>NC_052348.1:20660109-21260109 GCF_016432855.1 Salvelinus namaycush | reverse complement strand
AATGTCACAGAGCTTTTTCATGCGCGCGACCGAGAGAGTGCCTTTCTTGTTTACCTTTTATATTGATGACGTTATTGTCCGGTTGAAATATTATCGATTATTTAGGGTAAAAATAACCTGAGGATTGAATATGAACATCGTTTGACATGTTTCTATGACCTTTACAGATACAATTTGGATTTTTTGTCTGCCTGTTTTGACTGCGTTTGAGCCTGTGGATTACTGAAGAAAACGCGCAAACAAAACAGAGGTTTTTGGATATAAAGAGACTTTATCGAACAAAAGGAACATTTATTGAGTAAATTAATGTCTGCCGAGTGCAACCATATGAAGATCATCAAAGGTAAGGGATTCATTTTATCTCTATTTCTGACTTGTGTAACTCTTCTACTTGGCTGGTTACTGTTTGTAATGATTTGTCTGCTGGGCTATGTTCTCAAATAATTGTAAGGTATGCTTTCGCCGTAAAGCATTTTTGAAAAATCTGACACCGTGGTTGGATTCACAAGAAGTTAATCTTTAAACCTATGTAAAATATGTTTTGTTTTCTGAATTTTTATAATGAGTATTTCTGTATTTGAATTTGGCGCCCTGCAGTTTCACTGGCTTTTGAAGAGGTGGGACGCTAACGTTTCATGTACCCAAGAGAGGTTAAGACCCTGTTTGATCTTCTAATCAAGCAGGTTTTAAAGACTCTTACAAGTCCTAGAACTAGGTTAATGAGAGGGTTAAAGGTGTAATTAGGGAAAACATTGTTAGCAGGGAAAACAGTGGAAACCCAGGGGGTGTTAGCAGGGAAAACAGTGGAAACCCAGGGGATGTTAGCAGTGAAAACATTGGAAACCCAGGGGGTGTTATCATGGAAAACATTGGAAACCCAGGGGATGTTAGCAGGGAAAACAGTGGAAACACAGGGGGTGTTAGCAAGGTAAACAGTGGAAACCCAGGGGGTGTTAGCAGGGAAAACATTGGAATCCCAGGGGGTGTTAGCATGGAAAACAGTGGAATCCCAGGGGGTGTTAGCAGGGAAAACAGTGGAAACCCAGGGGGTGTTAGCAGGGAAAACAGTGGAAACCCAGGGGGTGTGGGCAGGGAAAACTGTGTTAGCAGGGAAAACAGTGGAAACCCAGGGGGTGTTAGCAGGGAAAACATTGGAAACCCAGGGGGTGTTATCATGGAAAACATTGGAAACCCAGGGGATGTTAGCAGGGAAAACAGTGGAAACCCAGGGGGTGTTAGCAAGGAAAACAGTGGAAACCCAGGGGGTGTTAGCAGGGAAAACATTGGAAACCCAGGGGGTGTTAGCATGGAAAACAGTGGAAACCCAGGGGGTGTTAGCAGGGAAAACAGTGGAAACCCAGGGGGTGTTAGCAGGGAAAACAGTGGAAACCCAGGGGGTGTGGGCAGGGAAAACAGTGGAAACCAAAGGGGGTGTTAGCAGGGAAAACAGTGGAAACCCAGGGGGTGTGGGCAGGGAAAACAGTGGAAACCCAGGGGGTGTTAGCAGGGAAAACAGTGGAAACCCAGGGGGTGTTAGCAGGGAAAACAGTGGAAACCCAGGGGGTGATAGCAGGGAAAACAGTGGAAACCCAGGGGTGTTAGCAGGGAAAACAGTGGAAACCAAGGGGGTGTTAGCAGGGAAAACAGTGGAAACCCAGGGGGTGTTAGCAGGGAAAACAGTGGATTGTAGGGCTCAGCATGCTCCAACTTGTGTCATGCACCAAGTTGTGTCAAGCGCAAACACGTGTCAAGTGCCAACCAGTGTCAAGCCAGAACAGTCACTATCACAGCCATGGAAAACCCTATCAACTCTACTTTGTTCTTACAGGCCCCTACGATCTTGAATATGTTATTGTATGTATGTAGCAAACAAATCCAAGGCCAAAGCAATAAGACCAGACAGGGGTTTTAAAAAAAGGAATGCGACAGGTGAGACTGCTCTCTGACCAGTGTCTGTGAGTGACTCAGGCAGCTAACGTGGCTGCCAATCGTAAAACTCACGGCTGCCAGTCGTAAAACCTTTACCCCCCATATCCCACTCAGAGAGTCTGCCAGAGCAAGACGATGCATCATACGTTTCAAACTTAGCATCCTCAAACAGCTGATTTATTTAAGCTTAAACCTTCGTTAGTTAGTGTTCAACCCTATAATGATAGGATGCATTGCATGTCATGAGTCTTTGTCTTAATGAGTTACAGTATTGTGCTCGCGGTCTATACACTGCTATACCAGAATCAATCCCTAATCAATCCCTCGCTAACGCTGCTAATGTTTTCATGGTATTTAGAGACTACTATACATATGTGTTATTTCATAGTTTTGATGTCTTCATTATTATTCTACAATGTAGAAAATAGTAAAAATAAAGCAAAAAACTTTTGAATGAGTATACTTTGAATACAATAGTAAATGATCCGTCCTTAATTAGACTTATCACTATAGAGTGACCACATGTTGTCCCAGATTGTGCGGGACAGTCCCATATTTTGTCCCACGTCCCGCGACCAAACAATCATGTCCAGCATTTGATCAACAATTTCAAATTGTGCTTATGAAAAGATTCGTAAAATATTCAGACCCCTTCCCCTTTTGCACATTTTGGAACATTACAGCCTGATTCTAAAATGTATTCAATTATTTTCTTTCCTCATCAATCTACACACAATACCCCATAACCCCATAGAAATTTTTGCTAACTTAGGTATATATGTACACACTGCTCAAAAAAATAAAGGGAACACTTAAACAACACAATGTAACTCCAAGTCAATCACACTTCTATGAAATCTGTCCACTTAGGAAGCAACACTGATTGACAATACATTTCACATGCTGTTGTGCAAATGGAATAGACAACAGGTGGAAATTATAGGCAATTAGCAAGACACCCCCAATAAAGGAGTGGTTCTGCAGGTGGTGACCACAGACCAATTCTCAGTTCCTATGCTTCCTGGCTGATGTTTTGGTCACTTTTGAATGCTGGCGGTGCTTTCACTCTAGTGGTAGCATGAGACGGAGTCTACAACCCACACAAGTGGCTCAGGTAGTGCAGCTCATCCAGGATGGCACATCAATGCGAGCTGTGGCAAGAAGGTTTGCTGTGTCTGTCAGCGTAGTGTCCAGAGCATGGAGGCGCTACCAAGAGACAGGCCAGTACATCAGGAGACGTGGAGGAGGCCGTAGGAGGGCAACAACCCAGCAGCAGGACCGCTACCTCCGCCTTTGTGCAAGGAGGAGCAGGAGGAGCACTGCCAGAGCCCTGCAAAATGACCTCCAGCAGGCCACAAATGTGCATGTGTCTGCTCAAACGGTCAGAAACAGACTCCATGAGGGTGGTATGAGGGCCCGACGTCCACAGGTGGGGGTTGTGCTTACAGCCCAACACCGTGCAGGATGTTTGGCATTTGCCAGAGAACACCAAGATTGGCAAATTCGCCACTGGCGCCCTGTGCTCTTCACAGATGAAAGCAGGTTCACACTGAGCACATGTGACCGACGTGACAGAGTCTGGAGACGCCGTGGAGAACGTTCTGCTGCCTGCAACATCCTCCAGCATGACCGGTTTGGCGGTGGGTCAGTCATGGTGTGGGGTGGCATTTCTTTGGGGGCCGCACAGCCCTCCATGTGCTCGCCAGAGGTAGCCTGACTGCCATTAGGTACCAAGATGACATCCTCAGACCCCTTGTGAGACCATATGCTGGTACGGTTGCCCCTGGGTTCCTCCTAATGCAAGACAATGCTGGACCTCATGTGGCTGGAGTGTGTCAGCAGTTCCTGCAAGAGGAAGGCATTGATGCTATGGACTGGCCCGCCTGTTCCCCAGACCTGAATCCAATTGAGCACATCTGGGACATCATGTCTCGCTCCATCCACCAATGCCACGTTGCACCACAGACTGTCCAGGAGTTGGCGGATGCTTTAGTCCAGGTCTGGGAGGAGATCCCTCAGGAGACCATCCGCCACCTCATCAGGAGCATGCCCAGGCGTTGTAGGGAGGTCATACAGGCACGTGGAGGCCACACACACTACTGAGCCTCATTTTGACTTGTTTTAAGGACATTACTTCAAAGTTGGATCAGCCTGTTGTGTGGTTTTCCACTTTAATTTTGGGTGTAACTCCAAATCCAGACCTCCATGGGTTGATACATTTGATTTCCATTGATAATTTTTGTGTGATTTTGTTGTCAGCACATTCAACTATGTAAAGAAAAAATAATTTAATACGAATATTTCATTCATTCAGATCTAGGATGTGTTATTTTAGTGTTCCCTTTATTTTTTTGAGCAGTGTATATATATATATATAAATAAATAAATAAATAAAACTGAAATAGTTTATTTACATAAGTATTCAGATCCTTTGAGACTCGAAATTAGCTCAAGTGCATCCTGAATCCATTGATCATACTTGAGATGTTTCTACAACTTGATTGGAGTCCACCTGTGGTAAATTCAATTGATTGGACATGATTTGGAAAGGCACACACCTGTCTCTATAACGTCACATGTAAGAGCAAAAACTAAGCCATGAGGTCGAAAGAATTGTCCGTAGACGTCCGAGACAGGATTGTGTCAAAGCACCGATCTGGGGAAGGGTACCAAAACATTTCTGCATCATTGAATGTCCCCAAGAACACAGTGGCCTCCAGTATTCTTAAATGGAAGAAGTTTGGAACTACCAAGACTTCCTAGAGCTGGCCGCCCTTCCAAACTGAGCAATAGGGGAAGTGACCAAGAACCTGATGGTCACTCTGACAGCTCCAGAGTTCCCCTGTGGAGATAGGAAAACCTTCCAGAAGGATAACCATCTCTGCAGCACTCCACCAACCAGGCATTTATGATAGAGTGGCCAGTTGGAAGCCACTCCTCAGTAAAAGGCACATGATGCATACTTGGAGTTTGCCAAAAGGCAGGTAAAGGACTCTCAGACCATGATAAACAAGATTATCTGGTCTGATGAAAGAAAGATTTAACTCTTTGGCCTGAATGCCAAGTGGTACATCTGGAGGAAACCTGGCACCCTTCCTATGGTGAAGCGTAGTATGGGCAGCATCATGCTGTGGGGATGTTTTCCAATGGCAGGAACTGGGACACTAGTCAGGATCAAGGGAAAGATGAATGGAGCAAAGTACAGAGAGATCTGTACTTTGTCAGAACCTGACTGGGCCAAAGGTTCACCTTCCAACAGGACAACGGTCCTAAGCACACAGCCAAGACAACCCAGGAGTGGCTTTGAGACAAGTCTCTGAATGTCCTTGAGTGGCCCAGCCCTGACTTGAACCCAATCGAACATCTCTGGAGAGACTTGAAAATAGCTGTGCAGCGACACTCCCCATCCTTGGGTATGACGCTACAAGCTTACCACACCTATATTTCGGGGGTTTCTCCCATTCTCTCGGCAGATCCTCTCAAGCTCTGTCAGGTTGGATGGGGAGCAATTTAATCAATTTTAGAATAAAGCTGTAACATAATAAAATATAGAAAATTCAAGGGGTCTGAATACTTTCCGAATGCACTGTATATGATAAGGATGTGGTAATGGTGACGTAAAACACTTCTCCAGTCATTGTTGAGATCTGATATTCTGCGCAAGACCAGACGTTGGGCCAATGTCATAGACCTATCATCAACCAATTCTCAAACTATTTCGGGCTAAATTCCAGCTAAACCTGGAGAGGACAGTTATGCCTAACTACTTACAAAAAGTGTGCTACCGATGAAGAGCTACAAAAGTAAGCAAATAGCTGTATTAGACTGCAAGATAGGATATAAGGTCATTTCACATTTATGTCGTTCTCATATTTACTGCTACTTCACTCAATCCCGTTTTACATTCCCTGAGACCAACTATAATTGTTTCCTTGGTCACATATTGCCAGATTTTCATAAAACACATGTGGTTTCTTGTTTCTGCATCACTACATTTTGCACGAGGCAAAAGAGTAGCTTCGCTTCAATTAGCTCATTCGGTGCAGGGCTGTAGTGCTGCCTGAGTACACCTGAGTGTTGCTCAGCCACTTCTCACAATGGTGCTCATTTAGTCAAGTTAGATCACATAATGATTAGTTAGTATTCTACATAACACAACCAAATATAATGGCATAGTACAACGTTACTGTAACACCAAACACACCACCTAATGTCTTATGAGATTTTAGGATGGTTAGCTGAATAGTCAAAAAAGTAAATATCTCACGCGGCCAAAACTGTGAATGTCCTGCAAAATCATCCTGTTGTCCAACATTTGGATATTTTAAATGTGGTCACTGTCCTAAAACTGTTTTTCTGCCAGTCTGTTTATTTATTTACCCCCCTGTCCTTTATCACCGACTGACTGGGTTGGCTGTCAGTGGTCTCGTTTACTGTGATGTGATGCGCCTCTGACTGTGCACTAAGCATTTACTGATTTAAGCCGTTGGATGGGGCACCATTAGAAACGTACTGTCTGTCGGGCTTACAGTAAAAGAGTGATGACAAGTTGGAGCCTATGGGGACTGCTCCTCGGCTTGCAGCTGTCTGCAGCAAATAAAAACATCTAGTTCACGACATACCGCCCTAAAACTTTTCAAAACAGCCCAATGTTTGTGTTACAATTACGGCAGCCATAGCCATGCTAAATGTTTTTATATATGTATAATATATATATATATATATATATATATAGTATTTGTAATTTCTAAACAGAAACAAGAAAAGACTCTACTATTTTGCACAGTACATAAAAATGACTTAAAAGTTGGTAATAAACCACCTCGTCAACACTTTACACCACTTTATGGCAAAAGGTTTGGGCTAAATTTGACCTGATCACTTTGATAGAAGATTCAGCAAGAATTCCACAAAGTATTACTCTAGTAGTTGAGTTAAAGCGTTGCACTACCACAGTCATTAAGTGTAGAATTACTAGCTGAGTCACAGTACGCCGACCAGGCACTGTTAGCCAAGTCACTGTATTAAACACTCAATTATTTTTTTGCTGAATTAGCGACTGTACAAACTTCATTCTTTCAAGGATCAGACATGAATCAATTACCAGTTGTGATTGGTAGTAAAGATAGCAATAAAGGTAGAGTAGTACTGGTAGTGTTTCATTCTAGACCACAAACAAACACGATAGAAGACCATCTAAAAAGCTGTGTTGGTATTTAGCACAAATGCCATCCCACAACAAACACGTGTACACACACCTAAAGCAAACAGATGCCTGCATTTTTTACAGAGCGCAACAAAACAGCATCCCCCCAGACCCCTTTACAATGCACTTCACCCATTTGACCCTTAGTCCCCTTACCCTTCACCCCCTGTACTATACCCTCTGACCCCTGAACCCTGACCTGACTCACGTGTTGCCTGGTTTTGTCAAGGCTGTGCAAGCTAGAGCTCTCTGCTGCTGGCTCATGTTCTGTACCCGGTTCTTCTTACTGTTCTTCTCCATCTCCTGGCCGGACTGTCTGGGACTCACAGACCAATGGGACCAGATCCCAGTGAAAAGCTGCAGTTAACACTTGTCTATAATGACTACAGGCTGATCCAGGACAGGTCCAGTTAAGACTGATCTATAATGACTACAGGCTGATCCAGGACAGGTCCAGTTAAGACTGATCTATAATGACTACAGGCCGATCCAGGACAGGTCCAGTTAAGACTGATCTATAAAGACTACAGGCTGATCCAGGACAGGTCCAGTTAAGACTGATCTATAATGACTACAGGCTGATCCAGGACAGGTCCAGTTAAGACTGATCTATAATGACTACAGGCCGATCCAGGACAGGTCCAGTTAATTAACACTGTTCTATAAAGACTACAGGCTGATCCAGGACAGGTCCAGTTAACTCTGATCTATAATGACTACAGGCCAATCCAGGACAGGTCCAGTTAACACGGGTCTATAATGACTACAGGCCGATCCAGGACAGCTGTAGACCCAGGCAGATCAAAGTAATAGTAATCCGTATAGCTGTCTTCAGAATCTTGAGTCTTCAGAATCTTGAGTCTTCAGAATGTAGAGTCTTCAGAATGTAGAGTCTTCAGAATGTAGAGTCTTCCGAGTCTTCAGACAGAATTAGAGTATTCGGGAACACATGTTTGTCTTGTTGTAGTTGAATTGTCCAGCCTCTGAGGACATTTAGAACAAAAGAGTACAATGAGAACAAACAACATTTGTTCATGGTTGGAGAACAGAGATTTCTGTCTGCAACATTTCCGTTGAAAAAAATCCATGTGCAACCAAAGCAGTTCATGATGAAGTGGCCATGGTTCGCTGTTCGTCCCGCTTCCTTGCTTGGTCTCTCTCGCTCTCTCTGTTAATGTCCCTCTCTCACTGGCACTCATTCACTCCCTCTTTCTCCCCCTCTCTCTCATTCCTCACTATGTCACTCAGTTTGCTCATCATGTTTCCTCACCCACAACTGTCTCCACTCTGTTTCTCCCTCCCTCCCTCCCTCCCTCCCTCCCTCCCTCCCTCCCTCCCTCCCTCCCTCCCTCCCTCCCTCCCTCCCTCCCTCCCTCCCTCCCTCCCTCCTTTTCACACTTTCAGCCCCCAGCTGTTTTACGTAGCTCTGTTGACACAACCATACATATACGGTACAGAGCTCGATGGAACCTAATAAAGACCCAATGCTGACCCCGTGTGTAAGCTTAGTACAGGGAACCTACCCAGACCATTCCAGACCCTCTACTGCATCCTCATTCTATAATCACAGACACATAGCCATCACTTTATGTCCTCATGTGACAAAAAGCTGCTGTCCTGTACAAACGCTGCTGGACTGGTGGCTACACAGGGGCAGCTCTTGTGGACATGTTGAGGGTGAAGTTAACCAGTTAACCATGTGAAAGTGAAGTCTCGTCTTCCAGCCAGACAGCTGAGTAAGAGGTACAAGTGCATCAGTCAGGGCCAGGCTGACAGAGCATGGAGGAAGAGGGGGCCTCACACCAGCCAGGGGAGGAATGTCCTTATGCACTTCCTTGTTCTGGTGGTGGGATGGTGGGATGCAGGGCATTGGGAGGAAGGGGGCATGTGGGGCTACGGGGGGCTTCTTTGGGGTAGTCAGCTGTCACAGTGTTGGGTTGAGAGACAGGGAGGGGGTGAAAGGGAGATGGATGTCCTAGCTAAGGTCTTCCCCTCACTCACTGTGTAGAAGCTATTACCAACACACATTAACACTTTCTACATAGGCTACATAGTATTAACACTTTCTATATAGACTACATAGTATTAACACTTTCTATATAGGCTACATAGCATTAACACTTTCTATATAGACTACATAGTATTAACACTTTCTATATAGACTACATAGTATTAACACTTTCTATATAGACTACATAGTATTAACACTTTCTATATAGGCTACATAGCATTAACATTTTCTATATAGACTACATAGTATTAACACTTTCTATATAGACTACATAGTATTAACACTTTCTATATAGACTACATAGTATTAACACTTTCTATAAAGGCTACATAGCATTAACATTTTCTATATAGACTACATAGTATTAACACGTTCTATATAGACTACATAGTATTAACACTTTCTATATAGACTACATAGTATTAACACTTTCTATATAGACTACATAGTATTAACACTTTCTATATAGACTACATAGTATTAACACTTTCTATATAGACTACATAGTATTAACACTTTCTATATAGGCTACATAGCATTAACACTTTCTATATAGACTACATAGTATTAACACTTTCTATATAGACTACATAGTATTAACACTTTCTATATAGGCTACATAGCATTAACACTTTCTATATAGACTACATAGTATTAACACTTTCTATATAGACTACATAGCATTAACATTTTCTATATAGACTACATAGTATTAACACTTTCTATATAGGCTACATAGTATTTACACTCTACTATTATCTTTAAAGAGGGATTGTTTTCATGATAAATACATGACATAAAAATCTTTCACTTGTTTCAGAAATGATGTGTGTTTAAACATAGAATGTATGTTTTTTTATTGAATATATCACATATGGTTGACCTATAAGTACAAACCTATACTGTATTCGCTATGCAATTACAGAGCGATCCAGAATCCAAACAACAGACTAATACTGTGTATTTCTGAAGTCCATATGATTTGATTATGTAAGGTGAAAGAGTCAGTCCTTGCAGGTGGCTGGGTTAACCTGTGGCTGGGACAGACAGGTGCTGAGTGATATGAGTGATGATGCTTCCATTTCTGCTCAGGCCGCGAAATGCAAATCACTGAGTAAGTTGAAATTGCATCTCTGTGTGTGTGTGTGTGTGTTTGTGTGTGTGTGTGTGTGTTGGTGCGTGCATCTTATGCCTTTTGGTTAATCTATGTTTTGTTCATGATATGTTTTGATAGGATTTCTAGTCAAATAAAATGACCTGCTCTAAACTAATCATTCAATCGTGCTCAATTCATGAACGCCCACAGGTGTGTGTATTTAAATAACACGTGACTTGTTAAGAAGAACACAGGACAAGTGGCTTAGGCAAAATTCACTCATGCATTTTTTTGTTCTATCAGGTTGGACTCAGCCTTCTGTAGGAGAGAGAACAACAAACATCATAAGGAAAGCTCTGATTTCCTAAAACAGCTAGGGTAGGTAATTTTACATTATAACATGTTACCTTCGGCTAACCGTTTGTAACGTCCTGACCAGAGTTCTTATGTGTTTTGCTTGTTTAGTGTTGGTCAGGACTTGAGCTGGGTGGGAATTCTATGTTGTGTGTCTAGTTCGTCTGTTTCTATGTTCAGCCTGATATGGTTCTCAATCAGAGACAGCTGTCAATCGTTGTCCCTGATTGAGAATCATATATAGGTGGCTTGTTTTGTGTTGGGGATTGTGGGTGGTTGTTTCCTGTCTCTGTGTTTGTATTCTGCACCAGATAGGTCTGTATCGGTTTGCCACTTTTGTTATTTTGTATTTGTTTAGTGTTCACAGTAGTTTTTTGTTAATTAAACATGTTGAGCACTGGCTACGCTGCGTGTTGGTCCGATCCCTGTTTCACCCCCTCTTCTAGTGAAGAGAGGGAAGGCCGCCGTTACACCGTTTTACATCTCATGTGTTCATTCAGACTTTCTGAGACAATGCACAATACTTTGACTGACATAACAGTAGACCTATGTATATCTAAGTATTTTTATGTATGTTTACATCCGGATATTGCATCAGTATTTTGCATCAGTATTTTGCATCAGTATGTTGCCAATAATATATTAAAACATAAAGTCATGAAACTTGTAATCTCTCCTCTCTCATATCTCAGTGGGATCGGATATTGTTCCACAAGGATGAATGCCTCTTCAGGAAACCACACTTACTTCAGCTGGAATGTTTGCCTTAACAAGGGCTATGTTGGGCCAGTGCTTTCTGGTGCTGTCCAGTCCCTGTGCTTCCTGCTGGGGATGCCAGCCCTGGTCTGGTGCCTCTGGATCTCTCTGAGTGGAAGTCTCTCTGGAGGTCTCAAACCCACCCAGGTTTTACCTATTAACCTGTTTGCAGTGGAGCTGGTGTTCTGTGTGGAGGGTTTCTTTGAGGTGGTCAACAACCTCATCCAGAACATCATGTTGCAGCAGGCTGTATATTTCCTCTATATCCTCTCCTGGACCTGCAGGCCCCTGCTCCAGAGCTGCATCTGTGTGGAGAGATACCTGGCGGTGGTCCACCCTGTGGCTTTCCTCAAGTACAGACTCCGGAGATACAGGGTGGTGTGTTCAACCGTGGTCTGGCTGCTGTCGCTCACTTACGCATGTTTTTCTATCCCTTTATTGGGTAATGAAGAAATCGCAACTCATGTGCTAATTGGTGTCTATTGCCTTGGGGTGGCCGTCATTTCCCTCTGCTGCTTCTTCATCCTGCGTGTGCTGAAGCAGCCTGGTCCAGGAGAGGTAGAGGGAGGCAGAGGGGGAGATAAGAAACAGGGGACAACAGATCCACTTAAGATGAGAGCTTTTGGGATCGTCTTAACCAACCTGGTGATCATTTTGGCGAGCTCCATCCTGATGGTTGTTGGTTATGCCACCCTTTCGTCCAGTCTTGACTACAACTGCAATGTCATCAACATTTTGGTGATTGTTAACATCTTTAGTGTCTTGTTCTCACCCCTGATTCACCTCTACAGAGAGGGAAAGCTGCCATGCCGAAGAGGGACAGAGACACATTAGACTTACAGGTGTGGGCACAATCGCTAGGAGATGATAGAGCGTTTTGTTAAATATGCATTAAATTAAAATTATTCCGTCAATACCGCGGCGCAGCCTAACTTCTTAGTGCCTGCAACTGTAGTTTAAACATACAAAGACATGGCAAAGATGTAGAAGGATTTGTGTACTATTTTATTTGATAAATAGTTTGGATTGTTTTAATTTGGTGGCCTGTAGCAATAGAGTCTTGTTAGATACACAACATAAGCTTTATAATTGTTGTTAAAGGGGCAATCAAACAACAAAGTGAGAGAGTCCCTACCATTGTTTTTGTAAAAAGCAACTTTTTAATTCATAGACAGAGCTATGGATGCAAGGACTGACCAGCCATGATATCAAAATGATCGTTTTAATCAAGTTTTTAGACTATGCGGTGGTTTACTTTGATGTTTTTTAACAAACAAAGGAGTTAAACAAGCTCTTATTTTAGGTTCTGCTAGGGTATGACAGTTGAACTAAGCTCATGAGGCATTTCTAAGTAATATATTTCAAGATCCAATGGGCATATATCATTCATTTGAAAGTCCAAGAATGGATGTTCGAAAACGCAGATTGCCCCTTTAACTAAAGCCTCATCGCTTGTTTATCACTTATAGTGAATGTTGGTTTGTTTTATTAGTTATACAATTAGTATCAGGACGGGGTGGCTAGATTGGAGATTAGGCCTATTCATTTAGCATTATTACTGGTCCAGAGGATGGAGGGATGGAGATAAAGGGTAAAAAAATAGGAGGGAGGGCACAGATCATCCTGCAGACCTTGGTGCTGAACTACTCTCCTACGCTTATCAGGGTAATCCTTCAGGAAAATTTCTTTGAGATCATTCAGGTGTATTCTGACCCCCATGAATTCCTCCTGTGTTGGGTAGCTTTACTCAGCCCCTCTACCTCCACGGGGCTGGGAAACTGCCCTTTATCGGGGGTTAAAGAGAAAGATAACCACTGTGGGGAATGGTGTCTTTCATTTCTCAGGTCATCATTCTGTTCCATTCCTTTTAGTCATGCTATTTTGAGGTCTTGACATTTGTAGTAAGTGGTTTCTGGTTAAACTAAACAGTGTGAGAAGTGGGGAAGAGGATTAAGGGGTTGATTGGTGTGAAATGTTCATTGTATTTGTCGTTGTATAGCCGTTAATCTAAGTGAAATTAGGAAGTTACATTGTGAGATTTTACTATCACCTCATGCTCACCATTCCAACCTATTCCTGACTATTTTGCTTGTCTTGACAAAATGTAACCCCAATGACATATAGTACTATTTTCACTTTGCTTAGTCGTATTTTAACTGGTATTACATCCTGTATAGCAGTTGCTTCTCTACTTCTATGTGATGTTCTATATCAACTGAATAAAAAGGCAAATGCAACATGTAAACTGTTGGTCCCATGTTTCATGAGCTGAAATAAAAGATCCCAGATATTTTCCATGCGCACAAAATGTTTATTTCTCTCAAATTCTGTGCACAAATTTGGTTACATCCCTGTTAGTGAGCATTTTATCCTTTATCAAGATAATCAATCCACCTGAGAGGTGTGGCATGTCAAGAAGCTGATTAAACAGCGTGATGCTGGGGACAATACAAGACCACTCTATCTATAATGTACAGTTTTATAACACAACACAATGCCAAAGACGTCTCATGTTTTGAGGGAGAGTGCAATTGGCATGCTGACTGCAGGACTGTCCACCAGAACTGTTGCCAGATCATTTAATGCTCATTTCTATACCATAAGCCTTTAACGTAATTTTTGAGAATTTGGTAGTACGTCCAACCGACCTCACAACCGCAGACCAAGTGTATGGCGTCTTGTGTGCGAGCGTTTTGCTGATGTCAATGTTGTGAACAGAGTGCCCCATGGTGGCTGTAGGGTTATGGTATGGGAAGGCATAGCATTCAGACAATGAGTGATATGAGTGGTGATGCTTCCATTTCTGCTCAGGCCAAAATGCAAATACCTGAGCAGGTTGAAATTCCATCTCTGTGTGTGTGTGTGTGCAAGCATCTGCATTTTGTTGATCTGGTCTAAGAGACTGCATCTCAGTGCAATAGGCGTCACTGCAGTACCTGGTTCGAAACCAGGCTGCATCACATCCGGCCGTGATTGGGAGTCCCATAGAGCGGCACACAATTGGCCCAGCGGCGTCCGGATTTTGCCGTGGTAGAGTTATAAGAATTTGTTCTTAACTTAACTGACTTGCATAGTTAAACAAAGGTTAAATAAAAAAATGTAAATCTTTGTTTTGTTCCATCCTGATACATTTAGATTTCTAGTAAAATAAAATGCAATGGTGTTCAATTCACCCACAGGTATGTGTATGTAAATAACACAACACGTGACTTGCTAGGAAGAACACAGGAGAGAGCTTTGCATGAAATCACTTATACATGTAGGTACATTGAAGAGAGAAGGAGAGAGAACTGTTGCGCGTCAAGGTAGGAGTTACACAAAAAAGAGGGCATTTTATTTTACATTTAAACATCACTGAGTATATTATCTCCTATTCATGTCTTAATTCAGACTTTCTGAGACAATGCGCAATGTTGTTACAGACACCGGTAGACCTATGTATATCAAAGTATTTTTATGAATATTTGCATCAGTATATTGTATCAGTATTTTGGCAACAATATATTAAAACATAAAGTGATGAATCTTGTCATCTACCCTCTCTCATATCTCAGTTGGCTCAGATATTGTTCCACAAGGATGAATGCCTCTTCAGTAAACCACAATTACCTTGACAACTGGGATGCTTGCTTTGACCATGACTATGTTGGGTAAGTGCTGTACTGTGCTGCCCAGTCCCTGTGCTTCCTCTTGGGGACGCCATCCCTGCTCTGGTGCCTATGGCTCTCTCTGAGTGGAAGTCTCTCTGGAGGTCTGAAACCCACCCAGGTCTTCCCTATTAACCTGTTTGCAGTGGAGCTGGTGTTCTGTGTCCAGGGTCTCCTTAATGTGGTCAGCTTTTTCACCCAGAATGTCAAGTTACAGCAGGCTGTGTATTTCTTCTATATCCTCTCCTGGACCTGCAGGCCCCTGATCCAGAGCTGCATCTGTGTGGAGAGATACCTGGCGGTGGCCCAACCTGTGGCTTTCCTCAAGTACAGACTCCGGAGATACAGGGTGGCGTGTTCAACCCTGGTCTGGCTGTTGTTGCTCGCTTTTGCATGTTCACGTATCACTTTAATTGGTTATGGACAAACCGCAGCTTATGTTCTCATTAGTGTCTATTGCCTTGGGGTGGCCATCATTTCTCTCTGCTGCTTCTTCATCCTGCGTGCGCTGAAGCAGCCTGGTCCAGGAGAGGTAGAGCGGGGCAGAGGGCAGCACCTCCTCTATCACCTCAGAGTTGGAAAACTGTCCTGCATTTGGGGGTTAAAGAGAAGGATAACTCCACTGTAGGAAAATGGTTGTCTTGCATTTCTCCGGTTATCATTCTGTTCCATTCCTTTTAGTCATAATGTTCATGCTATTTAGAGATTTTGACTTTTTATAAGTTGGTTATAGTCAACTAAGTAGTGTGTGTGTGTGTGTGTGTGGGAGGGGGGGGGGGGGGGGGGGGGGGGGGGGTGAGGGGGGGGCAGGGAAGGATCTGCCATTTTATTTGTCTTGTATAGCTGTTCATCTAAGTGAAATTAGGGAGATGCATGTTGATATTTTACTATCACCTCATGCTCTCAATTACCACTTATTCCTGACTGCTTTGCTTGTTTTGACAAAATATATCCCGATATTTCTATGTATCAAAATAATATTTCAATGCAGTCATCTCAGTTTTCATTTGAAGCATCATTTTATAAGTTACTTATTTGTATCAATTACAAAGACATTGGCAACTTTTTTCTGAAGTTATCGGAGGTCACATAGAGACAGACAAACCATGTGATTCTATGTTTAACAGAAATTATTTTTGTATAAAGTGCCGTTGGAGGGCGAAAAACCATTTAACCAAGCGCTTAGCTGTTCTACGAGTGGTCTGAGGCAGGTGTTAGATTACGAGCGTTTTCAAGTGCTACGCTAAAAACTATGATTTTGGGAAACAGCTCGGAGATTTAATGATGCTCCTATGAAGGTTCTAACGGTGATCTTAGCCTTAAGATGCTTTTGGGAAACCTGGCCCACCCTGGTGAGTCTATGTCATGGAAAGAGCAAGTGCTCCTAATGTTTTGTACACTCAATGTAAAGACATCTTTCAACTTATATTACATGCTGTATAGCCAGCCTGGTATCATAGACTAGACTTAACAAAGTAAACATAAACAAGGGACACTCAAATTAGTATGATATATTACATGTGGTATGGTTACATAAAACAGAAGGTTAATTAAGGCAAAAATGAAATGAGGGTGTTTGGCCAGGATGGATGGTTGAGCATTTAGGAACTCAAAGGTTGCGTTTTCTAATCTTATCACGGACAACTTTAGCATTTTAGCACCTTACCCTAAGCACTTAATGTAACTCTTAACCTTAACTCCTAAGACTAACCCCTAGCGTAGCTAATGTTAGACACCTACCACCAAGCCACCTAGCTAATGTTACCAACAACAAATTAGAATTCACAACATATCATACATATGCAAAATGTGTTCAAAATATCATAATATCATAATATCATAATATCACCAAAAATTAATACCTACCATGCGAAACATAACATATACTAAATGGAGGGGAGATAGACTTACATTTACTATGTTACGTCTACGCCTGAGTCCAGGTTTGTATAGCAGTTGCTTCTCTACTTTTGAGTGTTGTTGTATTCAAATGTATTGTTCTCTGTTTTAAATTAAGTGTGGAATAAAGAATATCTGATTGATTGAAAAGGCTCCCGAGTGGCTCAGTGGTCTAAGGCACTGCATCTGTGAGGTGTCACTACAGTCCCTGGTTGGAATCCAGGTTGTATCACACCCAGCTTATTAGGAGTCCCATAGGGCAGTGCACAATTGGCCCAGCTTTGGCCAGGGTAGGCTGTCATTGTAAATAAGAATTTGTTCTTAACTGACTTGCATAGATAAATATTTACAGCATGTCATAAAATATGTATTCAGTGATGAATGCACATCTTGGCTAATTGTATCAACATTCTGAAACATGCACACTTAGACAGGCCACTGGGAAAAAAATCATTAGCCTCCTAAACATTTTCAGTCAGACATTCACACTTGCCTTACAGAGTTGAAATATCCAACCAACATTTGAAATGAATAACATTGCTTGTGAACTTCAGAGCTGTAATGATTTGACACTTCGGCTTTGACTAAAGGCAAGTACAAATGCATACTGGTAAGCATCGCTCCTGCTTGAGAGTCTACACATTTTGGCTGCAGTGTTGTCAACTCCTCAGCAAGGAAAGTAGCTATTGGCCGTCCTAAAAGTTGCTAGAAGTCGCTAAATGACGCCATCGCCTAATTTGCATGATTGGCCATGTGTATGTAACTGTGATGGACGCTGTAGGAGAGAGGAATAATGTCGTGGGAGGGACAAAAAGTGAGTAAAAAAACACCCTAAATATGTTTAGAACTACAAATGAACTTTCTTTTGTCTTTCTTGTCTTTTTTAATGTCACAATTCCAAACCTCCTCCTTGGGACCGGCAAAAGTGACCCAAAAGAGACACTCTGGCGGAGTTACTAAGTTTATTTTATTTTACAATTTTTAGTTTTTTAGTTTAGTTTTCTTAATTTGGTTTAGTTTTTAACTCTATGGTCCACTTAGGAGCCTACAACAAGTCACAAGTCACAGTAAAACATGAACATTTTTAACCATATTTTTAAAAACATTTTTCTGTATACAATCTACATTAACAATCTAAATGGACCAAAAAGGGACAATAGAAAAAACTCTCAATGGCAATGTGAGAAAATTATGGTAACTAGTCTGGCCCTAATTCAGGTTAATAGTTTTTTTTATGTAAGCCAGGGCGGGATCAGCCAGCGGCGGCTTCTCGCATGCGCGATTCATTAGCAGTCTGGATGCGGAGGGGTGAACATCTCCTGCTCTGACTGCAGCTGGGACGGACTGCTGCGCGAGGACTGGGCCTGTGAGTGCCTTTTGACTGGCGTGGGATGGGGGCGGGGCAAGTCTTGACATCACAGGAAGTATGATTAAATATTCAGAGATAGACAATGATATTATTTCAAATTGATTCAAGATACTGTGGTTTTTCAAGACGAGTTTACACTGTACCTTCTGTGGTTTGTTCTTATCGGGGAAGAATGAGCGTCTCTACTCCAAAGGTTTTGATTTAGCTCCTACAATATGCTGTGAAGAGTGCTCAGAAAATAATGATACTCATCTAGACTAGCCTATATTGACTGCCATTAAAATAGCCAAAGTTTACGTCAGGGGGTGCATGTTTACTATCCAGTGTTTATGAAGCCTGATGGCTATCTAGGAATGTGCATTGTCAGGGCTAGAAATCAAATCAAATGTTATTGGTCACATACACATGGTTAGTAGATGTTAATGCGAGTGTAGTGAAAAGCTTGTGCTTCTAGTTCCGACCATGAAGTAATATCTAACAAGTAATCTAACAATTTCACAACAACTACCTTATACACACAAGTGTAAAGGAATGAATAAGAATATGTACATATGAATGTATGGATGAGAATGTTGTGTAATGCTGACACCATCAGCCAAATAGCATGCACAGTCACTCAATACATTTAAATATACTCTTATTGACAGTCAAAGTTTCCGAATTCACTGTAAATTCAAAGTGGAACATAATATGAACAGAAAGACAATTCATTACTTAATGCTAATGCTAAACGCTAATGCTATAAGGTGAAACATAGAATTTAGAGCTTTGGCCCAGCAACCAAAATGGTAGCTGGTTTGACTACCTGAGCCGACAAGGTGAGAAGTCTGTTAATTTGCCCTTGAATGAGGCACTTAACCCTAATTTGCACCAGGGGCACCGTACTACTGTAGCTGACCCTGTAAAACAGAACAATTTACTGCATCTCTTCTTTGTATGTGACAGTACAATCATATTGTTTCTTTGAATAAATAGACTCAATCCCCTATCCAGCCCCACTGTCCTAATACTAATTGCATCATATCAATGCTTAGCAAGTGATGCAGCTTTAGTGAAAGGGGTAATATGCAATTGCTACCTTCATTCTTGGATATTTAAAAGCATTTTATTTAATGTTTATTTAATCAGGGATTCATACTGGGACCAGATGAGCCCTGAATACATAAATTACAGAAAATATACACATCAAACTATACATTCAAATTTCAAGCAGAAAGAAAAACATGGGTGTAAAAACAAACACATTCATCAGCAATAAGGTCCTCAATCAACTTTCTGAATTGCCATAGAGGCACCAAAACATTAGAATTAAGAATATTTTGAAGATTGTTCCATACGGTGCAAGCAAACTAAAAGATGATTTACCTAACTCAAAAAATACCAAAGGAATTTCCAGATTTAGCCATCCCAGGTTATATCTGTTATTACTTAGAAAATCCTCATAAGTTTAGTTCACCTGTCGTACCATATCAGAAACCAAAATAAGAGATTGATTAACTTTGTTTGTAAACAACATAAATGTAAACAAACACTGTGAAGCCTCAAAACATGGGTAAAACTTGACACCATGGGTGGTCAGTCATTGCACCAATAGCTCTGTCTATGAATTTGAGACTTTCTCCAGCGCGATCCTAAAAAATAGTGGTGGGGAATCTGCTTTGTTATTGTTTGAACTGCAGATTGCCCTTTTAACAACAACTCTAACGCTAATATGATGCATCTCACAAAATGTTACTGCTACATGCCAACAAATTAAAACAATCAAACCTTTTATCAATTAAAAATGTCAATTCTTCTATGCCTTTGCTGTGTCTTCATATGTTTAAACTAAAGTTGCAGGCATTAAGAAGTTAAGCTGTGCAGCGGAATTGGCAGAACAATGTCAATTCAATGCGCATTTATTGACACAATGCTCTATCTCCTAGCGATAGATTTTGCTAAAAAAAACTATTGCCCTCAACTGTAAGTCTAACATGTCTCTGGCCCTCTTCTGCATGGCAGCCTTCCCTCTCTGTAGAGGTGCATCAGGGGTGAGACCATGACACTGAAGATGTTAACAATCAGCAACATGGGATGGACATTGCAGTAGAAGTCAAGGCTGGATGATCGTGTGGCAAAACCAACAACCACAGGGATGGAGCTCGCCAAGATGATCACCAGGTTGGTTAAGATGATCCCAAAAGCTCTCATCTTATGTGGGTCTGACGTCCCCAGTTTTTTCTCTCCTGCTCTGCCTCCTTCTACCTCTCCTGGACCAGGCTGCTTCAACACACGCAGTATTGAGAAGCAGCAGAGAGAAATGACAGCCACCCCAAGGCAATAGACACTAACAAGCACATAAACTGAGAATTTATCATAAACCATTGAATCGAAAGGACAACATGAAAAAGCAAGCGACAGCACCCAGACCACGGTTGAACACGCCACCCTGTACCTCCGGAGTCTGTACTTGAGGAAAGTCACAGGTTGGGCCACCGCCAGGTAGCGCTCCACACAGATGCAGCTCTGGAGCAGGGGCCTGCAGGTCCAGGAGAGGATATAGAGGAAATACACAGCCTGACGTAACATTATAGCCTTCGGGATGAACTGGTAGCTGATCACCTCAAGGAGACCCTGGACACAGAACACCAGCTCCACTGTGAAGAGGTTTATAGAGAAGACCTGGGTGGGTTTGAGACCTCCAGAGATGCTTCCACTCAGAGAGAGCCAAAGGCACCAGACAAGAGCTGGCATCCCGAGTAAGGAGCACAGGACCTGGACAGCATGGTAAAGCTTTGGCACAACATAGCCCTGGTCCAAGCAAACATCCCAGGTGTCAAGGTAAGTGTGGTTTCCTGATGAGTCATTCATCCTTGTGAACAACCTCCGAGCCCACTGAGATATGAGAGAAGATTACACGATTCATGACGTTATGTTTTTATGTATTGTTGGCAGTATGCTTATACAATGTACTGATGCAATTATTAATTAACAATACTTTGATGTACATATGTCTACTTTTGTCTGTAAAAACGTTGTGCATTGTCTCAAAAAGTGTGAATGAAAACATGAAAAGGAACGTTAAGACAATTAGCCTGATATACTCAGTTAATATGTAAAATAACCTACCTTAAAAGTGTTGGTAACTCAGACCTTGATTCACAATATTGGTGGTTCTCTCTCCTGCAGAAGGCTGTCTAACCTGATGGAATAACACCTACATGTGTGACTGATTTTAGCCAACGCTCTCTGTCTTCTGTTCTTCCTAACAAGTCACGTGTTGTTTTATTTACATACACACCTGTGGGCACTGATGAACTGAGCACCATTGTTGTTTATTTGACTGTAAATCCTATCAAAACTCACATGCATGAACGCACATGCACACAAGAAAACACACACACACACACACACACACACACACACACACACACACACACACACACACACACACACACACACACACACACACACACACACACACACACACACACACACACACACACAGACACACACACACACACACACAGAAAGACAAATATACAATTTCAACCTGCTCAGGTATTTGCATTTTGGCCTGAGCAGAAATGGAAGCATCATCAGTCATATTACTCAGCACCTGTCTGTCCCAGCCACAGGTTAACCCAGCCACCTGCAAGGACTGACTCTTTCACCTTCCATAATCAAATCATATGGGCTTCAGACATACACAGTATTAGTCTGTTTGGATTCTGGATCTCTCTGTAATTGCATAGTGCCTACAGTATAGATTTGTACAGGTAAAAGCCTCATGAGACTCACCGAGACTCCATCACTTCTATGATTACCTCCCCTATACCTGTCACTCCCTTTGGTTCATTTTGTTTTTCATGTCCAGACGCTACTCTTGTTTTGTATTGTTCCATGTTTATTGAATTATTAAGTTCTGTACTTGCGTCTCAACTCCCAGCGTCTCCGTTACAGAACACCGCCTCAACAAATGGAAGCAACAGGGATTTTCTGGTGACTTCGGGTTCAAATTCCAAAGCCAAAACACCAAATTATGCCTCAGCTGGCACGACAGGCTCCAAAAGCTCAGCTGGCTCAACAGGTTCCCATGCCTCAGCTGGCTTGACAGGCTCCCATGCCTCAGCTGGCTCGACGTATTCCCATGCCTCAGCAAGCTCGAGAGGTTCCCTCGCCTAAGCAGAAGCGACCGGCCACCGCACCTCAGCTGGCTCGACAGGCTCCCGCGCCAATGCTGACTCGACAGGCTCCCGCGCCTCTGCTGACTCGACAGGCTCCCGCGCCTCTGCTGACTCGACAGGCTCCCGCGCCTCTGCTGACTCGACAGGCTCCCGCGCCTCTGCTGACTCGACAGGCTCCCGCGCCTCTGCTGACTCGACAGGCTCCCGCGCCTCTGCTGACTCGACAGGCTCCCGCGCCTCTGCTGACTCGACAGGCTCCCGCGCCTCTGCTGACTCGACAGGCTCCCGCGCCTCTGCTGACTCGACAGGCTCCCATGCCTCTGCTGACTCGACAGGCTCCCGCGCCTCTGCTGACTCGACAGGCTCCCGCGCCTCTGCTGACTCGACAGGCTACCATGCCTCTGCTGACTCGACATGCCCCCGCGCTTCTACTGACTCGACAGGCTCCGCGCCTCTGCTGACTCGACAGGCTCCCGTGCTTCTACTGACTCGACATGCCCTCGCGCTTCTACTGACTGGACATGCCCCCGCGCTTCTACTGACTCGACATGCCCCCGCGCTTTTGCTGACTCGACAGGCTCCCATGCCTCTGCTGACTCGACAGGCTCCCATGCCTCTGCTGACTCGACAGGTTCAGGTGCCTCAGCAAGCTTTACATTTTCCTGCACCTCAGCTGGTTCGACAGGTTCCCGCGCCACAGCAGAAGCGACTGGCCCACTCCTGGTCCTCAGGACCATCGCTCTGGGTGGCGTCATCCTGCGGCTGGAACCATACGTTAGGGAGCCGTGCGTCACTCCCCCTTTCCGGCACTCGACGTCACTTGTTTACTTATCATTATGCACACCTGCCACCATCGTTACGCGTACCTGCGCCTCATGGTTCTCCATCACTTCTTTAATTACCTCCCCTATATCGGTCACTCCCTTTGGTTCATTCCCCAGGCAGTATTAATTTTGTTTTTCATGTCCAGACTCTACTCTTGATTTGTATTGTTCCATGTTTATTGTATTATTAAAGTCACCCCCTATACTTGTTTCTCGACTCCCAGCATCCGTGTTACACATATCAGGAAGCTGATTAAACAGCATGATCATTACACAGGTGAACCTTGTACTGGGGACAATAAAAGGCCACTCTTAAATGTGCAGTTTTGTAACAAAACACAATGCTACGGATGTCCCAAGTTTTAAGGTGGGTGTGCAATTGGCATGCTCAATGCAGTAATGTCCACCAGAGCTGTTGCAAGAGAATTGAATGTTCATTTCTCTACCATAAGCCGCCACCAATGTCATTTGTGAGAATTTGCCAGTACTTCCGGCCTCACAACCGCAGACTACATGTAACCACGCCAGCCCAGGACCTTCACATCCAGCATCTTCACCTGAGGGATCGTCTGAGACCAGCCACCCAGGAAGCTGTTGAAACTGAGGAGATTTTATGTCTGTAATAAAGCCCTTTTGTGGGGATAAACATATTCTGATTGGCTGGGCATGGCTCCCCAGTTGATGGGCCTGCCTCCCAATTTGGTAGGCCTATGCCCACCCAGACCAACCCATGGCTGTGCCCCTACCTAGTCCTGTGAAATTCATAGATTAGAGCCTAATTGTCACGTTCGTCGTATAGAGGAGACCAAGGAGCAGCGTGATTTGAATACATTCCTCTTTTTTAATATAGAAAGAACATGAAGAACACTAAACAAACTAACAAAATAACAAAACGACCATGCCGCTAATAATAACGAGTGCAGACATGCAACATCACATAGACAATAACCCACAAACCAAACTGGAAAATGGCAACCTAAATAGGATCCCCAATCAGAGACAACGATAAACAGCTGCCTCTGATTGGGAACCAATTCAGGCCACCATAGACCTACATATGCCTAGACTACACACACACACACACACCTAGACATACAAAAACCCTAGACAATACAAAACAATCCTACCCACCCTCGTCACACCCTGACCTGCCCAAAATAATACAGAAAACATAGAATACTAAGGTCAGGGCGTGACACTAATGGATTTATTTCAATTGACTGATTTCCATATATGAATTTTAACTCAGTAAAATTATTGATATTGTTGCATATTGCGTTTATATTTTGTTCACTGAGACATAAACTGAACAAGTTCCACAGACATGTGACTAACAGAAATTGAATAATGTGTCCCTGAACAAAGGGGGGGGGGTCAAAGTCAAAAGTAACAGTAGGTATCAGGAGGCTGAAAATTTTGGCTTGTCACCAAAATCACTCAAAAGCTTTTACAGATGCACAATCAACAGCATCCTGTCTGGCTGTATCACCGCCTGGTATGGCAACTGCTCCGCCAACAACCGTAAGGCTCTCCAGAGGGTAGTGAGGTCTGCACAACGCATCACCGGTGGCAAACTACCTGCCCTCCAGGACACCTACACCACCTGATGTCACAGGAAGGCCAAAAAGATCAACAAGGCGAGGTCAGGTGAGGTCAGTACAAAGCTGGGACCGAGAGACTGAAAAACAGCTTCTATCTCAAGGCCATCAGACTGTTAAACAGCCATCGCTAACATTGAGTGACCGCTGCCAACACACTGACTCAAATATCTAGCCACTTAATAATAAAACATTTGATGTAATAAATGTATCACTAGTCACTTTACATACCCTTCATTACTCATCTCAAATGTATATACTGCACTCTATACCATCGACTGCATCTTGCCTATGCCGTTCGGCCATCGCTAGTCCATATATTTACATGTACATACTCTTATTCATTTCTTTACAGTTGTGTGTATAAGGTAGTTGTTGTGAAATTGTTAATTACTTGTTAGATATTACTGCATGGTCAGAACTAGAAGCACAAGCATTTCGCTACACTTGCATTAACATCTGCTTGCCATGTGTATGTGACCAATAAAATAAAAATGTATTTTATTTGAATATTTTTGTTGTTGATTTGATTAGAAACAGTGTTTACACCCTTTACAATGAAGATCTGTGAAGTTATGTGGATTTTCACAAATTATCTTTGAAAGACAGGGTTCTGTAAAAAGGATATTTTTTTTTTGTACATATACTACCGTTCAAAAGTTTGGGATCACCTAGAAATGTCCTTGTTTTTTAAAGAAGACATTTTTTTGTCCATGAAAAATAAATTGATCAGAAATACAGTGTAGGCCAGTTTTATCACTTCTTTAATCAGAACAACAGTTTTCAGCTGTGCTAACATAATTCCAAAATGTTTTTCTAATGATCAAATAATATTTTAAATTATAAACTTGGATAAGCTAACACAATGTGCCATTGCAACACAGGGGTGATGGTTGCTAATAATGGGCCTCTGTACGCCTATTCCATAAAAAAATCTGCCTTTTCCAGCTACAATAGTCATTTACAACATTAACAATATCTACACCGTATTTTAATGGACAAAAAAATTGCTTTTCTTTCAAAAGCAAGGACATGTCTAAGTGACCCCACACTTTTGAATGGTAGTGATATACAAAGTGTTAATGTGTGAAATGTGTAGTTAGTTAATTAATTAGAACTACCTACATTAAAACTAAGTAATATTATGTGGTCTAATAAGTAGTAGCTTATCATAACATGCGTGCACACCATGACTGTAATTTGCTAAGAATTTGCTAAAATGGCATATATTATTATAATATAATTTAAGTTGTTGTAATATAAATTCAATAATATTCATGTTTGTAGACATTCACGAGGAGCTGCCAATAGATAGAGAGACAGGCATAAGGTTTGAAATTCTGACAATCACATAATTTAGGGTTCCAAGGATCTCTTTCCTTGTGTGTGTGTGTGGTTTTCTTTTAAAACACGGAAATATTGAAGATCAGATTCAACTCCAGAATTTTGCCTTACTCCTTAACAGAGGCAGTGACAACAGCTAAAATACAATGTTAGCTGTCATGGAAATAGCGAATGAAAACATCATGCAGTTCCTTATGTTTATTAGGCTGTGTTACGTACCCCAGTTTCTGTGTTGTGGTTTTGTTTGTATGTGTGTGTTTCAGGATGGCTTCCTGAAATTCCCCCAAGCAGCTGATTGGTCGACCCCCTTGCTAATTGGAGCTGACCCCCCCCCCCCCCCCCTCCCCCCTCAGAGGATACAGCTGTATCCCATTACAGCTGTATATAAGCCAGTGTTCCTTTGTTAGGAGAGAGCTGAGGGTGATAGCATGTGTTGGTTGTGTCTTAGAAAGAGCTTATTGTTCTAGCCTGTATTGGTTGTTGCTCAGAGAGAGCTTCTTTGATATCTTGTGTTGGTTGTTGCTCAAATAGTTTGTGTATAGTATTTTGTAGCCGGTCCTGCAAAGGTATGTGTATGCCAAAAGGACTGTGTTTGTGATTAGTAATTATTCTGTTTTTGTTCCCAGGGGGGAAAGGGAAGGCACCTAGGGAGTGCTTAGGCAAGAGGCCCGTGGGCATACATGACCCATAGTATTTACTGTCTATGTACACGAGGTAAGACCTGGGTGGACCACCCCCTGTATTTTGGTTAGCGCACCAGGTGGTGCTAAGTTAGGTAAGTAGTGGGTAGGCAGGTAAGGTAGGAGAGGGAGCTTTGACATTTACTTTGTTTGCTTTGGTTCCGTTCAGCCCCTTTTCCCCAAAATTACCGTATGATGGAATAAATTCCTTGTAAACGGTACCACCCTCTGCCTTTGTCATCCTTACTCGCACCTACAGTCCCATACCTCTTTCACTTTGTCATCCTTACCCGCACCTACAGTCCCATACCTCTTTCACTTTGTCATCCTTACTCGCACCTACAGTCCCAGACCTCTTTCAATTTGTCATCCTTACTCGCACCTACAGTCCCATACCTCTTTCACTTTGTCATCCTTACTCGCACCTACAGTCCCAGACCTCTTTCACTTTGTCATCCTTACTCGCACCTACAGTCCCAGACCTCTTTCACCCCACCTACATTCCCATACCTCTTTCACCCCACGGGGAGTTGAGTTGTAGCAGGGTGTTGCGTTCCCTCTTCCCAGAGGAGTACATAACAGGCTGCTTTGAGCCACAGCTCGTTCTCGCTACGTTAACAATCTTATCACGTCATTGTTTTCACGAGACGTCACGGTATCCTTACGACAAAGTGAAGAATGTTGTAGTGTGTTACTTCCGTTCTGTGCCACGTTGTTTAGTGTGCGCACAACGTACGTTTGCAAGACAAACAACTACAGGTAAGATATTTGATTACTGTGAAAGGCGCAGTGATATTAGGACTTTGAAAGTCGTGTAGTGTGCCATATTTTGCATGATGCTTCCTTGACTGGACTACTGTAGGACAGCCACAGGCCTCCCCTGGTACCAGCTGAAAAAATGATTGGAAGTATAGTGCATTTGGATAAAATTCAGACTCCTTGACATTGTACACATTTTGTTACTTTACATCCTTATTCTAAAATTAAGAGTTTTTTCCTCATCAATCTAGACACAATACCCAAAATACACAACCAAAAACATTACATTTATGTTTGTCAATTTATTAATGATAAAAATGGAAATCTTATTTACATAAGTATTCAGACCCTTTACTCAGTTCTTTGTTGAAGCAGCTTTGGCAGTGATTACAGCCTTGAGTCTTCTTGGGTATGATGCTACAAGCTTGGAACACCTGCATTTGGGGAGTTTCTCCCATTCTTTTCTACAGATCAATCAAATGTATTTATAAATCCCTTACATCAGCTGATGTCAAAGTGCTGTACAGAAACCCAGCCTAAAACCCCAAACAGCAAGCAATGCAGGTGTAGAAGCACTGTGGCTACAAAAACTCCCTAGAAAGGCCGGAACCTAGGAAGAAACCTAGAGAGGAACCAGGCTATAACGAGTGGCCAGTCCTCTTCTGGCTGTGCCGGGTGGAGATTATAACAGAACATGGCCAAGATGTTCAAATGTTTATAGATGACCAGCAGGGTCAGATAATAATCACAGTGGTTGTAGAGGGTGCAACAGGTCAGCACCTCAGGAGTAAATATCAGTTGGCTTTTCAAATCCGATCATTCAGAGTATCTCTACCGCACCTGCTGTCTCTAGAGAGTTGAAAACAGCAGGTCTGGGACAAGGTAGCACGTCCGGTGAACAGGTCAGGGTTCCATAGCCGCAGCTATCTCATTGGGATCCTCTCAAGCTCTGTCAGGTTGGATGGGGAGTGTCTCTGAACAGCTATTTTCAGGTCTCTCCAGAGATGCTCGATCGGGTTCAAGTCCGGGCTCTGGCTGGGCCACTCAAGGACATTCAGAGACTTGTCCCGAAGTCACTCCTGCGTTGTCATGGCTGTGTGATTAGGGTCGTTGTCCTGTTGGAAGGTGAACCTTCACCCCAATGTAATGAAAACTTGCTCTGGAGTAGGTTTTCTTCAAGGATCCTTCTGTACTTTGCTTTGTTCAACTTTCCCTCGATCCTGACTAGTCTACCTTTCTCTGCCGCTGAAAATCATCTCCTTCAGAATAGGGTTGGTGCCATGTTTCCTCCAGACGTGACACTTCACATTCAGGCCATAGAGTTCAATCTTTGATTAATCAGACCAGAGAAACTCTATTCTCATGGTCTGAGAGTCTTTTTGGTGCGTTTTGGCTAACTCCAAGTGGGCTGTCATGTGCTTTTTACTGAGGAGTGGCTTCCGTCTGGCCACTTTACCTTAACCTGTCTGGGAACGGGGTTCCCTCGCCAACAGCCAATGAAATTGCAGGGCGCCAAATTCAATCAACAGAAATCTCATAAATCAAATTTCTCAAACATACAAGTATTAGGCACCATTTTAAAGATAAAGTTTTCGTTAATCCAGCCACAGTGTCTAATTTCAAAAAGGCTTTACAGCGAAAGCACCACAAACGATTATGTTAGGTCACCACCAAGTCACAGAAAAACCCAGCCTTTTTTCCAGCCAAAGAGAGTTGTCACAAAAAGCAGAAATATAGATAAAATTAATGACTAACCTTTGATGATCTTCATCAGATGACACTCATAGGACTTCATGTTACACAATACATGTATGTTTTGTTCGATAAAGTGAATATTTATATCCAAAAATCTCATTTTACATTGGCGTGTTATGTTCTGTAGTTCCAAAACATGGGGTGATTTTGCAGAGAGCCACATCAATTCACAGAAATACTCAAAATAAACATTAATAATAGATACAACTATTATACATGGATCTTTAGATAAACTTCTCCTTAATGCAACCGCTGTGTCAGATTTTAAAAAAACTTTACGGAAAAAGCACACCATGCAATAATCTGAGTACGGCGCTCAGACGACAAATCAAGCCAAACAGATATCCGCCATGTTTGAGTCAACAGAAGTCAGAAATAGCATTATAAATATTCACTTACCTTTGATGATCTTTATCAGAATGCACTCCCAGGAATCCCAGTTCTACAATAAATGTTTGATTTGTTCGATAAAGTTAATCATTTATGCCCAAACACCTCCTTTTGTTAGGGCGTTTAGTAAACTCACGAGGTGCGGGCAAGTCCAGCGGAAATGTCAGACGAAAATTCCAAAAGTTATATTACTGGTCGTAGAAACATATCAAACGATATATAGAATCAATCTTTAGGATGTTTTTATCATAAATGTTCTATAATGTCCCAACCAGAGAATTCCTTTGTCTGTAGAAAAGCAATGGAACGAGAGGTAACTTTCTCATGACCGCGCGTCACGAGCCCGTGGCTCTGTGACATACCTCTGACTCATTCCCCTCTCATTCAGCCCTCCTTCACAATAGAAGCCTCAAACAATGTTCTAAAGACTGTTGACATCTAGTGGAAGCCTTAGGAAGTGCATCATGACCAATATCCCACTGTATCTTCAATAGGGGCTGAGTTGAAAAACTACAAACCTCAGATTTCCCACTTCCTGGTTGGATTTTTTCTCAGGTTTTTGCCTGCCATATGAGTTCTGTTTTACTCACAGACATCATTCAAACAATTTTAGAAACTTCAGTGTTTTCTATCCAATACTACTAATAATATGCATATATTAGCATCTGGGACTGAGTAGGAGGCAGTTTACTCTGGGCACGCTTTTCATCCAAAAGTGAAAATGCTGCCCCCTAGCCCAAACAGGATAAAGGCCTGATTGTTTGAGTGCTGCAGAGATGGTCGTCCTTCTGGAAGATTCTCCCATCTCCACAGAATAACCCTGGAGCTGTGTCAGAGTGACCATCAGGTTTTTGGTCACCTCCCTGACCAAGGCAGTTCTCCCCCGATTGCTCAGTTTGGCCAGGCGGCCAGCTCAAGGAAGAGTCTTGGTGGTTCCACATTTCTTCCATTTAAGAATGATGGAGGCCACTGTGTTCTTGGAGACATTCAATTCTGCAGAAAGGTTTTGGGTACACTGCCCCAGATCTGTGCCTCCACACAATCCTGTCTCGGAGCTCTACAGACAATTCCTTCGACATCATGGCTAGGTTTTTGCTCTGACATGCACTGTCAACTATGGGACCTTATGTAGACAGTTGTGTGCCTTTACAAATCTTGTCCAATCAATTGAATTTACCACAGGTGGACTTCAATCAAGTTGTAGAATCATCTCAAGGATGATCAATGGAAACAGGATACACCCGAGCTCAATTTCCTATCTCATAGCAAAGAGTCTGAACACTTATGTAAATAAGGTAATTCTGTTTTTTTAATTTTAAAATATTTGCAAACATTTCTAAAACCTGTTTTCACTTAGTCATTTTGGGGTATCCCAAAGACTTCTAGTATTCATGCTAAGCTATTTAGCATAGGATTGTGGAACTACCTCTGACTTCCTTCATATTGGATGCAGATACATAAATATGGTATCCACAAGGTCATCTGACTCTCAGGAAGTAGAAAAAGGGCCTCTCAAAACTATCCCTTTACCATCAGCTATTATATGACAAATGCACATTAATTCAAATGTCAATACATTAGTCAAATATAGTCTAGTCTAGATGAGTGTCATCTTGTTTTGACCACCCTTCAAAGCATACTGTAGGTGCCAACCCTGTACAAAGGTATAGACTTGCATTATTCCCCCAATACGAACAAACCACAGAAGGTAGAGTGAAAACTACATTTCTTACTTTGCCTTGAAAAACCACAGTAACTTGAAAAAATGTGCAATAATAACATTGTCTATCTCTGTGTTTTTAATCTTCATTCCTGTGATGATACAACTAGTTTTACATTAAGTGTTACACCTCTCCAGATCCACTAATTACCTCTCGTATTGTGTGTTTCCTATTCTTTAGAGACCAAATACACTTTTATTTTATTAGCACTACAGATATGTGACTCTATTTTAGATCTTGATAAATAAATTACATTTAAAAAATATATATATTTCTTGAAAAATTATTAAACATAGAAAATATATATTTTTTATGAATCCATCACAAATGCTTTACCTTTAAGTACAAACCTATACTGTATTCATTATGCAATTAGAGAGAGATCCAGAATCCGAACAACAGACTAATACGGTGTATGTCTGAAGTCCATATGATGTGAAAATGTAAGGTGAAAGAGTTGGCCCTTGCAGGTGACTGGTCTAACCTGTGGCTGGGGCAGACAGGTGCTAAGTCATATGTGATGATGCTTCCATTTCTGCTCAGGGCAAAATGCAAATTACTCAGCAGTTTGAAATTGCACCTCTGTCTATCTGGTGTGTGTAAGTGCAGGATATGAATTTGGTTAATCTGGTTCAACACAATACAAAATAATAAAATAAAAGATGGTTGAGAGAATGCCAAGAGTGTGCAAAGCTGTCAAGGAAAAGGGTGGCTACTTTGAAGAATCTCAAATATAAAATATATTTTGAATTGTTTAACACTTCTTTGGTTATTACTTGATTCAATGTGTGTTATTTTATAGTTTTGATGTCTTCACTATTATTCTACTATGTAAAAAATAGTAAAAATAAGGAAAAACCCTGTAATGAGTAAAGACTATATACATTAGATAGCACTACAGACAGCATGTTTCACTACAGACAGCATGTTTCACTACAGACAGCATGTAGCACTACAGACAGCATGTTTCACTACAGACAGCATGTTTCACTACAGACAGCATGTTTCACTACAGACAGCATGTAGCACTACAGACAGCATGTTTCACTACAGACAGCATGTTTCACTACTGTCACGAGAATTTTCTATCCCAATGATAATAACTGATAATAATCAATAGCTCTGACCAATTCCCGAGGTTTGTAAGACCATGGGTATAATACTAATTAGTCAAAGAATCAGCTTATGCAAAAGGTTAGTACAGTTTATTCAGAGAACGTTCCGGCGTGCACAGTACAAAGACCTTAATTTTATAGCGACACACATACTGCCACACAAAACATTAGGTATCCTATGCCCACACTGTCCTGCTACCCAGCCAACAGAGATTAGGGGATTCCTGGAGACTTACTCCCCATCCTCCCTCGAGATAGGGAGACGCTGGGAAGTACTCAGTGGCCCCAGCCAAGGTCGGCACCGAATCTTGCTCAGACAGTCTGTCTGTTATTCAAATAGGGTTTATAGACATATTGTACAGACTATGGTTATACATAATTCTAATCAATTTCATACGTTTATATGGCATATGGCTTCAGGGTGGATATTCTAGTCATTCATATAAATTCCATCAACAACTACAGACAGCATGTAGCACTACAGACAGCATGTAGCACTATAGATAGCATGTAGCACTACAGACAGCATGTAACACTACAGACAGCATGTAACACTACAGACAGCATGTAACACTACAGACAGCATGTAACACTACAGACAGCATGTAACACTACAGACAGCATGTAGCACTACCAATACAACGTAACATACACTCTGGCCACATGGTCTTCTGGGGGTGTTCCCAGCCAGGCCATCTGGGCAGGGATTACCCCATGTCTCCCAGAGCTCAGATAAACGACGTGGGTTCCACATAGATGAGGTGGTGTGGACCACTGGCTCTCTTAGCCAAAGCCCATAATCGCCAGGAGGAGCCCAAGGACACAGAGGGGGGTGCAAGTCTCCACTTCCCGCAGACGACTGCATGCGGATTGAGCCTTTTGTTGCGGTGGGCCGGACCTGTGTTGGGGACTGTTGTTATGTCACTGTTGGGTGATGCCCTGCTCTGCCCTGGATGACACTGGGACCACAGTAACCCTGGTGAGGACAGACATTGTATTAGGTTAAGCTGGCACCCATGAAAGAGAAAGGGATAATGGGGATAATGACTCTTACAGTAGGGTGCAGGACTATGCATCATCCTGTGTTCGTGGCGGCTTTGCAAGACTCCTGTATCCTGGGGTTGGTCTTTCTAAAGAGCACAGGCTGCCATTTAGACCTAGATGGGGGCAATCTGAGCGTTCATGGAGGGCCTGCAGTCACCATGGGCCCCCCTAATGTCACATTTACGCAGCCCATCAACCCCCTTACTCAGGCTGTCAAAGCAACGGAGAAGACCCATGGCTCCCAGCCCCTCTGTCACGTATGCCTGTGTGTTACATTCCCCCAGCTACCTCCATGACACGTCCCTACGTGAGCCTGGGCAATACCCCCCCTCCCCGCATGAGCTCAGCTACCTCAAAGGGAAGAGGAGAGAAGGGAGATATGGGGGTGATATGGGGGAGGAACTGTGATGGTGTTGATCCCTAGCAGCAGGAACAGCTGTGGCAATTGCTGTTAGAGTGAGGAGGAGGTGGGTCAGACGAAACTGGGTCAAGAGGAGATCGACACTGGGGACGTTCAGCCCATCAAGCTGCGTCCCCCCCATATCCTTCTGGCACACCAGGAGGCGGCACACAAGGCTGTATTGGAGATGCAGTGGGCAGACTTCATAGAGACCTCAGACAACTCCTGGGCTGCACCATTAGTGATGGTTCCTAAGAAGGGGGACAAGTTGACGTTCTGTGCGACTACAGGCATCTGCACTGAACTTGGTTATAGTGTCCTCCTTCTCCTCACTGGACCTCTGCAGTGGTTACTGCCAGGTGCCCCTCTCCCCAGAGGCTAGAGCAAAACTGCTTTTTCCATCAACAGATGGTACTGGCAGTTCAAGTTTCTTTGCTTCGGTCTGTGCAACGCTCCAGCTACTTTTGAGCAGTTGATGGACAGGGTGATGGCAAGTATCCCTGACAGGAGTGTCTGGTCTGTCCCAATAACATTCAGCTCCTTCCAGTCTACAGCATGTGTTGGAGAGGGTGGCTGTCATAGGCCTGAAGCTCCAACCTGAGAAGTGCTACTTCATGAGGAGAGAGGTGTCCTTCTTCGGCTAAGTGGGGGCAGAGGAAATCAGCACTATGGAGGACAAAGTGTGGGCTTTCTGGTACCAGCAGAAGCTGAGAACCAGCAGCAGCTGAAGAGATTTCTGGGCCTGGCCTCATACTACAGGAGGGTTTGTACAGGTCTTCTCCAGCGTCGCCGCTCCCTTGAAACCGCCTGCTGCAGAAGGACCAGGCCTTAACATGGACAGCGGAGTAACAGGAGACCATCACATGGACAGCGGACTGCCAAGAGGCTTTCAACACCCTCAATCGTGCACTGATCGAGGCCCACTTGCTTTTTTTCCTGGACACAGATGTAAGAAATGTGGGCATGGGTGGGCTGCTGGCCCAGGTGGAGGGGCCGAAAGTGGTGATGTATTTCAACAAAACACTCAACAAAAGTGAGAGCTGCTATTGTGTCACCATGCGAGAGTTCCCCGCTTTAGTGGAGTCCATCAAACACTTCAAGTACCACCTGTGTGGCCTGTCCTTCCCTGTAAGAACTGGCCACTCTTCTCTCCAGTGACTCATGTCTTTCATAGAGCCAGAGAGGCAGGTCACACGCTGGTTGGAGGAACTTCAGATGTATGACTTCACAGGGTGGGGGAACACCACTCTAACACAGATTCATGTCCCGTCTGCCCTGTACTGCAGATGGCTGCCGCCACCGTGAGTGGAAAGATAACCGTGAGAGAGCTTTGTGCGGAGGATGGGGTCTGTTCCTCAGCATGCAAGTTGAGCGGGCCTGAGTACTGTGAGCTGCAGGCTGTCGATGTGGCTAAATAGATGCAGCAGCAAGACAAAGACACAGACCAACAGCCAGTGGAGGGGCTCTTTCTGTTGGAAGAGGTGGCAGAGCTCTCATTTGCAACCAAAGTGCTGTGGTCAAACTTTGAGGCACTGCGGCTTGCTGATGGTGTGGTACAACGAGCATGTAAGGAGCCAGCTACAGGAGAGATGGCGGTCCCCAAAACACCTCAGGAGACTGCTTCAGTGCATGTATGGAGGAGTAGTGAGAGGACACTTGGGTTCGGCAGGTCTGGTGATGCAGTGACCAATTTTGAGTCCTGTGTGTTCGTCACCATATGTGAGTGTGTGCATATGTACAAGACAGGCACCACTCCGCTTCACCCACAGAGCGATGATCTCGTTGAGCGCTTCAACGAACAGCTTTCACAGCAGCTGGCAGTCAACTCTGCCAAACACCAGTGTGACTGGGACAAGCACCTGCCCATGGTCTTCATGGCATGCCACACCACTGTCCAAAACTCCACCTACTGCATGCCTGACAGAAAAAGATGACCACCAGGTTCGGGCAGCCCCCTGATAGCCCTCCTGTTCTCACAGGCATGAGTACGCTAGGAGACCAGGAGAGCCTGGAGTCAGCCCACACACCCGCCGGGGAGCAGCTGGTGAACGTAGATGTGAGGCAGAAAAGATACTACGATGCTGGTCTGTGTCTACAATCCCCAGAGAAAGAAAGGTTGTTGGCCCAAACTGGACAGTCAACGGGTGGGGCACTGCAGGGTCCTGGAGAGTATGGAAGAGGTGGTATACCGGGTTCAGCTGCATCCCAGGGGGAGAAAGGTTAGCCCCATAAAAGGGGCCTCTTCAACCCACGAACACCAGGGACCCCAACAACCCCTCCCTCTGGCAATGACATTCCACCACACACCCAGGCTCCTCAGACATGGCTCCAGACAGCCCACGCCCCTGTACGTCCTGTGTCACTGAGTGGTTCACCGGAAAAACAGGGTGTGCCCCCTGTGCCCCCATCATTTCCACCCCTCCTGTCCCTGTCCTCATCCCCAGTCCCTCAGATTGCCCCTTACCACAGACTGAACAGCCTTTGCCATGTGAGGACACTCTGCCCCATTACACCCGTGCAGATAAGAGACCTCTGGGGACAAGGGACTTTGTGGTGGGGGGACTCTGTAGCGCCCTCCTGGTCAGTTATGTGTAACTGTTTATGAGTGTGTGTTAAAACGCAGAAGGATTTTTTATTTTTGTATATATAGATATCACATTTGATTGACCTGTAAGTACAAATCTATACTTTATTCACTATGTGATTAGAGAGAGATCCAGAATCCAAACCACAGACTAGTACTGTGTATTTCTGAAGCCCATATGATTTGAATACGTAAAGTGAGAGTCAGTCCTTGCAGGTGGCTGGGCTAACCTGTGGCTGGGACAGACAGGTGCTGAGTGATATGACTGATGATGCTTAAATTTATGCTCAGGACAAAATGCAAATCACTGAGCAGGTTGTAATTGTATATATGTGTGTGATTGTGTGTGTGTGTGTGTGTGTGTGCAGCATTTGCATTTTATTCATCTGTTTTGTTCATCAATAAGGTGCAAAACTCAGTGCACACAAGGGTACGTATGTAAACAACACGTGACTTGTTAGGAAGAACACAGGACAGAGAGCTTCGGCTAAAATCACTCATACATGTTGGTGTTATTCCATCTGGTTGGACTCAGCCTTCTATAGGAGAGAACAGCACAAACATGTAGGTTATTTTACATTTCAACATGTTATGTTCAGCTAACCATTTTTATTTCTCCTCTTCATGTTTTCATTCAGACATTCTGAGACAATGCACAATATTTTGACTGACATAACAGTAGACCTACGTACTGTATATCAAAGTATTGTTATGTGTTTGCGCCAGAATCACCTGGCATTGGAATATGTCAAATTAAACATAAAGTCATGAATCGTGTAATCTCCCTTCTCTCATCTCTCAGTGGGCTCGGATATTGTTCTACAAGAATGAATGACTCTTCAGGAAACCACACTGACCTTGACAGATGTGATGTTTGCTTGGACCAGGCTTATGTTGTGCCAGGTCTTTACCATGCTGCCCAGACCCTGTGCTTCCACCTGGGGACGCCAGCCTTAGTCTGGTGCCTCTAGATCTCTCTGAGTGGAAGTCTCAGACCCACCCAGGTCTTCCCTGTTAACCTGTTTGCAGTGGAGCTGGTGTTCTGTGTCGAGGATCTCCTTGAGATGGTCAGCTACTTATACAGCCAGAATATCATGTTACGGCACTCTATGTCCTCTATTACCTCGTCTGGACCTGCAGGCCCCTGATCCAGAGCTGCATCTGTGTGGAGCGATACCTGGCGGTGGTCCAACCTGTGTCCTTCCTCAAGTATAGACTCCGGAGGTACAGGGTGGCGTGTTCAACCACGGTCTGGCTGTTGTCGCTCGCTTTTGCATGTTCACGTATCACTTTAATGGGTAATGAAGAAATCACAGCTTACGTGCTCATCAGTGTTTATTGCCTTGGGGTGGTCGTCATTTCTATCTGCTGTTTCTTCATCATGCGTGTGCTGAAGCAGCCTGGTCCAGGAGAGGTAGAGGGGGGCAGAGGGGGAGAGAAGAAACGTGATGACAGACCCACATAAGATGAGAGCTTTTGGGATCGTCTTAACCAACCTGGTGATCATTTTGGCGAGCTCTATCCTGATGGTTGTTGGTTATTCCACCCTTTCATCCAGTCTTGACTACAACTGCAATATCTTCCCCGTGTTGCAGATTGTTAACATCTTCAGTGTCCTGGTCTCACCCCTGCTGCACCTCTACAGAGAGGGAAGGCTGCCATGCCGAAGAGGCCCAGAGACACATTAGACTTACAGTTGCGGGCACTAAAATGTACATGTTTTTAAAATAGTTTGGATTGTTTTAATTTGGTGGCATGTAGCAATAGCATTTTGTGAGACACATCATGTTAGCATTAGAGTTCTTGTTAAAGGGGCAATCAAACAACACACTAAAGCTACATCACTTGTTTAGCATTATAGTGAATTTTGGTTTGTTTAATCAATTGCTTTGAACTTAGGGTCCTTGTCTGTCACTAAGGTTGCATTATGATATTAAATGTATGGGGACCGACTGCATGACACTTGGCTACTGCTCAAATCAAATTGTATTGGTCACATACACATGGTTAATGCTGTTATTGATACGCAACATTCTTGCCCTGACACTCCTACAAAGTCTTTAGACTCCATCCACACTGGAAAAAAATGTGGACACACTTGACATTAAAGGGATGGTTCAGGATTTTGGTAATGATGCCCTTTATATACTTATCGAGAGCCAAAGGAACCCGTGGATACCATTGTTATGTATCTGCATCCAGTATGAAGGAATTTATAGGTAGGTAGCTTGAGAGCTGTACACAAAGACTTAAGACTTAGCGTTGGATTGCGAAACTACCTCTACCAATCTTCAAATAGGATGCAGGTACATACAAATGCTCAGGAAGTAGAAAAAGAGCCTCCTGAACTATCTCTTTAGCATTTTAACTATTTTAATGACGGATGCACGTCAATTCAAAAGTCAATACATGCTAGTCTAAATGAGTGTCATCTTGTTTTGAGACCTCTTCAAACCATACTGTGGATGCCACATCCTAACCCCTGGACAGAGGTATAGACACACATCCTAACCCCTGGACAGAGGTATAGACACACATCCTAACCCCTGGACAGAGGTATAGACACACATCCTAACCCCTGGACAGAGGTATAGACACACATCCTAACCCCTGGACAGAGGTATAGACACACATCCTAACCCCTGGACAGAGGTATAGACACACATCCTAACCCCTGGACAGAGGTATAGACACACATCCTTCCCCAATTAGAAGAAACCGCAGAAGGTACAATGAACTACAACTACATTTACCTTGTCATGAAAAACCTCCGTAACTTCAATCAATTTGTAATAACAACATTGTCTATCCATGAATATTAGCTTACTTCCTGTGATGATAAAACTTGTTTTACACCTCTCCAGAGCCACTAATTACCTCTCCCCTGTTTTTTTTTCTCTCTCCCTCAGAACACAGCTCTTTCTATTATTCAGAATCTAAAGTAACAGAGGATGTGTAGAAATGTAGGAACCAGACTCCTCTTTCCCCCATCCCGTCAGGTTTAACCACACCGGGGGGTTTGACTATTATGACTCTTGGTGCTGAGTGTGATAAACCCGGGCTGCTAGTCTACCTGGGAACATAGGTGTTAAACTGCCTCCTTGTTCTGGTCACCAACACCTAGTACCTGTGGCTGGTGGAGGACGGCCCTTCTGTTCTTGTGAACCAGGAGATCTTCACCATCAACCAGTCTGTAACGGAGCTTCTCTACTGCCTCTACTTGTCCCACACTGACCTGATTTCAGCTAGCTTGTCTCTCTGCCACCAAGCTGTTCTGGTGTCTCGGTAATCAAAGCTCATAATCCTGGAAATGTTGTGGAATTGTTCCAAGACATTGTTGCACGGAAAAGTTCTCTGCTAGTTTCTGTATCTCACATGGATTCTGTGCCAAATGGATCTGAAAACACCAGCAAGGATAAGAACCCCAAAGTATGCATGTAAATGAGTTTGGTCCATCCCCTTCAATCCCTCTCCAAAAACACAACTTCTCTCCAAATGAATGCAGTCCAGAATGATTTTCTGGATGGTGTCTGGGATGAACAGTTCAAAAGAAGACTTTATGTCCTGCACATGATTAACCGCCATCCGCGTCGACCCTGCTTGTATCCTTATCACATTGGCAGCCATGTGGAGTTGCTCATTCCTTGGGCAAGAAGACCATTCAATTTCAAAAGAATTTGACATCCATATTTCTCTTCCTGCAGTCTGCTGATGAGCTGGCTGCTGACGGGCTGGTCCTGGAGCTGGCTGCTGATGGGCTGGTCCTGGGGCTGGCTGCTGACGGACTGGTCCTGGGGCTGGCTGCTGACGGACTGGTCCTGGGGCTGGCTGCTGACGGACTGGTCCTGGGGCTGGCTGCTGACGGACTGGTCCTGGGGCTGGCTGCTGACGGACTGGTCCTGGGGCTGGCTGCTGACGGGCTGGTCCTGGGGCTGGCTGCTGACGGGCTGGTCCTGGGGCTGGCTGCTGACGGGCTGGTCCTGGGGCTGGCTGCTGAGGGGCTGGTCCTGGGGCTGGCTGCTGAGGGGCTGGTCCTGGGGCTGGCTGCTGAGGGGCTGGTCCTGGGGCTGGCTGCTGACGGGCTGGTCCTGGGGCTGGCTGCTGACGGGCTGGTCCTGGAGCTGGCTGCTGATGGGCTGGTCCTGGGGCTGGCTGCTGACGGGCTGGTCCTGGGGCTGGCTGCTGACGGACTGGTCCTGGGGCTGGCTGCTGACGGACTGGTCCTGGGGCTGGCTGCTGACGGACTGGTCCTGGGGCTGGCTGCTGACGGACTGGTCCTGGGGCTGGCTGCTGACGGACTGGTCCTGGGGCTGGCTGCTGACGGACTGGTCCTGGGGCTGGCTGCTGACGGGCTGGTCCTGGGGCTGGCTGCTGACGGACTGGTCCTGGGGCTGGCTGCTGACGGACTGGTCCTGGGGCTGGCTGCTGACGGGCTGGTCCTGGGGCTGGCTGCTGACGGGCTGGTCCTGGGGCTGGCTGCTGACGGGCTGGTCCTGGGGCTGGCTGCTGACGGGCTGGTCCTGGGGCTGGCTGCTGACGAACTGGTCCTGGGGCTGGCTGCTGACGGGCTGGTCCTGGGGCTGGCTGCTGACGGGCTGGTCCTGGGGCTGGCTGCTGACGGGCTGGTCCTGGGGCTGGCTGCTGACGGGCTGGTCCTGGGGCTCGCTGCTGATGGGCTGGTCCTGGGGCTGGCTGCTGACAGGCTGGTCCTGAAGCTTGCTGATGGGCTGGTCCTGGAGCTGGCTAAGGGTCAATCTCATCCTCTTTTTCCAACTCACTGTCAGACTCCGAATTGACAGAGACATCCTCATATTCTGAAAATTATTCCAAAATTGAAGACGCTCCTTCCACACTAGCTTCTCTCTGCAAAAAAAAATGTCAAAGGCCCTCTGAACAGAGATGATTTTTGCCATACTAATTGATTGTGGTAAGGAGCTACACATGCAAAGCTATTTATTTGTTGTGTCCCTCCCCCAATTTGCACCTGGCTGGGGTAGAGTCTTGGAATATACTACATTTTTTACAATGTATCAAAATACTGTATTGTAATTACATTGTGTAGTTTCACCTCCTACAAAAGGTAAAGACTGCGAGGAAAGTTGGAGAAAGGCAGGGAGACGGACAGATTATTGGTGCTATGTTGAAACAGCAGGCCCAGGGAGGAGGAAGACAGAGTGAATGCACACAGCAAACCTTTGCGTTTCATTTTTGCTTGTTTTCACCTACACATGTTTATTACCCTCAGGTCTAGTGGACCCGAACACCTCATATGTAATATAAATGTGTAGGGGGGTGCACAGTGTGCACTCAATGAAAATATGTTCTTTTACATGTTCTTCACAGACAATTAGCCAAGACCAATAATTTTTAGGTTGAAAACAAATTATTAATTGTATAATGTTTCTTTTAGTAAATATAAAAAATGGGTCCACAGACCCGAACACCACACAAGGGTTAAGAAATGTAATATATTTTAACAGAGAATGTTCTTGTGGTTTTACTTAATTCTCCGTACTGGCCAATGATTACAAGAGCGATTCTGATCCAACCAATAATTCATACATTGTTGTGCCCCTGGCCTGAGAGGATGGAAGTTCAATATGTAGTTCGATGTAGTAGGCTAATGTTAACAAGTTAACATTGCCCAAGAATGGAAGTTAGGCTAGCGAGCAAGCATTCTAGCCAGGTAGCCTAGGACAAAAAATAAATAAAAGCATGTACTGTATGGCAGATTGATAGACCATTTCGTCAACATGCAAGAGAGGATGGCATTGGTGTTTCTCTACAAGTAGGGTGAGTCAACATGTTTTTCTACTTGCACGAATGAGCACGCACCCCCCCACACACACACAGAAATCAGAACCATGGACAGCCACATCATATTTAGCTTATGTTGATTGGACTAAATTATTTTTCAATATTTTAGTTGTCACTGTATTAGACTAAGCAGAGGTGATTTGATGATGTTGAAATGTTGAAGTCGAAATGGTGGTTGAATAGTGGAGGCAGATCCTGTTTTCTATGCCACTTGTGACTACTCTCTGTGGTTCTAAATCAACAGTTGTTTATTTGTCCGAAAATGGGTGAGAATTTTTTTTTACTTGCTTGACTATGCTGTAGGACATGGAACTGTCTGTTATTAGGAAAGTATTCATATCCCTTGACTTTTTCCACATTTTGTTACGTTCCAGCCTTATTCTAAAATGGATTAAATATTCTAATCATTCTACACACAATACACCATAATGACGAATAAAAAACATGTTTTTATACAATTCTACAAAAATAAAACTGAAATATTACATTTATATAAGTATTCAGACCCTTAACTTCTTGTGGGCAGGGGGCAGCATTTTCACTTTCGGATAAATAGCATGCCAAAATTCAACTGCCTGCTACTCATCCCCAGAATATAAGATAGGCATATTATTAGTAGATTTGGATAGAAAACACTCTGAAGTTTCTAAAACTGTTTGAATCATGTCTGTGAGAAAAACAGAACTTGTGTGCAGGCAAAACCCTGAGGACAAACCATTCAGAATATTTTTTATTTTTTATTTTTTGATGGCACTGTCTTTTCAATCAGTTTTCTTAGAGACACCAGATTTCTAATGGACTTGCTTGCAGTTCCTACCGCTTCCACTGGATGTCACCAGTCCTTGGAAATCGGTTGAGGTTATTCCTTTGTGTAATGAAGAAGTAGGGCTATCGTAAATGAGGGTCACATGAAGTACATTTTTTGAGAGAGGCACGTTACGAAAAAAGTTGTCAGTTTGTTTTCTTTTTGTATTGAACACAGATCATCCCGTCTTCAAATTGATCGATTATTAACGTTTAAAAATACCTAACGTTGTATTACAAAAGTAGTTTGAAATGTTTTGGTAAAGTTTACATGTAACTTTGATATATTTTATAGTGAAGTGGCAAAAGTTGGAAGCTGTGTTTTTCTGGATGAAACGGTCCAAATAAATTGACATTTTGGATATATATCGACGGAATTAATCGAACAAAAGGACCATTTGTGATGTTTATGGGACATATTGGAGTGCCAACAAAATAATTTCGTCAAAGGTAAGGCATGATTTATATTTATTTATGCGTTTTGTGTCGTGCTTGCAGTGTTGAAATATGATACCCTGTTTGTTTACTGTTGTGCTATCATCAGATAATAGCATCTTATGCTTTCGCCGAAAAGCCTTTTTGAAATCTGACATGTTGGCTGGATTCACAACGAGTGTAGCTTTAATTTGGTATCTTACATGTGTGATTTAATGAAAGTTTGATTTTTATATCATTTTTTTTGAATATGGCGCGCTGTATTTTCCCTGGCTATTGGCCGGTGGGACGATTGCGTCCCACCTGCCCCAAAGAGGTTGACCCTTAACTCAGCTTTTTTGAAGAACCTTTGGCAGCTATTACAGCCTTGAATCTAATTGGGTATGACACTACAAGTTTGGCACACCTGTATTTGGGGGAGTTTCTCCCATTCTTCTCTGCAGATCCTCTCAAACTCTGTCATGTTGGATGGAGAGCATCGCCGCGAGGACAGTCTCTCCAGAGGTGTTCGATTGGGTTCAAGTCCGGGCTATGGCTGGGCCACTCAAGGACATTCAGAGACTTGTCCCGAATCCATTCCTGCGTTGTGTTGTTTGTGTGCGTAGGGTCATTGTCCTGTTGGAAGGTGAACCTTTTCCCATAGTGAGGTCTTGAGTGCTCTGGAACAGGTTTTTATCAATGATCTCTCTACTTCACTCAGGATCTAGGGAAAGATAAACAGACTAGTCTTCCAGTCCCTGAAAACACTCCCACAGCATGATGCTGATTGGTGGAGTGCTGCAGAGATGGTTGTCCTTGCTGAGTTTGGCCGGGTGGACAGCTCTAGGAAGACTCTTGGTGGTTCCAATCTTCTTCCATTTAAGAATGATGGAGGCCACTGTGTTCTCAGGGACCTTCAATGCTGCAGACATTTTTTGGTACCCTTCCCCTGATCTGTGCCTTGACAAAATCCTGTCTTGGAGCTCTACGGACAAATCCTTTGACCTCATGGCTTGGCTTTTGCTCTGACATGCACTGTCAACTTTGGGACATTAATTAACTTCTTGACGCACGGATCCCTTTAGCGGGATCATTTTCGTACACAACCGCTGAATTGCAGAGCACCAAATTCAAAAATAATACTAAAAATATTTATAAATCATGCCATCACAAGTGAAATTCACCAAAACACAGCTTAGCTTGTTGTTAATGCACCTATCGTGTCAAATTTTGACAATATGCTTTACAGCGAAAGCAATCCAAGCATTTGTGAGTTTATCAATCACTAGACAAAACAGTAAGAACAGCTAGCCGCAAATTAGCTTGGTCACGAAAGTCAGAAAAGCAATAAAATTAATTGCTTACCTTTGATGATCTTCGGATGTGTGCACTCATGAGGCTCCCAGTTACAGAATAAATGTTCATTTTGTTCGATAAAGATTATTTTTATAACCAAAAATCTCCATTTGGCTTGCACGTTATGTTCAGAAAACTACAGGCTCGTGCCGGTCCTGAAGGGCAGACGAAAATTCCAAAAAGTATCCGTAATGTTCGTAGAAACATGTCAAATGTTTTTTTATAATCAATTCTCAGGTTGTTTTTGACATACATAATCAATAATATTTCAACCGGATGGTAAACTATTCAATACTACAGAGAAAGAAAATGTCGACCTACAACTCTAGCGCGCATGAACTAATTAAAGGACACCTGACGCGTTTTGATAAATCTCGGTCATTTTTCTAAATAAAAGCCTGAAACTATGTCTAAATGTGTGTTCCTTTCCAAATCATGGCCAATCAATTGAATTTACCACAGGTGGGCTCCAATCAAGTTGTAGAAACAATTTCGAGTCTCATAGCAAAATGTCTGTATATAAGGTATTTCTGTTTTTCTAAATGACCCAATTACCCATTCACCGCTACTGCTATCAACACTACCCACCTGTGGTCCAGTAAATTATGGCCTGCAGATGGTGCATCATGGACCCTAGGGTCCCTCTCCAACACTTTTGGGATACTACTCAGCACTTGGTGGTAACGCATCCCCAACAACCCAGCGTGTGGATTATTCTTCTACATTCGTGTACCAGGGAGTTGCAGCACTGTGAACATCGCTGCATATATCATATATGCAGCATACTCCACTGGAGTAAATATTGTGCAGAATATACAGAGCCTTAGGTGCATTATGCAACAGATGACCAGATCCTGGGCTTCCTCCTGTCAGTCGAGCCCTCTCCAACAGGTTGCGTGGAAAACATGGGACAGTCATATGGAGAAAAAGCAGCAATAAGTTGTCTTTTGGACACCGACACTGTTGCCAGGTGTTACTGTGACCATTCGGTGTGACTATATTGCCGCTCCAGCCACGGCACCTTTGTCGGGGACGTTTGCGACCAGACCTCGGCCCCCACTGGACCTCAGCAGTTGTCTGCTATGGAGACTGAGCCCACACCAGATGTCATTCCTGATTCGCCTTCCACTGCTGTGGAATCTGGGGGACCCCCTCCCTGGCTCGGGTGGCCTATGCGATTCCAGCAGCAACTCCATGCGGTAGTGAGCCTATGTTGCTGACTAGACCTACCTGGCGAGCCGTAGCCAGCGACAGAAGCCCTGTCTACCTTTGACTCTCAGCCTGTTCCTGCACTAGAAGACCCTATAGCAGCACCGGACCGGTCTGCTGCTACCTCCGATGATTGGTCCAGCCTTGATCTGGGCCCACACCACTGTCACCAGCTACTGACAGTACAGCTTCAACTGACCCAGCCACAGACCTGGTTCCCATTCGGGGTGTCCAGGATGCCTCTCTCCAGCATGCACCACCTGACCCACCTCCAGTCCTTGTCCTGCTGCCGCTGGACTCAACCCACGACGTGACTGTGAGCTGACACAGCGGCCTCTCCAGTGCTGACCACACAGAATTCGCCACCCAGTGTCATATCCCAGGTGCACTACCTATGTCTGCTCTGTGGTCCAAGTTGATCCACCATCTTCCCTGGACTCACCAACACCTCCTCCTGATCTGGCCCTGACCCTGGGTCTACGGTTAGGGCCTGATTCGGGGCCTTCTCTGGGACCTCCTCTGGTTCCTACATTGGGGGACTTGCCTGCCTCAGTTGGGGACCCGCCGCAGCCATGACTCTCTCCTCTGCTTGGGCACAGCCTGCCTCTGTGAGGGAACCACAGCCAGGCCTGCTCTCTACTGCTGGGGCCTTTATTAGTATGGGAACAACAACCGCCATTGCCTGTTCTCCTCTGCTCGAGTAATGGCCCGCTTCATTAGAAAATATCTCACCTGGAAATCGCATCTACAGCAAACTGCGAAAATTAGCAAGAGCAGGCACTCGTCCAGCACTCGTCCAGTTGAAATGTTACTTGTGATTTAGTAACTTTGATTAGCAGGTGGTGCCATTTCAGAAAAAAATGATGAATTATGTCCAACTAATACAATTTTTATAATTCACTGACGCAGATATTTCTTTTCATGAAATAATCGTGTGTGAGCAGAACAAGTAATTTGGTGTTACTCTAAAGCCGAAAGGTGGAATAAACGAGTCAGGAGCAGGTTTTCTTAATTGAACAAAGTTCTCTATTGAGGGATTTCTTTCAATTCAAACACTCCAACACAATCAATGATGATCTCCCAAGGAAAACATGAATCTTCTTCTTTACACGAAAAAGGAACACAAGACAAGTATCTTTAAACTATAACATAAATCCCAGATTGGTCACCGTCTTACTGGTTCGTTCATGGATAGCTCCCCTCTCGTGGTGGCCGTCCCCCAGAGGTAGTTTGTATTCTTCCTCTTTTCGTCTTCCGAAAGGACCGTTCTCTCCTTTGGAGGAGCACTCTTTTCTTTATTTTCCTCCCCTCACTGTCGGTTCCCTCCTCTCTCTTGTAGGGGAAAGAGAATAGCTCATTAGTACCATCAGCTGTGCTTAATTGCCTCTGATCACCTTGACTCACATGCCTGGCTGGGCTACTATCCGTGAGCCCAGCCTGCCCTCTGGTGGTCCTTCCACACATGTCTCTCTTTATCATAGGCCTAAGTGTGCCAGGTTATTTAATGGGAACAGCTAAGATGTAGTGTTCTATAATATGTAGCTATATCAACGATTTTAATTGGCTTATGCAGATTTTGAGACAGGTGTCTCAAAGCATTTCGCAGGTATGGACCCAATCATTTCAAAACGTGAATACACTGGAATACAATCACATATGCTTCTCTATTTATGTGTGGCAATACTTGCTAACAGATTTCCTAAAATACAATTATTTTGATTTGATTTGCTGGAGATTTTATTACTTTGTCCAACAATGACAAAAATATAAACTCAGCAAAATAATGTACCTCCTCTCACTGTCAACTGCATTTATTTTCAGCAAACTTACAATACAAGACTCAACAACTGAGACATAAACTGAACAAGTTCCACAGACATGTGACGAACAGAAATTGAATAATGTGTCCCTGAACAAAGGGGGGGTTAAAATCAAAAGTAACAGTCAGTATCTGGTGTGGCCACCAGCTGCATTAAGTACTGCAGTGCATCTCCTTCTCATGGACTACACCAGATTTGCCAGTTCTTGCTGAGAGATGTTATCCTACTCTTCCACCAAGGCACTTGCAAGTTCCCGGACATTTCTGCGGGGAATGGCTCTAGCCCTCACCCTCCGATCCAAAAGGTCCCAGACGTGCTTAATGGGATTGCGATCCGGGCTCTTCGCTGGCCATGGCAGAACACTGACATTCCTGTCCTGCAGGAAATCACGCACAGAATGAGGAGTATGGCTGGTGGCATTGTCATGCTGGAGGGTCATGTCAGGATGAGCCTGCAGTAAGGGTACCACATGAGGGAGGAGGATGTCTTCCCTGTAACGCACAGCGTTGAGATTGCCTGCAAAGACTACAAGCTCAGTCCGATGATGCTGTGACACACCGCCCCAGACCATGACGAACAGTGGAGGCACTGTCTCACAGTACGGACATTGCAATTTATTGCCCTGGCCACAACTGCGGTCCTCATGCCTCTTTGCAGCATGCCTTGGGCACGTTCACACAGATGAGCAGGGACCCTGGTCATTTTTCTTTTGGTGTTTTTCAGAGTCAGTAGAACGGCCTCTTTAGTGTCCTAAGTTTTCATAACTGTGACCTTAATTGCCTACCGTTTGTAAGCTGTTAGTGTCTTAACAACCGTTCCACAGGTGCATGTTCATTAATTGTTATGGTTCATTGAACAAGCATTGGAAACAGTGTTTAAACCCTTTACAAGGAAGATCTGTGAAGTTATTTGGATTTTTACGAACAATCTTTGAAATACAAGGTCCTGAAAAAGGGACGTTTATTTTTTTTCTGAGTTTATAGTAATATTTATCTTATTTTATTGAGGAACCCTTACATATCCTATATTCACTCTGCAATTACAGTTTTTTACGATTGCTGACACACTACAATTTAACTTTTCCAACAATTAGCAATACCTTACACTCAAGGAGCAAAACACAAGGCTAGATTTGCACAACTGTAAGCACATTGTCAGCTTCACACTATTTGCAAAACATTACACACAGTGATTTGCAAAACACTAAACACACTTGTATACATCAGACACAGAGTATATCATGATGTCACTTCCTTGCAATTCAAAAGCACTGACTGTCAAATAAACACACCTATGAGCCAATCTGTTAAACACAGCCATCAGGTGCACAAACACATGATTGCTAAATTGTAGACACACCAATCAGGTTTAAGCACTATAAAAATGCAGGAGGTAGGTTCACCTGCCTTCAACCAAAATGCCTTCAACCAATATAATCAATGTCACAGGGCAACGTGGGGGTAACATCACCCTTTGCGCTGCCATTTCACAGCATGGGGTTGTCCTCCATCATGCCAAAATGGGCCTTTACAACACACCTCACATTCTCTCATTTTTGGACCGATTGCACCACATCGTCACAGTAGGTAATGAAATGCACCAGATGCAATGCACGGTCTTCTGGGACAATGTGTCATTCCACCGCTCTGCTTTGGTCCAGAACTGGTTTCAACACCATCCACAGTTGACAGTACTATACCTTCCACCATACTCTCCGTTTCTAAACCCTATCGAAGAGTTTTTCTCTGCATGGCGGTGGAAGGTTTACGATCTCCAGCCCCAGGCTCAGGTACCCCTCATTCAGGCCATGGAGGACGCCTGTGACCAAGTCGACGGCGCAGCTGTGCAAGGATGGATTCGACATTCAAGACGGTTCTTCCCGCATTGTCTTGCTAATGACGATATTGCTTGTGATGTTGATGAAATTCTCTGGCCAGATCCAGCTAGGCGAAGAGATAATGTATAGTATGTTTACTGTAGTATTTTCTGTACAATATTGTCAGTTTTTTTCTGATAATTTTTTATGTTTGTTGTTGTTGTTATTTACTGTAATTGTAACCTGTACTGGATACAGTATTTTAAGTTTGTCTGTTGTTTGCTGAGCTAACAGTGTTATGCACACTACTGTAGTAGCATGAAAACTGGGACATGTTTTGTTGTGATTCTCGATGTTGACATGTTGACTGATTTGGGTATATGGAGAGAAATAAATGATATTTTCCTCAGTCTGCAGCGTTGGTCTTGTGTAGTGTTTGTATAGTTGCAAGAGAGAGATTAAAGTAGATGTCACACGTCAAAATTTTGATTGATGACCCTATGTGAACCTATGTGACCGATATGTGAACCCTATGTCCTGATGACGTGTGCATGTCCCAAGGGCTGCCGGTCAGGCCAGCCTGGTGGTTAGGTGGGGGCTGGGTGGGTGAGTAAGGGTCCAGTTGTCAGGTCAACCGGTAATGATTTATGACCCAAGCCTGATTGGGGGCTGGCTGGTTGAGTAAGGGTCCAGTTGTCAGGTCAACCGGTAATGATTTATGACCCAAGCCTGATTTATGACCCTATGTAATGATTTATGACCCTATGTCCTGTAGAAGGGTGCATGCCAATATTTGGGTTTCAGGTCAGGACATCGTGGTGGTTAGGGGGGTAGGGTTGGGGGTAAGTAAGTGACCAGGTGTCAGGTCAACCTGTTACAGTTTCTCACGGTTTGGGGGTGGTTAATGCCCCTTATAAAGCCCCAGAACAATTCCTGTTTAAGAGTGCACAAGATCTTAAGAATAACCATGGATTTTGGGATTGGTGACAAAGAAGTGATGACTGTAACAACTGAAGCAGGCCCTCGGGTTGCCCATAGAGCAAGGGCAAAGTATCAACCCGCAATATATGATGCGCCAAAAAAACGTTTTTTAAATGTGTATAGAACCCAAATACCTCCAGCAAATGCTCTGACAGATCAAGTGTTGATGTCTAATGGTCAGCAGTGGGGGTATCGGTTTGATTACCTGGCCTGTAGAGTGACCCTCTATACGGTAGCTGAAGGAGAAGAATATACAGACCAGACTGTAGGCTTGGAATATGGTGTTGAAGACTGGTCGGTTTTTCGCAAGGTTGTGTGTCCTGAACTGAGCCTTATCACCAAGGGGTATAGTGTGTTCACGGGCCACGAGACCCGTTGGGAAGGTACCCCTGACTCCTCAGGACAAATATTTCACAGGGTGAAAATACAAAGACAGAATGGACGACCGTGCGGCTGCGTGGAGTTCTATATCGGCAACGAGGCAATCCGAAACCACAACATTAGGGGTGGTGGCCTGACTGGGGATACCCGACTGCGTCTGCTTATTCCTTTTAAGAGTTGGGATGTAATGGAATTGAAAATGTTGCAACCGTTGGATGCTCTCTTTGTACAGAGCCAACAGCGGCAGAGCCTTGTTCATTTAAAGAAGTGCATAATATATACGAATCGTAAAGATTACGATGCAAAAGAGCCTCAAGAAGATACAGCGTCAGAAGAAAACTAAGTAAGCGGATGCTTTAACCCCGCCCCCCCAGATACCCAATGGCCTTGTTCTACAATAAAAAATAAAAAAGCAGCCAGTTCTTCATTTCAGCATACACCATGGATCTCCAGACCATCTACGAGGAAGCCACTACGTCATGGGGGCCCGACACTAAAGACTCTATGCCACGAAGCCCTACACTCTACGCACCCCTGGCAAGACCCGTGACACCCCCGACATTTACCCAGCCTGAGGATGTGTTTGATGGGGTGGCCAGTACTATTTTTGTGGATACCATCAAGGCCTCTGTAGCTACACTTTTAGACGTGGTGATTGGCGAATATATACGAGAAAAATGCATCGGCTGTGAGATCAATCATCCCAGCCAGCGTCGTCATCCTTGCCTCTACGACCCTCCTAGATACTACTTTTTCAATCATTTTGAGGAGCTGGTGAAAAGACTGTGGTCCTGCCGTTTTATACCAGCGCTGGTCATCGCCCTGGAGTCTATGGGTATTGTGCCGTCTATCCCTAGAGTTTACGGGGTAACCGAAGCCTTCCTACATGAACTGAAGGAGGCCATCTTCATCCACGAGAAACTCAAAGAAATCCGACACACCCTGGTGGACGACAACAAATACCGGGAAGCTGTGGTGGCTGATGTGATGCTTTTCTGGCTCAATAAATCCCAAGAGACCGAGTGACATTTTGTTATTTAGAGCTATGGGTAACTATGTGTCTACGATGTTTGAGCGAATAAATACCTTTTTTCTTTTGAGAGACCTTACATATGTTATGCATCAGATTATTGAAAATAAAGTGAACAAGGGAGCGTTCTACACGACACACAATACCTGGGCTAATGTAGAGCGTTTGCTGAAAATGGAGCAAATCATGAAACAGGTCCGACATACGGGCGAGAGTTTACAATGGACACATATGGTATCAAGGCTTGTTGAGGATTCTGAAGAACTAGAAATAACTTTGGCTAAGATTTTACATTATTTGTTTGAACCACCCTTTAATGTGAATGTGTATCATATTTGTTGTTTATATACTTATATATCAGACGTGTGTGTTTTAAAAATTCAGCGACACAAAACTGTAAATCTAAACCATATATACAGGGTGTTGCATGCTGTGATTGTTGAGAAAACTGGGACTTGTATCTTGCAACAAATCCTGAATTGTCTGTATACGTAATACTTGTTGCATTCTTAAAATAAAAATTCACAAACTGAAATGTTGTCGTTATATGAAAGTGGCTCATTAACGTTATTGTACCTCAGAGAGGCAAGAAGGATGGCTGAGCAGCTGTTGAAAAACATATATTATAATCCCGCTAACCCCGGGTCTTATGGGGGTAAAGAGCGTTTACAGAGAGCTATAGTCGAAGAAACAGGTAGTCTGTTAAGCGATGCTAAAGTGAATGAATGGTTATCCGAGCAAGATGCCTACACTCTACATAAACCTGTAAGAAAACAATTTCCAAGAAATAGAGTTTTTTCTACGCACCCCTTATCCCAATTTCAGGCGGATCTATGTGACATGCAGTCCCTGGCCGATAAAAATGATGGAAAGCGCTACATGCTAACGGTTATAGATATTTTCTCTAAATTAGCATATGTAAGGGTGTTAAAAAATAAGAGCGGGGCAGAGGTGACCAGGGCCTTTGAATCGATCTTGAAGGCAGGAGGCGCACCCAAGAAAGTGCAGACGGATGGCGGAAAATAATTTTTTAATAAAACATTTCAGAAGCTAATGAATAAGTATAATATAGTACATTTTGCTACAGGCTCTGATTTGAAAGCTTCGGTTGTGGAACGCTTTAATAGGACTTTGAAAGAGCGGATGTGGCGATATTTTACAGCTCACAACACCCACAGATATACAGACATAGTTCAGGATTTAGTAAACGGGTACAACCACAGCTTCCATAAGAGTATACGTATGAAGCCCTCTGAGGTCTCTTCGGAAAACTCTTTTCAAGTCTTTAAAAATATGTATGGTTTGTTCCCACTTCGCCGTAAGAAAAAAATGACTTTTAAATTCCTAGTGGGTGACTTGGTGCGTATATCAAAGTTGAGGGGTGTTTTCGACAAAAAATACGAACAAGGCTTTAGCTCGGAGTTGTTTACCGTTACAGAATGTCTGCCACGCATTCCCCCGGTCTACAAATTAAAAGATTATGACGGGGATCTTATAGAGGGATCTTTTTATGAAAAGGAATTACAGAAGGTCCAGTTGGGTAAAGACAAAGTCTTTCACGTGGAGGAGATTCTAGATCAGAAGAGAGAAAAGGGTAAAAAATGGTTGCTGGTCCGCTGGAAAAACTGGCCTCAAAAGTTCAACAGTTGGGTATTGGAGCATGATGTGGTGGAGGCAACGGGGATTAATTTAAACCCCTAGTCATGATAACTAGCGCATCAGTCGCGTGTACACAGTTGGGCATCATGGAACACAGCGGCTTCTACCTGACTCTCCCCAGTAATGCGTCGGCACAGATATATCGTAATAATCAGAGTTCGAATTATACAACCAATTTTCCAAAGCCTATAGAGTTATCAGAGGCTTGGGAAGTAGGTCTCAGCGAGATTACATACCCCCATAGTTGGTATAATATCAAAGCTAAGGACCGTGATTTTTATTGCAAAAGGTTATCGGAACCTGCAAAACTTATTAAGCTTAAAAAAGGTTTCTATAGAACCGTCGACAGGATCGTCTCAGAGTTGAATGAACACCTAACCCTGAACAAGATGGAAATATTCCTATTCTACAATCCAATCCATAAAAGGATACAAATCTCAGGGCCTGCTAACGGAGGTATAAAGACCAGCGGTAATTTAGCCTACATGTTAGGGATGGGTCCCAATAAATGGACGTATGTGAACGATAAATTATTCCCATTCCCTGCGGATATACATGCAGGATTTTACAACATATTTGTGTATACCGACATCATAACCTATCAAAGGGTCGGAGACACCTGTGTGCCCCTCCTGCGAACAGTTCATATAGACGGAAAGGATGGGGACATCGTCACTGTCAATTATGACAAGCCGCACTACGTACATGTCAGCAAGAACTATATTGAAAACATTCTGGTTGAGCTTAAAACGGATCAGAACGAAAACATTGAATTTACTTATGGTAAAACGATTGTAAAACTCCACTTTAGACCCACCAAAACCTCTCTACATATATAATATCTGTATTATATTTATAAACATAATACAAATAAAAGAGTTATGGAGCACCATCAGCTCGACCCTAACCGTTATGTTTCATACTATGTGGATCAAGTTGGTAATGGACTACCAGGATATCATGGAGCACCGACAATGTATGGTGCGGGGATAGGCGGTATATTCCGTAACCTCTTTAGGATGGTTTTACCGTTTATGAAGAGGGGCTTCAGCATAGCCAAACCACATTTAAAATCCGCGGCTAAAAATATAGTAAGTGAGGTTGTAGCCAATGCTATGACCCGAAGGGCGTCACCCGATGTGGAGCATCAAGAAGGCTCGGGGCTTATGATATTGTCTCGAAGACCAAAAAAGAGACCCCCAGGTTTAAGACGCAGGCCGGCACCTAAAAAGCGGCGGTTAACTGTTAAAAGAACCTCAGTAAGTCAAAGACGTGGTAAAGTGAGGAGGTCTGAACCAAAACAGGCTAAAAGAATACTAGGAAGTATTTTCTAAAAGAATAAGTGACATGGCTCTTTTACATCGAATGTCCTCTGAAGCTATAAAGACAGAACTCGATCTTTTCACGGCCCCGTTAACGCAGCATTCAATAGATAGATCCAGTTATGTGGAGATAGCCCCTCTCTCTGCTATTACCGATAACGGGCCTATCGAATTTTTCATACCAGGCCACGGTGACAACTATCTGGACCTCAACAACACCTTGGTGCATTTACGTCTAAAAGTGACCAAAAGAGATGGGTCTAATATTGCAGGCGATGCCAAAGTGAGTCTCATTAATTACCCCTTGGCCACCATTTTCTCCCAAGTTGATGTGACTTTGGGTGAACGCCTGATCAGTCAAAGCAGCGCCACATACCCATATAGAGCCATCTCTTTTGGTCACTTTTAGACGTAAATGCACCAAGGTGTTGTTGAGGTCCAGATAGTTGTCACCGTGGCCTGGTATGAAAAATTCGATAGGCCCGTTATCGGTAATAGCAGAGAGAGGGGCTATCTCCACATAACTGGATCTATCTATTGAATGCTGCGTTAACGGGGCCGTGAAAAGATCGAGTTCTGTCTTTATAGCTTCAGAGGACATTCGATGTAAAAGAGCCATGTCACTTATTCTTTTAGAAAATACTTCCTAGTATTCTTTTAGCCTGTTTTGGTTCAGACCTCCTCACTTTACCACGTCTTTGACTTACTGAGGTTCTTTTAACAGTTAACCGCCGCTTTTTAGGTGCCGGCCTGCGTCTTAAACCTGGGGGTCTCTTTTTTGGTCTTCGAGACAATATCATAAGCCCCGAGCCTTCTTGATGCTCCACATCGGGTGACGCCCTTCGGGTCATAGCATTGGCTACAACCTCACTTACTATATTTTTAGCCGCGGATTTTAAATGTGGTTTGGCTATGCTGAAGCCCCTCTTCATAAACGGTAAAACCATCCTAAAGAGGTTACGGAATATACCGCCTATCCCCGCACCATACATTGTCGGTGCTCCATGATATCCTGGTAGTCCATTACCAACTTGATCCACATAGTATGAAACATAACGGTTAGGGTCGAGCTGATGGTGCTCCATAACTCTTTTATTTGTATTATGTTTATAAATATAATACAGATATTATATATGTAGAGAGGTTTTGGTGGGTCTAAAGTGGAGTTTTACAATCGTTTTACCATAAGTAAATTCAATGTTTTCGTTCTGATCCGTTTTAAGCTCAACCAGAATGTTTTCAATATAGTTCTTGCTGACATGTACGTAGTGCGGCTTGTCATAATTGACAGTGACGATGTCCCCATCCTTTCCGTCTATATGAACTGTTCGCAGGAGGGGCACACAGGTGTCTCCGACCCTTTGATAGGTTATGATGTCGGTATACACAAATATGTTGTAAAATCCTGCATGTATATCCGCAGGGAATGGGAATAATTTATCGTTCACATACGTCCATTTATTGGGACCCATCCCTAACATGTAGGCTAAATTACCGCTGGTCTTTATACCTCCGTTAGCAGGCCCTGAGATTTGTATCCTTTTATGGATTGGATTGTAGAATAGGAATATTTCCATCTTGTTCAGGGTTAGGTGTTCATTCAACTCTGAGACGATCCTGTCGACGGTTCTATAGAAACCTTTTTTAAGCTTAATAAGTTTTGCAGGTTCCGATAACCTTTTGCAATAAAAATCACGGTCCTTAGCTTTGATATTATACCAACTATGGGGGTATGTAATCTCGCTGAGACCTACTTCCCAAGCCTCTGATAACTCTATAGGCTTTGGAAAATTGGTTGTATAATTCGAACTCTGATTATTACGATATATCTGTGCCGACGCATTACTGGGGAGAGTCAGGTAGAAGCCGCTGTGTTCCATGATGCCCAACTGTGTACACGCGACTGATGCGCTAGTTATCATGACTAGGGGTTTAAATTAATCCCCGTTGCCTCCACCACATCATGCTCCAATACCCAACTGTTGAACTTTTGAGGCCAGTTTTTCCAGCGGACCAGCAACCATTTTTTACCCTTTTCTCTCTTCTGATCTAGAATCTCCTCCACGTGAAAGACTTTGTCTTTACCCAACTGGACCTTCTGTAATTCCTTTTCATAGAAAGATCCCTCTATAAGATCCCCGTCATAATCTTTTAATTTGTAGACCGGGGGAATGCGTGGCAGACATTCTGTAACGGTAAACAACTCCGAGCTAAAGCCTTGTTCGTATTTTTTGTCGAAAACACCCCTCAACTTTGATATACGCACCAAGTCACCCACTAAGAATTTAAAAGTCATTTTTTTCTTACGGCGAAGTGGGAACAAACCATACATATTTTTAAAGACTTGAAAAGAGTTTTCCGAAGAGACCTCAGAGGGCTTCATACGTATACTCTTATGGAAGCTGTGGTTGTACCCGTTTACTAAATCCTGAACTATGTCTGTATATCTGTGGGTGTTGTGAGCTGTAAAATATCGCCACATCCGCTCTTTCAAAGTCCTATTAAAGCGTTCCACAACCGAAGCTTTCAAATCAGAGCCTGTAGCAAAATGTACTATATTATACTTATTCATTAGCTTCTGAAATGTTTTATTAAAAAATTATTTTCCGCCATCCGTCTGCACTTTCTTGGGTGCGCCTCCTGCCTTCAAGATCGATTCAAAGGCCCTGGTCACCTCTGCCCCGCTCTTATTTTTTAACACCCTTACATATGCTAATTTAGAGAAAATATCTATAACCGTTAGCATGTAGCGCTTTCCATCATTTTTATCGGCCAGGGACTGCATGTCACATAGATCCGCCTGAAATTGGGATAAGGGGTGCGTAGAAAAAACTCTATTTCTTGGAAATTGTTTTCTTACAGGTTTATGTAGAGTGTAGGCATCTTGCTCGGATAACCATTCATTCACTTTAGCATCGCTTAACAGACTACCTGTTTCTTCGACTATAGCTCTCTGTAAACGCTCTTTACCCCCATAAAACCCGGGGTTAGCGGGATTATAATATATGTTTTTCAACAGCTGCTCAGCCATCCTTCTTGCCTCTCTGAGGTACAATAACGTTAATGAGCCACTTTCATATAACGACAACATTTCAGTTTGTGAATTTTTATTTTAAGAATGCAACAAGTATTACGTATACAGACAATTCAGGATTTGTTGCAAGATACAAGTCCCAGTTTTCTCAACAATCACAGCATGCAACACCCTGTATATATGGTTTAGATTTACAGTTTTGTGTCGCTGAATTTTTAAAACACACACGTCTGATATATAAGTATATAAACAACAAATATGATACACATTCACATTAAAGGGTGGTTCAAACAAATAATGTAAAATCTTAGCCAAAGTTATTTCTAGTTCTTCAGAATCCTCAACAAGCCTTGATACCATATGTGTCCATTGTAAACTCTCGCCCGTATGTCGGACCTGTTTCATGATTTGCTCCATTTTCAGCAAACGCTCTACATTAGCCCAGGTATTGTGTGTCGTGTAGAACGCTCCCTTGTTCACTTTATTTTCAATAATCTGATGCATAACATATGTAAGGTCTCTCAAAAGAAAAAAGGTATTTATTCGCTCAAACATCGTAGACACATAGTTACCCATAGCTCTAAATAACAAAATGTCACTCGGTCTCTTGGGATTTATTGAGCCAGAAAAGCATCACATCAGCCACCACAGCTTCCCGGTATTTGTTGTCGTCCACCAGGGTGTGTCGGATTTCTTTGAGTTTCTCGTGGATGAAGATGGCCTCCTTCAGTTCATGTAGGAAGGCTTCGGTTACCCCGTAAACTCTAGGGATAGACGGCACAATACCCATAGACTCCAGGGCGATGACCAGCGCTGGTATAAAACGGCAGGACCACAGTCTTTTCACCAGCTCCTCAAAATGATTGAAAAAGTAGTATCTAGGAGGGTCGTAGAGGCAAGGATGACGACGCTGGCTGGGATGATTGATCTCACAGCCGATGCATTTTTCTCGTATATATTCGCCAATCACCACGTCTAAAAGTGTAGCTACAGAGGCCTTGATGGTATCCACAAAAATAGTACTGGCCACCCCATCAAACACATCCTCAGGCTGGGTAAATGTCGGGGGTGTCACGGGTCTTGCCAGGGGTGCGTAGAGTGTAGGGCTTCGTGGCATAGAGTCTTTAGTGTCGGGCCCCCATGACGTAGTGGCTTCCTCGTAGATGGTCTGGAGATCCATGGTGTATGCTGAAATGAAGAACTGGCTGCTTTTTTATTTTTTATTGTAGAACAAGGCCATTGGGTATCTGGGGGGGCGGGGTTAAAGCATCCGCTTACTTAGTTTTCTTCTGACGCTGTATCTTCTTGAGGCTCTTTTGCATCATAATCTTTACGATTCGTATATATTATGCACTTCTTTAAATGAACAAGGCTCTGCCGCTGTTGGCTCTGTACAAAGAGAGCATCCAACGGTTGCAACATTTTCAATTCCATTACATCCCAACTCTTAAAAGGAATAAGCAGACGCAGTCGGGTATCCCCAGTCAGGCCACCACCCCTAATGTTGTGGTTTCGGATTGCCTCGTTGCCGATATAGAACTCCACGCAGCCGCACGGTCGTCCATTCTGTCTTTGTATTTTCACCCTGTGAAATATTTGTCCTGAGGAGTCAGGGGTACCTTCCCAACGGGTCTCGTGGCCCGTGAACACACTATACCCCTTGGTGATAAGGCTCAGTTCAGGACACACAACCTTGCGAAAAACCGACCAGTCTTCAACACCATATTCCAAGCCTACAGTCTGGTCTGTATATTCTTCTCCTTCAGCTACCGTATAGAGGGTCACTCTACAGGCCAGGTAATCAAACCGATACCCCCACTGCTGACCATTAGACATCAACACTTGATCTGTCAGAGCATTTGCTGGAGGTATTTGGGTTCTATACACATTTAAAAAACGTTTTTTTGGCGCATCATATATTGCGGGTTGATACTTTGCCCTTGCTCTATGGGCAACCCGAGGGCCTGCTTCAGTTGTTACAGTCATCACTTCTTTGTCACCAATCCCAAAATCCATGGTTATTCTTAAGATCTTGTGCACTCTTAAACAGGAATTGTTCTGGGGCTTTATAAGGGGCATTAACCACCCCCAAACCGTGAGAAACTGTAACAGGTTGACCTGACACCTGGTCACTTACTTACCCCCAACCCTACCCCCCTAACCACCACGATGTCCTGACCTGAAACCCAAATATTGGCATGCACCCTTCTACAGGACATAGGGTCATAAATCATTACATAGGGTCATAAATCAGGCTTGGGTCATAAATCATTACCGGTTGACCTGACAACTGGACCCTTACTCAACCAGCCAGCCCCCAATCAGGCTTGGGTCATAAATCATTACCGGTTGACCTGACAACTGGACCCTTACTCACCCACCCAGCCCCCACCTAACCACCAGGCTGGCCTGACCGGCAGCCCTTGGGACATGCACACGTCATCAGGACATAGGGTTCACATATCGGTCACATAGGTTCACATAGGGTCATCAATCAAAATTTTGACGTGTGACATCTACTTTAATCTCTCTCTGTTGCACTTTCTCTGTGTACTTCATTTACACTACTCTAATCACTGACAATTAGACTTGCTAAAAGTGTTTTAGGTTAGCAACAGCAGTGTGTAACTGGTTCAAAAAGATTGAAGTCATATGAAATGTGTGTGTTTCGTATGGTAACAAAATATCATTTTTATGAAGTTGTGTATAGTTTTGACAAAAGTGTTCCATTTTGCAAATGATCTGAAGTGTTGTGCTACTTTGGTGTAGGGTTGTGCTAATTGTGTGTAGTGTTTTGACAAACTGGGCCCTGTTTTCAAAATTGTGCTTATTAAACAATTGAAAAAAACTGTAAAGAGAGATCCGGAATCCAAACAGACCATATGTTTTGATTATGTAAGGTGAAAGAGTCAGTCCTTGCAGGTGGCTGGATTAAGCTGTGGCTGGGACAGACAGGTGCTGAGTGATGATGCTTCTATTTCTGACAATGCCAGAATGCAAATCCCTGAGCAGGTGTGTGTGTGTATGTGTGTGTGTGTGTGTGTGTGTATGTATGTGTGTGTGTGTGTGTGTGTGTGTGTGTGTGTGTGTGTGTGTGCTTGCTTGCATGTGAATTTTGTTAATCTGTGTTTTGTTCATGATACGTTCAGATTTCTAGTCAAATAAAATGCAATGGTGCTCAATTCATCACTGCCCACAGGTGTGTCTATGTAAATAACACAATACATGAGTTGTTAGGAAGAACACAGGATGAAGAGCTTTGTCAAAAAACCCTCCATCATCTAGGTGTTGTACGAACCAGTCGGGCTCAGCCTATTGTGAATCAACTTGGGTAGGTTATTTAACATTTTAACTTGTTATGGCTCCTCTTCATGTTGCAGACTTTCTGAGACATGACATTAGACTTATATCAAACTATTTCTATGTATCTTTCTTGCATCAGAATTTTGTCAACAATATATTAAATCAAAAAGTCATGAATTTTCCCTTTCTCATATCTCAGTGGGCTTGCATATTGTTCCACAAGGATGAATGACTCATCAGGAAACCAAACTCACATCAGCTGGGGTATTTGCTATGACCAGGGCTATGTTGGGCCAGTGCTGTACTGTGCTGCCCAGTCCCTGTGCTTCCTCCTGGGGACGCCATCCCTGCTCTGGTGCCTCTGGCTCTCTCTGAGTGGAAGTCTTTCTGGAGGTGTCAAACCCACCCAGGTCTTCCCTGTTAACCTGTTTGCAGTGGAGCTGGTGTTCTGTGTCCAGGGTCTCCTTGATGTGGTCAGCTTCTTCACCCAGAATGTCAAGTTACAGCAGGCTGTGTATTTCCTCTATAGCCTCTCCTGGACCTGCAGGCCCCTGCTCCAGAGCTGCATCTGTGTGGAGCACTACCTGGCGGTGGCCCAACCTGTGTCTTTCCTCAAGTACAGACTCCGGAGGTACAGGGTGGTGTGTTCAACCGTGGTCTGGGTGCTGTCGCTCACTTATGCATGTTCACGCATCACTTTAATGGGTTATGGACAAACCGCAGCTTATGTTGTCCTTAGTGTCTATTGCCTTGGGGTGGCCATAATTTCTCTCTGCTGCTTCTTCATCCTGCGTTTGCTGAAGCAGCCTGGTCCAGGAGAGGTAGAGGGGGGCAGAGCGGGAGAGAAGAAACAGGGGACGACAGACCCACATAAGATGAGAGCTTTTGGGATCATCTTAACCAACCTGGTGATTATCTTTACAAGCTCCATCTCGGTGGTTGTTGGTTTGGCCACACGATCATCCAGTCTTGACTTCTACTGCAATGTCTTTCCCATGTTGCTGATTGTTAACATCTTCAGTGTCATGGTCTCACCCCTGATGCACCTCTACAGAGAGGGAAGGCTGCCATGCCGAAGAGGGCCAGAGACACGTTAGACTTACAGGTTTTTGTGACAAACAATCGCTAGAAGATGATAGAGCGTTGTGTTAAATACACATTTATTTCAAATTGCTCCGCCAATACCATGGCACAGCCTAACTTCTTAGTGCCTGCAACTGTAGTTTAAACACATGTAGAAACTGCAGAAGTGTAGAAGAATGTGTAATTTTCTTTTGATATATAGTTTCCATTATTTTAATTTGATGGCATGTAGCAATAGCATTTTGTGGGATGCATCACGTAAGCATCAGAGTTGTTGTTAACTTAAGCTCCATCACTTGTTTAGCATTATAGTAAATCTTGGTTTGTTTTATTAATTATGCAATTAATATTAGGATGGGTTGGCTAGATAGTGGATTAGACCTATTCATTTAGCATTAATTAATAGATTGTCTTCTTCTTTATGCTATTTTGTCATTTGAATTTAGGGTCCTTGTCTGACACTAACATGACATAATGTTATTCAAATGTATGGGGACTGACTGCCATTAAGACTTGGCTAATGGTGTCATCATTTCTCAACATTCTAACCCAGACAGTGAACTCCCCTAGAAAGCCATTAAACTTAATGCACACTGGAAAAAATGTGGACCCACCTTGATTTAACATCAGCTATTTTTATGGCAGATGCACTTAATTTCAAATGTCAACACATTAGTCAAATATGGGCTAGTCTAGATGAGTGTCATCTTGTGTTGAGAACTCTTCTCAGCATACTGTTGGAGCCAAACCCTTACCCCTGGACAGAGGTATAGCCAGTCATTTCAATCAATTTCTAATCTCTCACTATTTAAGCTTAATTCGTGTGATGATAAAATTTGTTTTACACTGTGTTACACCTACTCTGCAGGTGGCTGGGTTAACCTTTGGCTGGGACAGACAGGTGCTGAGTGATATGAGTGATGATGATTCCATTTCTGCTCAGGCCAAAATGCAAATACCTGAGCAGGTTGAAATTGTATATTTGTCTTTCTGTGTGTGTGTGTGTGTGTGCATGCGCGTGCATGTGTTTTCTTGTGTGCATGTGCGTTCATGCAGCATATGCATTTTGTACATCTGTGTTTTGATAGGATTTACAGTCAAATAAACAACAATGGTGCTCAGTTCATCACTGCCCACAGGTGTGTATGTAAATAAAACAACACGTGACTTGTTAGGAAGAACAGAAGACAGAGAGCGTTGAATAAAATCAGTCACACATGTAGGTGTTATTCCATCAGGTTAGACAGCCTTCTGCAGGAGAGAGAACCACCAATATTGTGAATCAAGGTCTGAGTTACCAACACTATTAAGGTAGGTTATTTTACATTTTAACTGAGTATATCAGGCTAATTGTCTTAATAACGCTCCTTTTCATGTTTTCATTCACACTTTTTGAGACAATGCACAACGTTTTTACAGACAAAAGTAGACATATGTACATCAAAGTATTGTTAATTAATAATTTCAACAGGACATTGTGTAAGCATACTGCCAACAATACATTAAAACATAACGTCATGAATCGTGTAATCTTCTCTCATATCTCAGTGGGCTCGGAGGTTGTTCACAAGGATGAATGACTCATCAGGAAACCACACTTACCTTGACACCTGGGATGTTTGCTTGGACCAGGGCTATGTTGTGCCAGTACTATTCCATGCTGCCCAGGCCCTGTGCTTCCTTGTGGGGATGCCAGCTCTTGTCTGGTGCCTTTGGCTCTCTCTGAGTGGAAGTCTCTCTGGAGGTCTCAAACCCACCCAGGTCTTCCCTATTAACCTGTTTGTAGTGGAGCTGGTGTTCTGTGTAGAGGTTGTCTTTGACTTGGTCAGCTACCTACTCAGTCAGAATGTCATTTTACGGAAAGCTATTTATTTCCTCTATCACCTGTCCTGGATCTGCAGGCCCCTGCTCCAGAGCTGCATCTGTGTGGAGCGCTACCTGGCGGTGGTCCAACCTGTGACATTCCTCAAGTACAGACTCCGAAGGTACAGGGTGGCGTGTTCAACCATGGTCTGGGTGTTATCGCTCATCAATGCATGTTTTGTAATCCATTCTATGAGTTATGTAAAAAACACAGTGTATGTGCTCATTAGTGTCTATTGCCTTGGGTTGGCCATCATTTCTCTCTGCTGCTTCTTCATCCTGCGTGTGCTGAAGCAGCCTGGTCCAGGAGAGGTAGAGGGAGGCAGAGGGGGAGAGAAGAAACAGGGAACGACAGACCCACATAAGATGAGAGCTTTTGGGATCGTCTTAACCAACCTGGTGATTATCTTGACGAGCTCCATCGCGGTGGTTGTTGGTTACGCCACGCATTCATCCAGTCTTGACTACAACTGCAATGTCACCCCCATGATGCTGATTCTTAACAATTTCAGTGTCTTGGTCTCACCCCTGATGCACCTCCACAGAGAGGGAAGGCTGCCATGCCGAAGAGGGTCAGAGACACGTTAGACTTACAGTTGCGGGCACTAAAGTACAGTGTTTTTACAAACGTGTTGTGCACTGTCAAACATAGTCATGCACAGTCAGTCCCCTTTACAGGAGACGATAGAGCGTTGTGTTAAATAAACATTGAAAAAAGATCTGCCATTTCCGCAGCGCAGCCTAACTTCTTAGTGCCCGCAACTGTAGTTTAAACATACGTAGATATGGCCGTGGCACACATTTTATTTTATAAATAGTTTGGAATGTTTTAATTTGGTGGCATGTAGCAATAGCATTTTGTGAGATACATCATGTTAGCATTAGAGTTCTTGTTAAAGGGGCAATCAAACAGTACACTAGCATTATAGTCAATGTTGTTTTGTTTTACAAATTATACATTAGTATTAGGACAGGGTGGCAAGATAGGGGATTAGGCCTATTCATTTATGTTGTTATTTGAATATTGGTCATTGTCTGTCACTTAGATCAGGGTTTCCCAAACACGTTCTGGGCCCTTCCCTGGGTGCACGTTGTGGTTTTTGCTCTAGATCTACACAACTGTGCTCCCAGGACCGAGGTTGTGAAACCCTGATTTAGATTACATAATGTTATTCAAATGTATGGGGACTGACTGTGCATGAGACTTGGCTAATAGTGTCATCCTTACTCAACATTCTAGCCCTCACAGTGCACACACATAACAAGCCATTAGGCTTCATCTACACTGGAACAAACATGGAATCCCCTGAATTGCAGCCGCACGGTAAACGTTGGCTATTTGAATGGCAGATATACAGTGCATTTGGAAATTATTCAGACCACTTAAATTTTTCCACATTTTGTTATGTTACAGCCTTATTCTAAAATGGATTAAACAGTTTTTTCCCCTCATCAAGCTACACACAGTACCCCATAATGATAAAGCAAAAACAGTTTTTTTTTTTTAATATTTGCAACGGATATTTGATATTAAATGAAATTATTATTAAACATAAAACACTGAAATGTGACATTTACATAAATATTCTGACCCTTTACCCAGTGGATTATTGAAGCACCTTTGGCAGCGATTACAGCCTGGAGTCTTCTTGGGTATGACGCTACAAGCTTGGCACACCTGTATTTGGGGAGTTTCTCCCATTCGTCTCTGCAGATCCTCTCAAGCTCTGTGAGGTTGGATGTGGAGCGTTGCCTCTCCACAAGGAGAGGGACCGACTTCGGCGGAAGTCGTGACAATCACCCACGTGGGTATAACCAATGAGGAGATGGCACGTGGGTATATACTTCTAAAAGCCAATGAGGAGATGGGAGACGTAGGACTTGCAGAGCGTTCTCTGCCACCAATAGAAGAAACTTGCAACACAGATGCTCAATGGCGCTCGTTGGCAATTTAACAGTTCAGGTCCCTGTCTGTCTGTCACTTATGATTACAGCATCTCATCAAATATGTATCCCCCTTCAGTGATGATTGTATGTCTTTCATAATTGTATGAACAACATGAAACATGCCAACACGGAAAGGGCCTGCTAAAAAAATAATAATTTGCTTCCATGAACATCGAGAAATGCCTGAATGTTTCACTAGCTATTTAAATGACAGCCAACATTGTATTTTAGCTGTTGTAACTTCCTCTTTAGGAGAGACAAAAAAATATATCGATTTTACTTCATATAATAGTGTTTCTGGGATTTTTGTGGTTGTCAGAATTTCGAACCTTATGCTTGTCACACTACTCAAGGGCAACTCCTTATGTCTGTAGGTACAGAATATGAATATTCTTAATATGGTGGGGTCCAGCATGCCAGTCACCCGGGTGTCAGCCAATCAAAGGAATACCTGTAATGTTTTGGGCACTGCAAGATATATGACCAGGCTTTCCCTTTGTTCTCTCTCTATTCTTGTCCTGACAGTGTGTGTTACTTGTTGCAGTTTGTTTAGGGTTTTGTTTGTGGTGGGCTATGGCCAGACAGTAGCTTGTGAAAGTTCGGGTTCAATAAACCATTTTTATATGAGAACTCAAGAACTGTTGTGGATATTTTCTCATTTATGATTTATCGAGGTCATTACATTGGTGTCAGAAGTAAAAACAAAAATTGAGCTAGCTTTCTGATTACGGTGACTAGATACGTGGATTAGCCTAGCAGTAAAAGTCAACTGAAAATGCTTTGAGGCGGCCCTAGAGTGAAGGAGGAGGCAGAAGATGATCACAGCAATGGAGTTGCTTGTGGATGACATCCGAGGATCTGGCTGAGGAGTTTGTGAGGACACGAGGGCACCAGTCCTGCTTGAGAAATACCACTAGACGGATGGCGCCTGAAGTGGGAAAGGGTGCATCTTCGTCTGCTCTTCACGCGGCAACTGGTGGGCGGACCATAGGTCTGACGTGGACACTGCAATGACGTGAAGGCTAGGGCTCAGAATGGAAACAAACATGTGGGCCCAGTCCCTGGTCACATCCGTAGCTGTTGAGAACCCAGATGACTCCGGTAAGGTGGATTAGGATGTTTCTCTTGCCAGGTTTGAACTGTTAGCTCATTCATGGGGGTGGTCGAATGAAGATAAGGCACTTCAGCTAGCTTTGTGGCTCATGGATATTGCCTGTTTGAAATTGATTAGCACCGAGGACAGATGTCATTATAAGGGTTTAGTTGGATATTGCTTACAACACGAACTGCGGCACTCTGAACTGAGTAACAGATGCAGGCAGCCAGGGAAGCACCTACGGGTGCTGGCTAATAACATTGAGAGCCTCACTCGGCTGGTAAAGTCTCACAGGCCCCTCCATGCAGAGCGAGCTATCATGCGGCCAGTTCAGGCGCTCTCACCTACGGAGCTTTGCACACAGACCCAGATGGCTCATCTCGAGTCTGTGCACGCTGTGGTGCAGAGCAGACCAGCGCCGGAAAAGCCTGCATGGGTGGCTGAAAGTACTGAACTCATTCCTGCTGTAGCACTACCGACAGCATGCAGCACTACAGACAGCATGCAGCACTACAGACAGCATGTAGCACTACAGACAACATATAACCCAGTACGGAGCATGTAGCACGACAGACAGCATGTTTCACTACAGACAGCATAAAGCACTACAGACAGCATAAAGCAATATATATAACACTGCAGACAGCATATAGCACAATGCAACACGCACTCTGGCCACATGGTCTGCCAGGCCATCTGGGCAGGGATGGCCCCATGTCTCCCAGGCCATCTGGGTAGGGATGGCCCCATGTCTGCCAGGCCATCTGGGCAGGGATGGCCCCATGTCTCCCAGAGCTCAGGGAAACAGCTCAGGTTCCACATAGATGGGGCAGTGTTGACATTTGGCTCTCTTTCCAAACCCCACCACTGCCAGGAGGAGCCCAGTGGCACAGATGTTGGAGCAAGGCTCCACTTCCCAAAGGAGAAGATTGCATGTGGATGGAGCCTGCTGATTTCTTTTTTTTTACCTTTATTTAACTCGGCAAGTAAGTTTAGAACAAATTCTTATTTTCAATGACGGCCTATGAACAGTGGGTTAACTGCCTGCTCAGGGGAAGAAAGACAGATTTGTACCTTGTCAGCTCAGGGATTTGAACTTGCAACCTTTCGGTTACTAGTCCAATGCTCTAACCACTGCCGCCCCAAGCTGTGATTGGGTGGGGCCGTACCTGGACCTGTGTTGTGGATTATTGTCATGTCACTGTGGAGGGGGTGCCCTGCTCTGCCCTGGAATACACTGTGTCCATAGTTAACCCTGGTGAGGCCAGACATTGCACCAGGTTGGACTCAGTTTGAGCCCACAGCTTTGCAGTCCTGCACAGTCACAGGTGAGCTTTCAACCATGAAAGGGAAGAGGATAATGACTCGTACAGTAAGGGGCAGGACTATTCATCATCCTACGGGTGTGGCGTCTGTGCAGAAGTCTGTGTATTCTGGGGTTGGACTTTCTTAGTAGCACACGCTGTCTTCTAGTCCTAGACGGGTGTACCCTGAGCTTCCATTGAGGGCCTGCAGCTCAACGACCCCCTTACTCAGGCTGTCAAGGCAGCAGAGACCCATGGGTGAAACCCCTCCCCCACATCTGTGTGTCTTTCCCCCAGCTCCCTGTCACCCACCCCCCTCTCAGCCAAGCTACCAAGAAGGGAGAGGGGAGGATACTGTCCACAGTGAAGGAAATATGGGGGAGGAACTGTGATGGACTTGACTCCCAGCAACAGGAACAGCTGTGACAGTTGCTGTTAGAGTTCAGAGACATATTTGCTCTGATTGAAGAGAAGGTGGGTCAGACTCATCTGGTGCAGCACGAGATCCACAGAGGGGACGTTCTGCCTATCAAGCTGTGTCCCCCCCTTATCCTGCTGGCATGCCAGGAGGCGGCACACAAGGCTGTATTGGAGATGCAGTGGGCAGACTTCAAAGAGACATTAGACAGCCCCTGGGCTGCACCAGTAGTCATGGTTCCTAAGAAGGGGGGCATGCTGACGTTCTGTGTGGACTACAGGCGACTTCACTGGACTTGGTTAGGGGGTCTTCCTGGTTCTCCTCCCTGTGCTTCGGCCTGTGCAACGCCCCTGCTACTTTTGAGCATTGGATGGATAGGGTGATGGCTGGTATGCCCGGACAGGAGTGTCTGGTCTACCTCGACAACATCCTGGCCCATTGCAGCTCCTTCCAGTCTATGGAGTGTGTTGGAGAGGGTGGCTGTCGTAGGCCTGATGCTCCACCCTGAGAAGTGCTACTTCATGAGGAGGGAGGTGTCCTTGTTGGGCTAAATGGGGGAAGAGGGAATCAGCACTATGTAGGACAAAGTGTGGGCTGTCTGAGACCAGCAGAAGCTGACCACCAGCAGCAACTGAAGAGCTTCCTGGGCCTGGCCTCACACTACAAGTGGGTTTGTACGGATCTTCTCTAGTGTCGCCGCTCCCTTGAACCGCCTGCTGAAGAAGAACCAGGCCTTCACATGGACAGCGGAGTGCCAGGAGGACTACACATGTACAGCGGAGTGCCAGGAGGCCTTCACATGGAAAGGAGAGTGCTTCTGCAGTGTCTTCATATTCAGGGCGCTGATCCGGTCCAGTGGATTAAGGGAATGAGAGAAAGGGTGAAAAAGAGGAAGGAGGCAACCTGATGAAGAAGACATCCTCCCGTTCAGTCCAGATCATCCTGATGACCTTGATGCTGAACGACTCTCCTTCCATCATCAGGGAAATCCTTCAGGATCATGAGATCATTCAGGTGTATTCTGACCCCCATTACTTTCTCCTTCAGGATGTTGGGTAGCTTTACTCAGCCCCTCCGATACCTCCACAGGGCTTGGAAACTGTCCTGCGTCCGGGTTAAAGAGAAGGATATCTCCACTGTAGGGACATGATTGTCTTGCACTTCTTTGGTTGTCATTCTTTTCCATTCCCTTTTATTAATATTGTTCATGCTATGTAGCTGTTTTATCCTTTTTTTTCTGGTTCATTGTTCAACTAAATAGTGTGTGTGTGTGTGTGTGTGGGGGGTTAGGTGTTATTTTACTATCACCTCATGCTCACAATTCCAACCTATTCTTAACTGTTTTGCTTAGTTTGACAAAATGTAACCCCCAAAAAACATATAGTACTATTTTAACTTTGATAAATAATATTGAACTTGTTTTACTTAATGTATAGGAGTTGCTTTTCTACTATTGAGTGGTGTTCTATATTGACATGGTTTGATGTGTGTTTTGAAAGAAGTGTGGAATAAAGCAAATCAAATTGATTCAACAGTTCAGGGCCCTTTCTGTCAGTCACTTACAGTATGATTACAGCATGTCAACAAATATGTATCCCACTTCAGTGGTGAATGCACATCTATTGGCTAATTGATCACCATCAGTAAACATGCAAACCCAGACAGGGCCTACTGGAACGGCTTTTGCTTCCATGAACATGGGGACGTGCCCTGAAGTTTTCAATGGCTATTTGCATTACAGACAAAATGTTTTTTTAGCTGTTGTAACTGCCTCTGTTTAGGAGTAAGGCTTGATTCTGGAGTTGAGTCTTGAAGTCTTCAATATAAAAAATAAAATAAAAAACTACACAGAGACACACAAAGAAAATACATTTTACTCAGCATGTTTGAGTTTTTGGAATAATTGAAACTGATGTGATTGTCAGAATTTGAAACCTTATGCGTGTCTGTCTACCTACTTTCAACTCCGACCGGCTCGATTCAGTCCAATGTAGCAACATTTGAAATTGTGCTTTTTTGACTTTAGAAAAAAGTAAAGACTCAGAGCTAAAACATGGTATATCATATCATCAGCTGAGGAACAATGGGAAGTATTTCTGCTTTGAAAGATGATAAACTTGTAACCACACTTTTGAGAAAATGGCCCTTAAATGTTGTGGTACACCTACAGGAGAGCTCTTCTTTGTCTCCAGTCGTGGCCAAAAGTTTTGAGAATGACACAAATATTAATTTCCACAAAGTTTGCTGCTTCAGTGTCTTTAGATATTTTGTCAGATGTTACTATGGAATACTGAAGTATAATTACAAGCATTTCATAAGTGTCAAACTCTTTTATTGACAATTACATGAAGTTGATGCAAAGAATCAATATTTGCAGTGTTGACCCTTCTTTTACAAGACCTCTGCAATCCACCCTGGCATGCTGTCAATTAACTTCTGGGCCACATCCTGACTGATGGCAGCCCATTCTTGCATAATCAATGCTTGGAGTTTGTCAGAATTTGTGGGTTTTTGTTTGTCCATCCGCCTCTTGTGGATTGACCACGAGTTCTCAATGGGATTAAGGTCTGGGGAGTTTCCTGGCCATGGACCCAAAATATCGATGTTTTTTTCCCCTGAGCCACTTAAGAACACAGGATGGAACACCGGCAGGCTGCGATCCACACAGACCGATCACTGCAACATGGACCGTCCAACCTCGAACAAGCCTTGCCTTATGGCAAGGTGCTCCATCATTCTGGAAAGGGAATTGTTCGTCACCAAACTGTTCCTGGATGGTTGGGAGAAGTTGCTCTTGGAGGATGTGTTGGTACCATTCTTTATTCATGGCTGTGTTCTTAGGCAAAATTGTGAGTGAGCCCACTACCTTGGCTGAGAAGCAACCCCACACATGAATGGTCTCAGGATTCTTTACTGTTGGCATGACACAGGACTGATGGTAGCGCTCACCTTGTCTTCTCCGGACACGCTTTTTTCCGCATGCCCCAAACAATCGGAAAGGGGATTCATCAGAGAAAATGACTTCACGCCAGTCCTCAGCAGTCCAATCCCTGTACCTTTTGCAGAATATCAGTCTGTCCCTGATGTTTTTCCAGGAGAGAAGTGGCTTCTTTGCTGCCCTTCTTGACACCAGGCCATCCTTCAAAAGTCTTTGCCTCACTGTGCGTGCAGATGCACTCACACCTGCCTGCTGCCATTCCTGAGCAAGCTCTGTACTGGTGGTGCCCCGATCCCGCAGCTGAATGAACTTTAGGAGACGGTCCTGGCACTTGCTGGACTTTCTTTGGCACCCTGAAACCTTCCTCACAAAAATGTAACCGCTCTCCTTGAAGTTCTTGATGATCGGGTAAATGGTTGATTTAGGCGCAATCCTAAATTTAGGCGTAATACTACGTCTATCAACATGTCTGTAGACAGTTGTCGTCTGACATCAAACTTGTGGTTTGTATATTGTATTTATTATGGATCCCCTTTAGCTGTTGCCTAGGCAGCAGCTACTCTTCCTGGGTTCCAGCAAAATTAAGGCAGTTTAAACAGTTAAAAAAATATTTAAATACTTTCACAGATTTCACAACATACTGTACTCAGGCCCCTACTCCACCACTACCACATACAAATTAAGTTGGAAGTTTACATACACTTACAGTTGAAGTCGGAAGTTTACAGACACTTAGGTTGGAGTCATTAAAACACATTTTTCAACCACTCCATAAATTTCTTGTTAACAAACTATAGTTTTGGCAAGTCGGTTAAGACATCTACTTTGTGCATGACACAAGTCATTTTTCCAACAATTGTTTAGAGACAGATTATTTCACTTATAATTCACTGTATCACAATTCCAGTGGGTCAGAAGTTTACATACACTAAGTGGATTGTGCCTTTAAACAGCTTGGAAAATTGGCTTTAGAAGCTTCGGATAGGCTAATTGAAAATTGCACCAGATGGCGACTGGCTGCTTATTGCAAATGGACAAAACATCACCAAAGTGACATGGCCATTTCGCCTAAAGAGAAAACACTTCAAAGACAAAATGTCCAACGTTTTGACAGCCAAGCTGTCTTCATCAGGGTATAATCACAAACACTGCGGGATGACTCGTTTATATAGTGTCAAAAGACACACAGCTGTCGCTAATCATGGCCAAGAGTGGCCTAATATCATTGGTTAATTATAAAATATTAAAATGGCATACAAAGAACAGCACACAAAAAACAAATGGATAGCATACGATCATAGATTAATTTAAGACTACACAAGCTTACAAACAATTACAATGGCAAAGTCACAACAATCACAAGAATGGCTTCAGATCAAAGTCTACGTTGAGACCGAAGGGAGTAAGGGTCCATTCGGACCCAGCCATTTATCTATCGTAACTTACGAGAAATCGTACAATGTGCAATTGGTGATGGTTAAAGAAATTTGTTTTTTTTCTCCAAAAAAGTTATAGATCCAGTTATGGCATGTTCAGATGAATCCGTTAAGGTGGGTTTTGGAGCTCTATGATGATTTCTGTGAATTTCTGAACTCACACACATGGTCAATGGGGAGTGACATAGTGTGAGGCTTGCAGACACACAGAGCCTGCAGTAGTTACATGAATTCGAACTATCAAAGAACCGTCAGAAGTAGAGCTCTGAAACGTTATATGTTCTAGAGCTTAAGTCGATAGTGCACGGTGAATTATGTGGCTCTAGAAGGTTCTCAGGTCGAGAAACAGCATTGTACATTTGCAATGAATTCAAATCATTTTGACCATCACGAAAATGACGCCATTTAGAAAAGTCCCAGTAACAAGACTAGGTGCATTGAAACCGGCTCGGCCCATAGAGACGGACCCTAAAGTTTCTGTCCGTAAGCTCATTCAGGGACCCCGTGGCAACGCCTGGAAAAAGTGAATTTTCAGCAATAATTAAGGTCGCTGCCTGGGCTCCGAATTACCTATCAAGCCGAAACTCAGGATTCGGGGTCGCCTCAGCTAGGCCTACACATAATGTCAGAACTGGACCCGCAGCTAAAACATAACTATGTGTTTTAAGTTTTTGTTATGGTTTAAACAGAAGGCGCTGTGAATTTTGGGCCTGCTCTGAAATATGTGATATTTGGCTTCTAAACGTGTTGGACAAAGTGGGTTTGGTGTCAATATGTATCAGTTTGGTGTCAGAATGATATCTTATTGACTGATGGACGCTGACTTGATGGCTAATTTTTGTCCGTGTGCAATAAGTTTAACTTCTCTAGGGTAGGTGAGACGCTAACATCCCACCAGGCCAACATCCGGTGAAACTGCAGAGAGCTAACATTTTAAATACACCATTCGTTGTATTAAATATTCTTGTAAATACATGTATCTTACATCATTTAAAAGATGAACGTCTTATTATTCCAGCCGCTGTGTCAGATTTCAAAATGGTTTACTGCAAAAGCAAACATGCGATTTTCTGAGGACGGCGCCCCACACACACAAGTATTACTAGCATTTTCCAACTAAGCATTAGCGTCACGAAAGTCAGAAATAACAATAAATAAATTGCTTACCATTGAAGATCTTCCTCTGGTGGCAATGCCAAGTGTCCTAACTACACAGTGAATGTTCGTTTTGTTTGATAAAATCAATTTTTATAGCCTAACACGAAACATTTGTAAACCGGTTGCGTCGTGATTTCCGTTTCATTCAACTTTGGACGAAGCTTTCGTGGTAATTACACACACTAAACAAACGTTTATCCTACACATGGACAGCGGAGTGCCAGGAGGCCTTCACATGGACAGCAGAATGCCAGGAGGCCTACCACACACTCAAGCGTGCTCTGATCGAGGCCCTCGTGCTTGCTCCCCCTGACCCCACCTTGCTTTTTATCCTGGACACAGACGTGAGCAACGTGGGCATGGGTGGTTTTCAGGCCCAGGTGGACCCAGAGGGGCAGAGTGTTGTAACTTACTTCAGCAAAACATTCAACACGAGCACTGCTAATCTCATCCTGTTCCTTTAAGTACTACCTGTGTGGCTTGCCCTTCACTGTAATAACTGACCACTCCTCTCTCCAGGGACTCATGTCTTTCAAAAAGCCAGAGGGGAAGGTCGCACGCTGGTTGGAGGAACTTCAGATGTATGACTTCACAGTGGTACACAGGGCGGGGGAACAGCCCTCTAACACGGACTCCATGTCCCGTCTGCCCTGTGAGCGGGTGCTGTCACTGAGTTGAAAGAGACCATTGAGAGAGAGCAATGTGCGGAGGAGGTGGTCTGTGCCTCACCATGCCAGGTGTGCGTACCTGTCTGCTGTGAGCTTCAGGCTGTCGATGTGTCTCAATGGAGGCAGAAGCAAGAGAAGTCAAAGACCTTTAGCCAGCAGAGGCACTCTTTCCATTGGCAGAGGTGTCGGAGCTCTCCTATGCAACCAAAAGGCTGTGGTCAAAGTTCGAGGTACTGCGGCTGGCTGATGGCGTGCTACAGTGAGCATGGAAGGAGCCATCTACAGGAGAGTAAAAGTGGCAGGGGATGGTTCCCAAAACACTGTAGGAGACTGTGGAGCGATGTTCATCACCGTATGTGAGTGACTGCGTACGCGCAAGACACACACCACTCTGCTTCACCCACAGAGCAATGGTCTCGTGGTGCGCTTCAAAAAAATGTTTTCACAACAGCAGACCATCATCTCTGCCAACACCAATGTGACTGAGACAAGCACCTGACAATGGTCCTCATGGCGTGCCGCACCACTGTCCAAGACACCACCGACTCCTGACAGAGAAAGATGATCACCAGGTTCGGGAGGCCCCTTGATAGCCCTCCTGTTCTCCCGGGCCGGATATGCCAGGAGACCAGGATGCCTGGAGTCAGTCCACACCTTCGCCAGTGAGCAGCTGCTGAACGCAGATGTGAGGCAGAAAACAAACTACAACGTGCGCTTTGAGGCTGGGGAGCTGGTCTGGGTATACAGCCCCCTGACAAAGAAAGGTTGTTGCCCCAAGCTGGACAGTCACTGCAGGGTCCTGGAGAGTATGGAAGAGGTGGTGTACTGGGTCCAGCTGCCTACCAGGGGGAGAAAGGGGGCACTGCAACGGGAATAAGTTTGCCCCATAAAAAGGGGCATCTTTGCCCCTACAACCCCTTCCTCTGCCAATGACATTCCACCACACACCCAGGCTACTCAGACATGGCTCCAGATTGCCCACTCCCCCTGTACCCCCTGTGTCACTGAGTGGTTCACCAGAAACACAGTCTGTGCCCCCTGTAACCGCATCATTTCCCCCCTTGTCCTTGTCCTACAGAGTGACAGCCCCCTACCACAGACTGAACACCCTTTGTCACGAGTGGATACTAACCCCATTATGCCCGTGCAGACAAAATAGACCTCCGGGGACAAGGGACTCTATGGTGGGGTGACTCTGTAGCGACAATTATCTGTAACTGTTTATGAGTTTGTGGTCACGTTTATGAGTTTCAAAGAGTTTAGCGAAACATCGTACTAATACGTTGTATGTCTGAAGCCCATACGATTTGATTATGTAAGGTGAAAGAGTCAGCCCTTGCAGGTGGCTGGGTTAACCTGTGGCTGGGACAGACATGTGTTGAGTGATATCAGTGATGATCATTCCATTTCTGCTCAGGCTAAATGCAAATCTCTGAGCAGGTTGAAATTCCATCTGCGTGTGTGTGTGTGTGTGTGTGTGTGTGTGTGTGTGTGTGTGTGTGTGTGTGTGTGTGTGTGTGTGTGTGTGTGTGTGTGTGTGTGTGTGTGTGTGTGTGTGTGTGTGCATGGTGTGTGTGTATGGTGTGTGTGTGTTTGTGCATGAGTGCATTTGGTTAATCTGTGTTTTGTTCATGGTGATAGGATTTCTAACCAAATATAATGTACTTGCTGTAAACCAAACATGCAATGGTGCTCAATTTATCACTGCTCACAGGTGTGACTATGTAAATAACACAACACGTGACTTGTTAGGAAGAACACAGGACAGAGAACTTTGGCTAAAATCCCTCATACATGTAGGTGTTGTACCATCGGGTTGGTCTCAGAGTTCTCCTGGAGGGAGAAGTACAAATATCACAAAGCAAGTTCTGAGTTACCAAAACAACTAAGGTAGGTTATTTTGCATTTTAACATAATTTAGTATGTTATCTTTGGCAAACCATTTTATATCTTGTGTTAATTCAGACCTTCTGAGACAATGCACAATACTTTGACTAACATAACAGTAGACCTACGTATATCTAAATATTTTTTATGAATGTTTACATTGGGCTCCCGAGTGGTGCAGCAGTCTAAGGCACTGCATCTCAGTGCAAGAGGTGTCACTACAGTTCCTGGTTCAAATCCAGGGTGAATCACATCTGGCCATGATTGGGAGTCCTGTAGGGCGGTGCATAATTGGCCCAGTTTGGCTGGGGAAGGCTATCCTTGTAAATAATAATTTGTTCTTAATTAACTGACTTGCCTGCTTAAATAAACATCAGTATTTTGCCAACAATATATTAAAACATAAAGTAATGAAACTTGTAATCTCTCCTCTCTCATATCTCAGTGGGCTCAGATATTGTTCCACAAGGATGAATGCCTCTTCAGGAAACCACACTTACATAACCAGCTGGACAGTTTGCTTTCACCAGGGCTATGTTGTTCCAATGCTGTATGGTGCTTCCCAGGCCCTGTGCTTCCTCCTGGGGACACCAGCTCTGGTCTGGTACCTCTGGCTCTCTCTGAGTGGAAGTCTCTCTGGAGGTCTCAAACCCACCCAGGTCTTCCCTATCAACCTGTTTGCAGTGGAGCTGGTGTTCTGTGTCCAGGATCTCCTTGAGGTTGTCAGCTACCTACTCAGCCAGAACATCATGTTACTACAGGCTAAATATGTCCTCTATCTCCTCTCCTGGACCTGCAGGCCCCTGATCCAGAGCTGCATCTGTGTGGAGCGCTACCTGGCGGTGGCCCAACCTGTGGCTTTCCTCAAGTACAGGCTCCGGAGGTACAGGGTGGCGTGCTCAACCGTGGTCTGGGTGTTGACTCTCTCTTTTGTATGTTCTACCACTATAATGGGTTTTGAAAATAACGCAGGTTATGTGCTCATTAGTGTCTATTGCCTTGCGGTGGCCGTCATTTCTCTCTGCTGCTTCTTCATCCTGCGTGTGCTGAAGCAGCCTGGTCCAGGAGAGGTAGAGGGAGGCAGAGGTGGAGAGAAGAAACAGGGGAAAACGGACCCACATAAGATGAGAGCTTTTGGGATCATATTAACCAACCTGGTGATTATCTTGGCGAGCACCATCCCGGTCGTCGTTGGTTACGCCACCGTGTCATACAGTCTTGACTACAACTGCAATGTCTTTCCCATGTTATTGATTGTTAACATCTTCAGTGTCATGGTCTCACCCCTGATGCACCTCTACAGGGAGGGAAGGCTGCCATGCCGAAGAGGGCCAGAGACGTGTTAGAATTACAGTTTATGGACAGGCTTTCAACTTCAGTACATGTTTCACTATTACACGTCTCCATATCCACTAAAATACCTCTCCTGTTGATTCTCGCTCCCTCTTTGTCTTAGAAGAGCTCCTCCTATTCTTCTGAGAATAAAGCAGAGACCGTGCAGAAATGAAGGAACCAAACTCTTCTTTCCCCATCCCATCAGGTGGAACCACACCGGAGGGTTGACTATTATGGCTCATTGTGCTGGGTGTGGCCCACCTGTGTGCCAGTCTACCTTGGAATGAACATGTTCAACTGTCTCCTGGGCCTGGTAATCAACACCTGGTACATGTGGCTAGTGGCTGGCGGCCCTTCGGTGCAGGTGAACAAGAAGATCATCACCATCAACCTAGTCTGTCATGGAGCTTCTCTGTACAAGCCTCTACTCACCTCCATTAGTAACCAACTTCCTCTTCATCGAAAGTTTAACCCTCAATCTGCAAGGATATACATTTCTGGCTTGTTCGAGGTTGGACGGCCCATGTTGCAGTGATGCATCTGTGTGGATCGCAGCCTGCCGGTGTTCCATCCTGTGGTCTTCCTCAAGTACAGACCTGAGGTACAGGGCAGCATGTGAGATCGTGGAATTGTTGCTGAAACTGCCTCCTTGTGTCAATGGGTGCTATAAGGACGGTATATCGCCACGGTTCTGTTCATCAACGTCTTCTGCAGTGTCTTCATATTCAGGGTGCTGATCTTGTCCGGTCCAGTGGATTAAGGGAATGAAAGAAAGGGTGAAAAAGAGGAAGGAGGAACCTGATGAAGAAGACATCCTCCCGTTCAGTCCAGATCATCCTGATGACCTTGATGCTGAACGACTCTCCTTCCATCATCAGGGAAATCCTTCAGGATTATATTTCTTTGAGATCATTCAGGTGTATTCTGACCCCCATTACTTTCTCCTTCAGGGTGTTGGGTAGCTTTACTCAGCCCCTCCTATACCTCCACAGGGCTTGGAAACTGTCCTGTGTCCGGGTTAAAGAGAAGGATATCTCCACTGTAGGGACATGGTTGTCTTGCACTTCTTTGGTTGTCATTATTTTCCATTCCCTTTAATAATCATATTGTTCATGCTATGTAGATGTTTTATCCTTTTTTTCTGGTTCATTGTTCAACTAAATAGTGTGTGTGTGTGTGTGTGTGGGGGGGGGGATTAGGTCTTGTTTTACTATCACCTCATGCTCACAATTCCAACCTATTCTTAACTGTTTTGCTTAGTTTGACAAAATGTAACCCCAAAAAAAGATATAGTACTATTTTAACTTTGCTAAATAATATTGAATTTAATATAATATTGCTAATATTGAATACTTAATGTCTAGGAGTTGCTTTTCTACTATTGAGTGGTGTTCTATATTGACATGGATTGATGTGTGTTTTGAAAGAAGTGTGGAATAAAGCAAATCAAATTGATTCAACAGTTCAGGTCCCTTTCTGTCAGTCACTTACAGTATGATTACAGCATGTCATCAAATATGTATCCCACTTCAGTGGTGAATGCACATGTATTGGCTAATTGTATCACCATCAGTAAACCTGCAAACCCAGACAGGGCCTACTGAAACGGCTTTTGCTTCCATGAACATGGGGACGTGCCATGAAGTTTTCAATGGCTATTTGCATTACAGACAAAATGTTTTTTTAGCTGTTGTAACTGCCTCTGTTTAGGAGTAAGGCTTGATTCTGGAGTTGAGTCTTGAAGTCTTCAATATAAAAAATAAAATAAAAAACTACACAGAGACACACAAAGAAAATAAATTTTACTCAACATGTTTGAGTTTTATGGAATAATTGAAACTGATGTGATTGTCAGAATTTGAAACCTTATGCGTGTCTGTCTACCTACTTTCAACTCCGACCGGCTCGATTCAGTCCAATGTAGCAACATTTGAAATTGTGCTTTTTTGACTTTAGAAAAAAGTAAAGACTCAGAGCTAAAACATGGTATATCATATCATCAGCTGAGGAACAATGGGAAGTATTTCTGCTTTGAAAGATGATAAACTTGTAACCACACTTTTGAGAAAATGGCCCTTAAATGTTGTGGTACATCTACAGGAGAGCTCTTCTTTGTCTACAGTCGTGGCCAAAAGTTTTGAGAATGACTCAAATATTAATTTCCACAAAGTTTGCTGCTTCAGTGTCTTTAGATATTTTGTTAGATGTTACTATGGAATACTGAAGTATAATTACAAGCATTTCATAAGTGTCAAACTCTTTTATTGACAATTACATGAAGTTGATGCAAAGAATCAATATTTGCAGTGTTGACCCTTCTTTTTCAAGACCTCTGCAATCCACCCTGGCATGCTGTCAATTAACTTCTGGGCCACATCCTGACTGATGGCAGCCCATTCTTGCATAATCAATGCTTGGAGTTTGTTAGAATTTGTGGGGTTTTGTTTGTCCATCCACCTCTTGAGGATTGACCACGAGTTCTCAATGGGATTAACCTGTTTGGGCTGCAGGGGCAGTATTGAGTAGCCAGATAAAAGGTGCCCATTTCAAACGGCCTCGTACTCAATTCTTGCTCGTACAATATGCATATTATTATTACTATTGGATAGAAAACACTCTCTAGTTTCTAAAACCGTTTGAATTATATCTGTGAGTAAAACAGAACTCATTTGGCACAAACTTCCTGACCAGGAAGTGGAAAGTCTGAAATCGAGGCTCTGTTCTAGGTCCTGCCTATAAATGGGCATGATACGTATTAGTATACATGCACGTCATACACCTTCCCCTGGATGTCAAGAGGCGGTGAGAGAAGAAATGGAGTGTTTATCTTGGTCTGAAGTGGAATAAAAGCTCTTGGAATGACGTGTCACCCATTCCTGTTTTCAGGAAGGCGCGAGAAGGAACCGGGGATAGCCTTATGAAAAGCTTTCGTTATAGGCGACTACTATCTCCGGCTTTGATTTTATTTGATACATGTGACCATATCATCGTAAAGTATGTTTTTTCAATATAGTTTAATCAGATTATTGAAATTTTTTCGGGAGTTTTGCCGTGTTCCGTTCTCTTCCGTTTGTTGACATGGAGAGATTCGTGCCACTTGGCTAGTGTGCTTGCTAAATCGAGAGGGAAAGAGGCCGTTCTAAATCCAAACAACGATTGTTCTTAACAAAGGACCCCTTGTCCAACATTCTGATGAAAGATCAGCAAAAGTAGGACCCATTTTATGATGCTATTTCATATATCTGTCGTACATGTGAACTAGTCGTTGGCGCCCAGCTTTTGGGTACTCTCTAGCTATACCGAAGCTGTATGTCGTAATGAAGTTATTTTTAGAATTCTAACACGGCGATTTCATTAAGAACTAATGGATCTATCATTTCCTATGCAACATGTATTTTTTAGTTATGTTTATGAATAGCTATTTTGGTCAGAATATGTGTGTCAGAAAAAGTGTCAGAAAAATATCCGGACGTTGTGGGAAAAAGTAGCTACGTTAGCACAATGTATAACCACTGATTTCAGCTCTAAATATGCACATTTCGAACAAAACATAAGTGTATGTATAACCTGATGTTATAGGACTGTCATCTGATGAAGTATATCAAGGTTAGTCAAAAATTATATATCTTTTGCTTGTTTGTTACGATCGCTAACTTTTGCTACTGGGAAATGGCTTGTGTTTCTGGCTATTGTGGTAAGCTAATATAACGCTATATTGTGTTTTCGCTGTAAAACACTTAATAAATCGGAAATATTGGCTGGAATCACAAGATGCCTGTCTTTCATTTGCTGTACACTATGTATTTTTCAGAAATGTTTTATGATGAGTAATTAGGTATTTGACGTTGGTGTCTGTAATTATTATGGCTGCTTTCGGTGCAATTTCTGATTGTAGCTGCAATGTAAACTATGATTTATACCTGAAATATGCAAATTTTTCGAACAAAACATAGATTTTTTGTATAACATGTTATAAGACTGTCATCTGATGAAGTTGTTTCTTGGTTAGTTTGGTTGGTTCTTGGTTAGTTAGGTTGGCTTTGTGCATGCTACCTGTGCTGTGAAAAATGTCTGTCCTTTTTTGTATTTGGTGGTGAGCTAACATAAATATACGTGCTGTTTTCGCTGTAAAACATTTTAAACATCGGACATGTTGGCTGGATTCACAAGATGTGTACCTTTCATTTGCTGTATTGGACTTGTTAACTTCTTGCCACTAGGGGGGTGCCATTTCGACATAGCACAAATTCGTATCCAAATTAAACTGCCTCGTACTCAATTATTGCTCGTACAATATGCATATTATTATTACTATTGGATAGAAAACACTCTCTAGTTTCTAAAACCGTTTGAATTATATCTGTGGGTGAAACAGAACTCGACTTAGAGCAATTTTCCTATGTGTATGTCAGAGTGCAGAATTTTGCTGGCTGTTCCCAGACCTGTGTATTAATTTGCCTGTCCTCTATTGGTTGAGATGCACTGCATACGCCTTCCCCTGGTTGTTAGCGAATAGGGAGACTTGAAATGGAGTTTCTACGTAGTTCCCAAAGTTGATAAATTGATTGGAATCGAGGTGTCCACCCTTTTGGATCTTCGCGCTGACGCAGAAAGGGTCTTGGCATGTCTTTTTAGAAGCTCTGGTTTTAGAAACTAGATATATCCGGCTCTGTTTTTATTCGATATAGGCTTTAAAGACATCACAATCTTGTTATTTTAAACCGATTTATATCAGTTTATGTCAGTATATTGCGATTTTCGGGCATTTCATTTTCTGACGTTGTATTGAGTTGGGTATCTCTCTCTCGAATGCCATTGTGTACTGCTAATTGCAACGTGGAAGGAAACATTCTCCAACCCAGCAACAATTATTTTGGCCAACGGACACCTTTCCCAAGATTCTGATGGGAGTTCAGCTAATAGTAAGAACTATTTATGCTGATAATTCGTTGTTCTGTTGAAAAAGTAAAATGCATAAGACGCCATTATTTGCCGTGTAGCCTTGCGTTATCGCAGCCTGTATTGCACCCTGTATTGCGCAGTAAGGTTAATTTTAAAAATGTAATTCAGCGATTGCATTAAGAACTAATTTGTCTTTCAATTGCTGTCCACCCTGTATTTTTTAGTTAAGTTTATGATTATTTATTGATTAGACTAGGTGACTCTCCAAGATGGCGCCCAAAATTTTCTGGGCAGCTTGGCAACTTTTCTCATTGTATAAGCACGATTTGTGCCGCTAAATATGCACATTTTCGAACAAACTCTATATGCATTGTGTAATATGATGTTACAGGACTGTCATCTGAAGAATTCTGAGAAGGTTAGTGAAAATTAATATATTTTGGTGGTGAATACGTTATCGCTATGTTTGGCTGGAATCAATGCTGTTGTTTGGTTTGCTACTGTGCTAAGCTAATATAACGCTATATTGTGTTTTCGCTGTAAAACACTTAGAAAATCTGAAATATTGTCTTGATTCACAAGATCTGTGTCTTTCATCTGCTGCACGCTGTGTATTTTTAAGAAATGTTTTATGATGAGTAATTAGCTAATACACGATGGTCTCTGTAGTTATTCTAGTCATTTTAGTGAGAGTTGTGATGGGGGCTGCAATGGTAAACTATGATTTATACCTGAAATATGCACATTTTTCTAACAAAACCTATGCTATACAATAAATATGTTATCAGACTGTCATCTGATGAGGTTGTTTCTTGGTTAGTGGCTATTTATATCTTTATTTGGTCGAATTTGTGATAGCTACTGATGCAGTAAGAAAATGGTGGAGTATGGAAGTGGTGTCTTTTGCTAACGTGGTTAGCTAATAGATTTACATATTTTGTCTTCCCTGTAAAACATTTTAAAAATCAGAAATGATGGCTTTATTCACAAGATGTGTATCTTTCATTTGGTGTCTTGGACTTGTGATTTCATGAACATTTTATTATATGATATCCCTGTGGCTTTAGGCTAGGCTATGCTAGTCAGCTTTTGTGATGGGGGGACTCCTGGATCCGGGTTTGGTAGAGGTTAATGTGTGAAAGTTAAATATTTCTAAAAAATATATTTTGAATTTCGCGCCCTGCACTTGAAGTGGCTGTTGTCATATTGTGGCCGGTCTCGGGCTTGCAGCCAGAAGAAGGTCTGGGGAGTTTCCTGGCCATGGACCCAAAATATCGATGTTTTTTTCCCTGAGTCCCTTAAGAACACAGGATGGAACACCGGCAGGCTGCGATCCACACAGACGCATCACTGCAACATGGGCCGTCCAACCTCGAACAAGTTGCTCTCGGAGGATCTGTTGGTACCATTCTTTATTCATGGCTGTGTTCTTAGGCAAAATTGTGAGTGAGCCCACTACCTTGGCTGAGAAGCAACCCCACACATGAATGGTCTCAGGATACTTTACTGTTGGCATGACACAGGACTGATGGTAGCGCTTGTCTTTTCTGGACAAGCTTTTTTCCGGATGCCCCAAACAATCGGAAAGGGGATTCATCAGAGAAAATTACTTTACCCCAGTCCTCAGCAGTCCAATCCCTGTACATTTTGCAGAATATCAGTCTGTCCCTGATGTTTTTCCTGGAGAGAAGTGGCTTCTCTGCTGCCCTTCTTGACACCAGGCCATCCTCCAAAAGTATTCGTCTCACTGTGCGTGCAGATGCACTCACACCTGCCTGCTGCCATTCCTGAGCAAGCTCTGTACTGGAGGTGCCCCGATCCCGCAGCTGAATCAACTTTAGGAGACGGTCCTGGCACTTGCTGGACTTTCTTTGGCACCCTGAAACCTTCCTCACAAAAATGTAACCGCTCTCCTTGAAGTTCTTGATGATCCGATAAATGGTTGATTTAGGCGCAATCCTAAATTTAGGCGTAATACTACGTCTATCTGTCACGATCGTCGTATGGTGAAAGAGAGGAGGACCAAGGCGCAGCATGATAATGATACATCTTCTCTTTTCAATGAAGACAAAACAAACACTGTTACAAACTAACAAAACAACAAACAACCGTGAAGCTATATAAACAAATAGTGCTGACACTAAACACTACACATAGACAATTACCCACAACCTACCTAATGACTATGGCTGCCTAAATATGGCTCCCAATCAGAGACAACGATAGACAGCTGTCTCTAATTGAGAACCAATCTAGGCAACCATAGACTTACATAAACACCTACACTGAACACAACGCCATGAACTCTACAAAAAAAAAACTAGACAATACAAACACCCTAGATGAGACAAACACACACAAACATCCCCCATGTCACACCCTGACCTAACTAAACTAATACAGAAAACAAAGATAACTAAGGCCAGGGCGTGACACTATCAACATGTCTGTAGACAGTTGTCGTCTGACATCAAACTTGTGGTTTGTATATTGTATTTATTATGGATCCCCTTTAGCTGTTGCCTAGGCAGCAGCTACTCTTCCTGGGTTCCAGCAAAATTAAGGCAGTTTATACAGTTAAAAAAATATTTAAATACTTTCACAGATTTCACAACATACTGTACTCAGGCCCCTACTCCACCACTACCACATACAAATTAAGTCGGAAGTTTACAGACACTTAAGTTGGAGTCATTAAAACAAATTTTTTAACCACTCCATAAATTTCTTGTTAACAAACTATAGTTTTGGCAAGTCGGTTAAGACATCTACTTTGTGCATGACACAAGTCATTTTTCCAACAATTGTTTAGAGACAGATTATTTCACTTATAATTCACTGTATCACAGTTCCAGTGGGTCAGAAGTTTACATACACTAAGTGGATTGTGCCTTTAAACAGCTTGGAAAACTGGCTTTAGAAGCTTCGAATAGGCTAATTGAAAATTCCACCAGATGGCGACTGGCTGCTTACTGCAAATGGACAAAACATCACCAAAGTGACATGGCCATTTCGCCTAAAGAGAAAACACTTCGAAGACGAAACTCGGTGAGCACAGGTTTGGCCAGAAACAAGATGGTGTCGAGGCCTCAACGCTGTTTGAGTTAAGGCCCATTTTCTGTGATAAAAGGTCATAAACGATAATAGAGCGCTAATTTGACCGCTTCACATCAAAGTAAATGAACCTAATGTGTAAGGAAAAAAAGATTTGAAAATAAAGGAGAGCCGCACGCTCTAGGAGTTCAGATGCAACATTTTTAAATCCAACGTTTTGACAGCCAAGCTGTCTTCATCAGGGTATAATCACAAACACTGCGGGATGACTCGTTTATATAGTGTCAAAAGACACACAGCTGTCGCTAATCATGGCCAAGAGTGGCCTAATATCATTGGTTAATTATCAAATATTAAAATGGCATACAAAGAACAGCACACAAAAAACAAATGGATAGCATACGATCATAGATTAATTTAAGACTACACAAGCTTACAAACAATTACAATGGCAAAGTCACAATAATTACAAGAATGGCTTCAGATCAAAGTCTACGTTGAGACCGAAGGGAGCAAGGGTCCATTCGGACCCAGCCATTTATCTATCGTAACTTACGAAAAATCGTACAATGTGCAATTGGTGATGGTTAAAGAAATTTGTTTTTTTTCTCCAAAAATGTTATAGATCCAGTTGTGGCATGTTCAGATGAATCCGTTAAGGCGGGTTTTGGAGCTCTATGATAATTTCTGTGATTTTCTGAACTCACACACATGGTCAATGGGGAGTGACATAGTGTGAGGCTTGCAGACACACAGAGCCTGCAGTAGTTACATGAATTCGAACTATCAAAGAACCGTCAGAAGTAGAGCTCTGAAACGTTATATGTTCTAGAGCTTAAGTCGATAGTGCACGGTGAATTATGTGGCTCTAGAAGGTTCTCAGGTCGAGAAACAGCATTGTACATTTGCAATGAATTCAATTCATTTTGACCATCACAAAAATGACGGCATTTAGAAAAGTCGCAGTCACAAGACTAGGTGCATTGAAACCGGCTCGGCCCATAGAGACGGACCCTAAAGTTTCTGTCTGAAAGCTCATTCAGGGACCCCGTGGCAACGCCTGGAAAAAGTGAATTTTCAGCAATAATTAAGGTCGCTGCCTGGGCTCCGAATTACCTATCAAGCCGAAACTCAGGATTCGGGGTCGCCTCAGCTAGGCCTACACATAATGTCAGAACTGGACCCGCAGCTAAAACATAACTATGTGTTTTAAGTTTTTGTTCTGGTTTAAACAGAAGGCGCTGTGAATTTTGGGACTGCTCTGAAATATGTGATATTTGGCTTCTAAACGTGTTGGACAAAGTGGGTTTGGTGTCAATATGTATCAGTTTGGTGTCAGAATGATATCTTATTGACTGATGGACGCTGACTTGATGGCTGATTTTTGTCCGTGTGCAATAAGTTTAACTTCTCTAGGGTAGGTGAGACGCTAACGTCCCACCAGGCCAACATCCGGTGAAACTGCAGAGAGCTAACATTTTAAATACACCATTCGTTGTATTAAATATTCTTGTAAATACATGTATCTTACATCATTTAAAAGATGAACGTCTTATTATTCCAGCCGCTGTGTCAGATTTCAAAATGGTTTACTGCAAAAGCAAACATGCGATTTTCTGAGGACGGCGCCCCACACACACAAGTATTACTAGCATTTTCCAACTAAGCATTAGCGTCACGAAAGTCAGAAATAACAATAAAATAAATTGCTTACCATTGAAGATCTTCCTCTGGTGGCAATGCCAAGTGTCCTAACTACACAGTGAATGTTCGTTTTGTTTGATAAAATCAATTTTTATAGCCTAACACGAAACATTTGTAAACCGGTTGCGTCGTGATTTCCGTTTCATTCAACTTTGGACGAAGCTTTCGTGGTAATTACACACACTAAACAAACGTTTATCCTACACATGGACAGCGGAGTGCCAGGAGGCCTTCACATGGACAGCAGAATGCCAGGAGGCCTACCACACACTCAAGCGTGCTCTGATCGAGGCCCTCGTGCTTGCTCCCCCTGACCCCACCTTGCTTTTTATCCTGGACACAGACGTGAGCAACGTGGGCATGGGTGGTTTTCAGGCCCAGGTGGACCCAGAGGGGCAGAGTGTTGTAACTTACTTCAGCAAAACATTCAACACGAGCACTGCTAATCTCATCCTGTTCCTTTAAGTACTACCTGTGTGGCTTGCCCTTCACTGTAATAACTGACCACTCCTCTCTCCAGGGACTCATGTCTTTCAAAAAGCCAGAGGGGAAGGTCGCACGCTGGTTGGAGGAACTTCAGATCTATGACTTCACAGTGGTACACAGGGCGGGGGTACAGCCCTCTAACATGGACTCCATGTCCCGTCTGCCCTGTGAGCGGGTGCTGCCACTGTGAGTGGAAAGAGACCATTGAGAGAGAGCAATGTGCGGAGGAGGTGGTCTGTGCCTCACCATGCCAGGGGTGCGTACCTGTCTGCTGTAAGCTTCAGGCTGTCGATGTGTCTCAATGGAGGCAGAAGCAAGAGAAGTCAAAGACCTTTAGCCAGCGGAGGCACTCTTTCCATTGGCAGAGGTGTCGGAGCTCTCCTATGCAACCAAAAGGCTGTGGTCAAAGTTCGAGGTACTGCGGCTGGCTGATGGCGTGCTACAGTGAGCATGGAAGGAGCCATCTACAGGAGAGTAGAAGTGGCAGGGGATGGTTCCCAAAACACTGTAGGAGACTGTGGAGCGATGTTCATCACCGTATGTGAGTGACTGCGTACGCACAAGACACACACCACTCTGCTTCACCCACAGAGCGATGGTCTCGTGGTGCGCTTCAAAAAAATGTTTTCACAACAGCAGACCATCATCTCTGCCAACACCAATGTGACTGAGACAAGCACCTGACAATGGTCCTCATGGCGTGCCGCACCACTGTCCAAGACACCACCGACTCCTGACAGAGAAAGATGATCACCAGGTTCGGGAGGCCCCTTGATAGCCCTCCTGTTCTCCCGGGCCGGATATGCCAGGAGACCAGGATGCCTGGAGTCAGTCCACACCTTCGCCAGTGAGCAGCTGCTGAACGCAGATGTGAGGCAGAAAACAAACTACAACGTGCACTTTGAGGCTGGGGAGCTGGTCTGGGTATACAGCCCCCTGACAAAGAAAGGTTGTTGCCCCAAGCTGGACAGTCACTGCAGGGTCATGGTGAATATGGAAGAGGTGGTGTACTGGGTCCAGCTGCCTCCCAGGGGGAGAAAGGGGGAACTGCACCCGGAATAAGTTTGCCCAATAAAAAGGAGCCTCTTTGCCATTACAACCCCTTCCTCTGGCAATGACATTCCACCACACACCCAGGCTACTCAGACATGGCTCCAGATTGCCCACTCCCCCTGTACCCCCTGTGTCACTGAGTGGTTCACCAGAAACACAGTCTGTGCCCCCTGTAACCGCATCATTTCCCCCCTTGTCCTTGTCCTACAGAGTGACAGCCCCCTACCACAGACTGAACACCCTTTGTCACGAGTGGATACCCCATTATGCCCGTGCAGACAAAATAGACCTCCGGGGACAAGGGACTCTATGGTGGGGGGACTCTGTAGCGACAATTATCTGTAACTGTTTATGAGTTTGTGGTCACGTTTATGAGTTTCAAAGAGTTTAGTGAGATCCAGATTGCCAAACATCGTACTAATACGTTGTATGTCTGAAGCCCATACGATTTGATTATGTAAGGTGAAAGAGTCAGCCCTTGCAGGTGGCTGGGTTAACCTGTGGCTGGGACAGACATGTGTTGAGTGATATGAGTGATGATGCTTCCATTTCTGCTCAGGCCAAATGCAAATCTCTGAGCAGGTTGAAATTCCATCTGCGTGTGTGTGTGTGTGTGTGTGTGTGTGTGTGTGTGTGTGTGTGTGTGTGTGTGTGTGTGTGTGTGTGTGTGTGTGTGTGTGTGTGTGTGTGTTTGTGCATGAGTGCATTTGATTAATCTGTGTTTTGTTCATGGTGATAGGATTTCTAACCAAATATAATGTACTTGCTGTAAACCAAACATGCAATGGTGCTCAATTTATCACTGCTCACAGGTGTGACTATGTAAATAACACAACACGTGACTTGTTAGGAAGAACACAGGACAGAGAACTTTGGCTAAAATCCCTCATACATGTAGGTGTTGTACCATCGGGTTGGTCTCAGAGTTCTCCTGGAGGGAGAAGTACAAATATCACAAAGCAAGTTCTGAGTTACCAAAACAACTAAGGTAGGTTATTTTGCATTTTAACATCATTGAGTATGTTATCTTCGGCTAACCATTTTATATCTTGTGTTAATTCAGACTTTCTGAGACAATGCACAATACTTTGACTAACATACCAGTAGACCTACGTATATCTAAGTATTTTTTATGAATGTTTACATCGGGCTCCCGAGTGGCGCAGCAGTCTAAGGCACAGCATCACAGGTGTCTCTACAGTCCCTGGTTAAAATCCAGGCTGAATCACATCCGGCCATGATTGGGAGTCCCGTAGGGCGGTGCATAATTGGCCCAGTTTGGCTGGGGAAGGCAATCCTTGTAAATAATAATTTGTTCTTAACTGACTTGCCGGGTTAAAAAAACATCACTATACTGCTTTTATATTTTGCATTAGTATTTTGCATCAGTATTTTGCATCAGTATATTGATTGCATCAGTATTTTGCCAACAATATATTAAAACATAAAGTAATGAAACTTGTAATCTCTCCTCTCTCATATCTCAGTGGGCTCAGATATTGTTCCACAAGGATGAATGCCTCGTCAGGAAACCACACTTACATAACCAACTGGACAGTTTGCTTTCACCAGGGCTATGTTGTACCAATGCTGTACGGTGCTGCCCAGGCCCTGTGCTTCCTCCTGGGGACACCAGCTCTGGTCTGGTGCCTCTGGCTCTCTCTGAGTGGAAGTATCTCTGGAGGTCTCAAACCCACCCAGGTCTTCCCTATGAACCTGTTTGCAGTGGAGCTGGTGTTCTGTGTCCAGGATCTCCTTGAGGTTGTCAGCTACCTACTCAGCCAGAACATCATGTTACTGCAGGCTAAATATGTCCTCTATCTCCTCTCCTGGACCTTCAGGCCCCTGATCCAGAGCTGCATCTGTGTGGAGCACTACCTGGCGGTGGCCCAACCTGTGGCTTTTCTCAAGTACAGACTCCGGAGGTACAGGGTGGCGTGTTCAACAGTGGTCTGGGTGCTGTCGCTCGCTTATGTATGTTCTACCACTATAATGGGTTTTGAAAATAACGCAGGGTATGTGCTCATTAGTGTCTATTGCCTTGCGGTGGCCGTCATTTCTCTCTGCTGCCTCTTCATCCTGCGTGTGCTGAAGCAGCCTGGTCCAGGAGAGGTAGAGGGGGGCAGAGGGGGAGAGAAGAAACAGGGGATGACAGACTCACATAAGATGAGAGCTTTTGGGATCATATTAACCAACCTGGTGATTATCTTGGCGAGCACCATCCCGGTCGTCGTTGGTTACGCCACCGTGTCATACAGTCTTGACTACAACTGCAATGTCTTTCCCATGTTATTGATCGTTAACATCTTCAGTGTCATGGTCTCACCCCTGATGCACCTCTACAGGGAGGGAAGGCTGCCATGCCGAAGAGGGTCAGAGACATGTTAGAATTACAGTTTATGGACAGGCTTTTGTGACAAACTAATGCTAGGAGACGATCACACAATGCTCTAAGTACACATTGAATTCAAATTGCTCTGCCAATACCACAGCGCCATCCAACTTCTTACAGCCTGCAACTATAGTTTAAACATATATAGACACAGCGAAGGCGTAGAAGATTTAGTGTAGTTTTTTATTTGATAAATAGTTTTTATTGTTTTAATTTGGTGAGATAGATTTATAGTTGTTTTTAAACAAAGCTGCATCACTTGTTCAGCATTATATTGAAAGTTGGTTTGTTTTAATGATTATACAATGAGTATTAGGATAGGGTGGTTAGTTAGAGGATTAGACTTATTCATTTAGCATCAGCATTAATGAATGGATTGCTTTTTCTTCATGTTATGTTGTACATTGAATTGAGGCCCATGTCTGTTATTTTGGCTTTTATAATGGCAGATGCTTAACACAAGTCTAGATGAGTGTCATCTTGTTCTTAACACTCTTCACAGCATACTGTAGGTTCTAAACCCTAACCCCTGGACAGAGGTATACACACTCATTCCTCCCTGATAAGAATACGCCACAGCAGGTACAGTGGAAACTCAATGTATATCCTTGTCTTGAAAAACCGAAGTAACTTCAGTACATGTTTCACTATTACACGTCTCCATGTCCACTAAATACCTCTCCTGTTGTTTCTCGCTCCCTCTTTGTCTTAGAAGAGCTCCTCCTATTCTTCTGAGACTAAAGCAGAGACCGTGCAGAAATTAAGGAACCAAACTCTTCTTTCCCCATCCCATCAGGTTGAACCACACCGGAGGGTTGACTATTATGACTCACGGTGCTGGGTGTGGCCCACCTGTGTGCCAGTCTACCTTGGAATGAACATGTTCAACTGCCTCCTGGGCCTGGTCATCAACACCTGGTACATGTGGCTAGTGGCTGGCGGCCCTTCGGTGCAGGTGAACAAGGAGATCATCACCATCACCCTAGTCTGTCATGGAGCTTCTCTGTACAAGCCTCTACTCACCTCCATTAGTAACCAACTTCCTCTTCATCGAAAGTTTAACCCTCAATCTGCAAGGATATACATTTCTGGCTTGTTCGAGGTTGGACGGCCCATGTTGCAGTGATGCGTCTGTGTGGATCGCAGCCTGCCGGTGTTCCATCCTGTGGTCTTCCTCAAGTACAGACCTGGGGTACAGGGCAGCATGTGAGATCGTGGAATTGTTTCTGAAACTGCCTCCTTGTGTCAATGGGTGCTATAAGGACGGTATATCGCCACGGTTCTGTTCATCAACGTCTTCTGCAGTGTCTTCATATTCAGGGTGCTGATCCGGTCCGGTCCAGTGGATTAAGGGAATGAGAGAAAGGGTGAAAAAGAGGAAGGAGGAACCTGATGAAGAAGACATCCTCCCGTTCAGTCCAGATCATCCTGATGACCTTGATGCTGAACGACTCTCCTTCCATCATCAGGGAAATCCTTCAGGATTATATTTCTTTGAGATCATTCAGGTGTATTCTGACCCCCATTACTTTCTCCTTCAGGGAGTTGGGTAGCTTTACTCAGCCCCTCCTATACCTCCACAGGGCTTGGAAACTGTCCTGCGTCCGGGTTAAAGAGAAGGATATCTCCACTGTAGGGACATGGTTGTCTTGCACTTCTTTGGTTGTCATTCTTTTCCATTCCCTTTAATCATATTGTTCATGCTATGTAGATGTTTAAAAAAAACAAATCTGGTTCATTGTTCAACTAAATAGTGTGTGTGTGTGGGGTTAGGTGTTATTTTACTATCCCCTCATGCTCACAATTCCAACCTATTCTTAACTGTTTTGCTTAGTTTGACAAAATGTAACCCCCCAAAAAGATATAGTACTATTTTAACTTTGCTAAATAATATTAAACGTGTTTTACTTAATGTATAGGAGTTGCTTTTCTAGTTTTGAGTGGTGTTCTATATTGACATGGATTGATGTGTGTTTTAAAAGAAGTGTGGAATAAAGCAAATCAAATTGATTCAACAGTTCAGGTCCCTTTCTGTCAGTCACTTACAGTATGATTACAGCATGTCATCAAATACGTATCCCCCTTTAGTGGTGAATGCACATATCTTGACTAATTGCATCACCATGAGTAAACATGGAAACCCAGACAGGCCTACTAGATAAAAACAATAGCTTCCATGAAACGGGGACCTCTCCTGATGTTTTCATTGGCTGTTTGCAATACAGCCATAATTGTCTTTCAGCTATTGTAACTGCCTCTGTTTAAGAATAAGGCTTAATTCTGGAGTTGATTCTGATCTTCAATATTTTCATGTTTAAAAGAAAACTACAGAAAGACACTCAAAGAAAACAGATTCTACTCAACATGTTGGTGTTTTAGGGATCCTTGAAACTCTAAATGAATGCTTGTCTGTCGATCTGCTGTCAGCTCCTCATGAATGTTTACAATCATATGAATATTATTGCATTTACATTACTATGACTGAATGACAAATTACTACATACTAGCATACAATACGTTCCTCTTTTTTACTGAGCAGCTCATGTTATAGACAGAGGCCTGCTACATGGAAGACCAATCTGAACTCATCTCTCTGCATTCTTACATTTCTGCTCAAGTTGCGAAATGCAAATCCCTGAGCAAGTTGAAATTCCATCTGTATCTTTGCATGTGTGTATGTGTGGGTGTGTGTGTATGTGTGGGTGTGTGTGTATGTGTGGGTGTGTGTGTGTATGTGTGGGTGTGTGTGTATGTGTGGGTGTGTGTGTATGTGCGTGAAAAAACATATACATTTTGTTAATCTGTGTTTTTTCCCTTTCTGATACGTTTTGAAATCTAGTCAAATAAACAACAATGGTGCTCAATTCATCATTGCCCACAGGTTTGTGCATGTAAATAACACAACATGTGACTTGTTAGGAAGAACAGAAGACAGAGAGCTTTGGCTAAAATTCCCCACACATATCAGTGTTATTCCATCGGGTTGGACATCTGCAGGAGAAAGAACCACGAATACCGCGAATCAAGGTCTGAGTTACCAAAACAAGGTAAGTTATTTTACATTTTATTTTCACTTATTATCATATCTCAGGCTAATTGTTTTCAACTCTTCATGTTTCCATTCAGACTTTGAGACAATGCACAATGTTTTGACTGACATAACAGTAGATTAACGTATATCAAAGTATTTTTATGTATGATTTCATCAGTATATTACATCAGTATTTTTCCAACAATATATTAAAACAAAGTGATGAATTGTCTCATCTGCCCTTTTTCATATCTTAGTGGGATCTGATATTATTCCACCAGGATGAATGATTCTTCAGGAAACCACATTTACCTTGACAACTGGGATGTTTGCATGGACCAGTTCTATGTTGTGACAGTGCTGTTATGAAGAGAAGAGCCTCATGTACTGTCCAGATCATCCTGTTAACCTTGATGCTGAACTACTCTCCTACGATCATCGGGGTAATCATTCAGGATACCTGAATGATTACCATTTATTTACCATTTATTTTCCTTGGTCAAGGTCGGACGGCCCCTGTTCCAGTGCTGCATCTGTGTGGAGCTCTACCTGGCGGTCGTCCACCCTGTGGTGTGATCGTGGCATAGTTGCTGACACTCTGCCTCCTTTTGACAATGGGTGTTACCTGAGGCACCATCAAATTCAACGCATCAAATTCACTCAACCCCTCCTCTACGTCTGCAGGGCTGGGAAAGTGCCCTGCATCGGTTGGCTGAAAGATGGCGCCCTAGACATGGTAAATCCGCTTCTAGCTCCTAAGCAACTTTGCAGTATTTTGTTTTTATGTGTGTTATTTCTTACATTATTAGCCCAGAATGTTTTGTGTTATTACATATTACTTTTGGATATCAGAGCGGCGGTAACTCACCACCAGGAACACGACTTTCCCGATTTGGATCCTTTGTTCATACCCATTGGGCAATTGCACTTATCCCAGAGGCTGCTCCAAGACGTTGCCGGCAGAGAAGAGGTATTCAGAGTGGACTTCTAGTCCGACTCAGGAGGCGTGCACACCATCCACCACTTCCGAGTATATTACTCGCTAATGTTCAGTTTCTGGATAATAAAGTAGACGAGCTCAGGGCAAGGATCTCCTTCCAGAGAGACATCAGGGACTGTAACATACTATGTTTCACGGAATCATGGATGTCTCGGGATATACTGTCCTCGTCCATACAGCCAGCTGGGCTCTCAGTTCATCGCACAGACAGGAATAAAGAACAGGAGGCCTTCACCTGGACAGGGGAGTAACAGGATGCCTTCACCTGGACAGGGGAGTAACAGGATGCCTTCACCTGGACAGAGGAGTAACAGGAGGCCTTCACCTGGACAGAGGAGTAACAGGAGGCCTTCACCTGGACAGAGGAGTAACAGGAGGTCTTCACCTGGACAGAGGAGTAACAGGATGCCTTCACCTGGACAGAGGAGTAACAGGAGGTCTTCATCTGGACAGAGGAGTAACAGGATGCCTTCACCTGGACAGAGGAGTAACAGGAGGTCTTCACCTGGACAGAGGAGTAACAGGATGCCTTCACCTGGACAGGGGAGTAACAGGATGCCTTCACCTGGACAGGGGAGTAACAGGAGGTCTTCACCTGGACAGAGGAGTAACAGGAGGCCTTCACATGGACAGAGGAAGAACAGGAGGCCTTCACATGGACAGAGGAAGAACAGGAGGCCTTCACATGGACAGAGGAAGAACAGGAGGCCTTCACCTGGACAGAGGAGTAACAGGAGGCCTTCAGATGGACAGAGGAATAACAGGAGGCCTTCACATGGACAGATGAGTAACAGGATGCCTTCACCTGGACAGAGGAGTAACAGGAGGCCTTCACCTGGACAGAGGAGTAACAGGAGGCCTTCACCTGGACAGAGGAGTAACAGGAGGCCTTCAGATGGACAGAGGTATAACAGGAGGCCTTCAGATGGACAGAGGTATAACAGGAGGCCTTCACATGGACAGAGGTATAACAGGAGGCCTTCACATGGACAGCGGAGTAACAGGATGCCTTCACATGGACAGCGGTGTAACAGGAGGCCTTCACATGGACAGCGGTGTAACAGGAGGCCTTCACCTGGACAGAGGAGTAACAGGAGGCCTTCACATGGACAGAGGAAGAACAGGAGGCCTTCACCTGGACAGAGGTATAACAGGAGGCCTTCACATGGACAGCGGTATAACAGGAGGCCTTCACCTGGACAGAGGAGTAACAGGAGGCCTTCACATGGACAGAGGAAGAACAGGAGGCCTTCACCTGGACAGAGGTATAACAGGAGGCCTTCAGATGGACAGAGGTATAACAGGAGGCCTTCAGATGGACAGAGGAATAACAGGAGGCCTTCACATGGACAGAGGTATAACAGGAGGCCTTCAGATGGACAGAGGAATAACAGGAGGCCTTCACATGGACAGCGGTATAACAGGAGGCCTTCACCTGGACAGAGGAAGAACAGGAGGCCTTCACCTGGACAGAGGTATAACAGGAGGCCTTCAGATGGACAGAGGTATAACAGGAGGCCTTCAGATGGACAGAGGAATAACAGGAGGCCTTCACCTGGACAGAGGAAGAACAGGATGCCTTCACCTGGACAGAGGTATAACAGGAGGCCTTCAGATGGACAGAGGAATAACAGGATGCCTTCACCTGGACAGAGGAATAACAGGAGGCCTTCAGATGGACAGAGGAATAACAGGAGGCCTTCAGATGGACAGAGGAATAACAGGAGGTCTTCACATGGACAGAGGTATAACAGGAGGCCTTCAGATGGACAGAGGAATAACAGGAGGCCTTCAGATGGACAGAGGTATAACAGGAGGCCTTCACCTGGACAGAGGAATAACAGGAGGCCTTCAGATGGACAGAGGAATAACAGGAGGCCTTCACATGGACAGAGGTATAACAGGAGGCCTTCAGATGGACAGAGGAATAACAGGAGGCCTTCACATGGACAGAGGTATAACAGGAGGCCTTCAGATGGACAGAGGAATAACAGGAGGCCTTCACATGGACAGAGGTATAACAGGAGGCCTTCACATGGACAGAGGAATAACAGGAGGCCTTCACATGGACAGAGGTATAACAGGAGGCCTTCACATGGACAGAGGAATAACAGGAGGCCTTCACATGGACAGAGGAATAACAGGAGGCCTTCACCTGGACAGAGGTATAACAGGAGGCCTTCAGATGGACAGAGGAATAACAGGAGGCCTTCACATGGACAGAGGAATAACAGGAGGCCTTCACATGGACAGAGGTATAACAGGAGGCCTTCACATGGACAGAGGTATAACAGGAGGCCTTCACATGGACAGAGGTATAACAGGAGGCCTTCACATGGACAGAGGTATAACAGGAGGCCTTCACATGGACAGAGGTATAACAGGAGGCCTTCACATGGACAGAGGAATAACAGGAGGCCTTCACATGGACAGAGGAATAACAGGAGGCCTTCACATGGACAGAGGAATAACAGGAGGCCTTCACATGGACAGAGGAATAACAGGAGGCCTTCACCTGGACAGAGGAATAACAGGAGGCCTTCACCTGGACAGAGGAATAACAGGAGGCCTTCAGATGGACAGAGGAATAACAGGAGGCCTTCACATGGACAGAGGTATAACAGGAGGCCTTCACATGGACAGAGGTATAACAGGAGGCCTTCACATGGACAGAGGTATAACAGGAGGCCTTCACATGGACAGAGGTATAACAGGAGGCCTTCACATGGACAGAGGTATAACAGGAGGCCTTCACATGGACAGAGGTATAACAGGAGGCCTTCACATGGACAGAGGTATAACAGGAGGCCTTCACATGGACAGAGGTATAACAGGAGGCCTTCACATGGACAGCGGTATAACAGGAGGCCTTCACATGGACAGCGGTATAACAGGAGGCCTTCACATGGACAGAGGTATAACAGGAGGCCTTCACATGGACAGCGGAATAACAGGAGGCCTTCAGATGGACAGAGGTATAACAGGAGGCCTTCACATGGACAGAGGTATAACAGGAGGCCTTCACATGGACAGCGGTATAACAGGAGGCCTTCACATGGACAGCGGTATAACAGGAGGCCTTCACATGGACAGCGGTATAACAGGAGGCCTTCACATGGACAGAGGTATAACAGGAGGCCTTCACATGGACAGAGGTATAACAGGAGGCCTTCACATGGACAGAGGTATAACAGGAGGCCTTCACATGGACAGAGGTATAACAGGAGGCCTTCACCTGGACAGAGGAATAACAGGAGGCCTTCACATGGACAGAGGTATAACAGGAGGCCTTCACCTGGACAGAGGAATAACAGGAGGCCTTCACATGGACAGAGGTATAACAGGAGGCCTTCACCTGGACAGAGGTATAACAGGAGGCCTTCACCTGGACAGAGGAATAACAGGAGGCCTTCACCTGGACAGAGGAATAACAGGAGGCCTTCACATGGACAGAGGAATAACAGGAGGCCTTCACCTGGACAGAGGAATAACAGGAGGCCTTCACATGGACAGAGGTATAACAGGAGGCCTTCACCTGGACAGAGGAATAACAGGAGGCCTTCACATGGACAGAGGTATAACAGGAGGCCTTCACATGGACAGAGGTATAACAGGAGGCCTTCACCTGGACAGAGGTATAACAGGAGGCCTTCACCTGGACAGAGGAATAACAGGAGGCCTTCACATGGACAGAGGTATAACAGGAGGCCTTCACATGGACAGAGGTATAACAGGAGGCCTTCACATGGACAGAGGTATAACAGGAGGCCTTCACCTGGACAGAGGAATAACAGGAGGCCTTCACATGGACAGAGGTATAACAGGAGGCCTTCACATGGACAGAGGAATAACAGGAGGCCTTCACATGGACAGAGGAATAACAGGAGGCCTTCACATGGACAGAGGAATAACAGGAGGCCTTCACATGGACAGAGGAATAACAGGAGGCCTTCACATGGACAGAGGTATAACAGGAGGCCTTCACCTGGACAGAGGTATAACAGGAGGCCTTCACATGGACAGAGGTATAACAGGAGGCCTTCACATGGACAGAGGAATAACAGGAGGCCTTCACATGGACAGAGGTATAACAGGAGGCCTTCACATGGACAGAGGAATAACAGGAGGCCTTCACATGGACAGAGGAATAACAGGAGGCCTTCACATGGACAGAGGAATAACAGGAGGCCTTCACATGGACAGAGGAATAACAGGAGGCCTTCACATGGACAGAGGAATAACAGGAGGCCTTCACATGGACAGAGGTATAACAGGAGGCCTTCAGATGGACAGAGGAATAACAGGAGGCCTTCACATGGACAGAGGTATAACAGGAGGCCTTCACATGGACAGAGGAATAACAGGAGGCCTTCACATGGACAGAGGTATAACAGGATGCCTTCACATGGACAGAGGAATAACAGGAGGCCTTCAGATGGACAGAGGTATAACAGGAGGCCTTCACATGGACAGAGGAGTAACAGGAGGCCTTCAGATGGACAGCGGTATAACAGGAGGCCTTCACATGGACAGAGGAATAACAGGAGGCCTTCACATGGACAGAGGTATAACAGGAGGCCTTCACATGGACAGAGGTATAACAGGAGGCCTTCAGATGGACAGAGGTATAACAGGAGGCCTTCAGATGGACAGAGGTATAACAGGAGGCCTTCACATGGACAGAGGTATAACAGGAGGCCTTCACATGGACAGAGGTATAACAGGAGGCCTTCAGATGGACAGAGGAATAACAGGAGGCCTTCACCTGGACAGAGGTATAACAGGAGGCCTTCACCTGGACAGAGGAATAACAGGAGGCCTTCAGATGGACAGAGGTATAACAGGAGGCCTTCACATGGACAGAGGAATAACAGGAGGCCTTCACCTGGACAGAGGTATAACAGGAGGCCTTCAGATGGACAGAGGTATAACAGGAGGCCTTCACATGGACAGAGGTATAACAGGAGGCCTTCACATGGACAGAGGAATAACAGGAGGCCTTCACCTGGACAGAGGAATAACAGGAGGCCTTCACCTGGACAGAGCATTAACAGGAGGCCTTCACATGGACAGAGGTATAACAGGAGGCCTTCACATGGACAGAGGAATAACAGGAGGCCTTCACCTGGACAGAGGAATAACAGGAGGCCTTCACATGGACAGAGCAGTAACAGGAGGCCTTCAGATGGACAGAGGAATAACAGGAGGCCTTCACATGGACAGAGGAATAACAGGAGGCCTTCAGATGGACAGAGGAATAACAGGAGGCCTTCACATGGACAGAGGAATAACAGGAGGCCTTCACCTGGACAGAGGAGTAACAGGAGGTCTTCACATGGACAGAGGTGTAACAGGAGGCCTTCAGATGGACAGAGGTATAACAGGAGGCCTTCAGATGGACAGAGGTATAACAGGAGGCCTTCAGATGGACAGAGGTATAACAGGAGGCCTTCACATGGACAGAGGAATAACAGGAGGCCTTCACCTGGACAGAGGAATAACAGGAGGCCTTCACATGGACAGAGCATTAACAGGAGGCCTTCACATGGACAGAGGTATAACAGGAGGCCTTCACATGGACAGAGGAATAACAGGAGGCCTTCACCTGGACAGAGGAATAACAGGAGGCCTTCACATGGACAGAGGTATAACAGGAGGCCTTCAGATGGACAGAGGAATAACAGGAGGCCTTCACCTGGACAGAGGAATAACAGGAGGCCTTCACATGGACAGAGGTATAACAGGAGGCCTTCACATGGACAGAGGAATAACAGGAGGCCTTCACCTGGACAGAGGAATAACAGGAGGCCTTCACATGGACAGAGGTATAACAGGAGGCCTTCAGATGGACAGAGGAATAACAGGAGGCCTTCACATGGACAGCGGAATAACAGGAGGCCTTCACCTGGACAGAGGTATAACAGGAGGCCTTCACATGGACAGAGGTATAACAGGAGGCCTTCACATGGACAGAGGAATAACAGGAGGCCTTCAGATGGACAGAGGAATAACAGGAGGCCTTCACATGGACAGAGGTATAACAGGAGGCCTTCACCTGGACAGAGGTATAACAGGAGGCCTTCACATGGACAGAGGTATAACAGGAGGCCTTCACATGGACAGAGGTATAACAGGAGGCCTTCACATGGACAGAGGTATAACAGGAGGCCTTCACCTGGACAGAGGAATAACAGGAGGCCTTCACCTGGACAGAGGTATAACAGGAGGCCTTCACATGGACAGAGGAATAACAGGAGGCCTTCACATGGACAGAGGTATAACAGGAGGCCTTCAGATGGACAGAGGAATAACAGGAGGCCTTCACATGGACAGAGGTATAACAGGAGGCCTTCACATGGACAGAGGAATAACAGGAGGCCTTCACATGGACAGAGGTATAACAGGAGGCCTTCACATGGACAGAGGAATAACAGGAGGCCTTCACATGGACAGAGGAATAACAGGAGGCCTTCACATGGACAGAGGAATAACAGGAGGCCTTCACATGGACAGAGGTATAACAGGAGGCCTTCAGATGGACAGAGGAATAACAGGAGGCCTTCACATGGACAGAGGTATAACAGGAGGCCTTCACATGGACAGAGGAATAACAGGAGGCCTTCACATGGACAGAGGTATAACAGGATGCCTTCACATGGACAGAGGAATAACAGGAGGCCTTCAGATGGACAGAGGTATAACAGGAGGCCTTCACATGGACAGAGGAGTAACAGGAGGCCTTCAGATGGACAGAGGTATAACAGGAGGCCTTCACATGGACAGAGGTATAACAGGAGGCCTTCACATGGACAGAGGAATAACAGGAGGCCTTCACATGGACAGAGGTATAACAGGAGGCCTTCAGATGGACAGAGGTATAACAGGAGGCCTTCAGATGGACAGAGGTATAACAGGAGGCCTTCACATGGACAGAGGTATAACAGGAGGCCTTCACATGGACAGAGGTATAACAGGAGGCCTTCAGATGGACAGAGGAATAACAGGAGGCCTTCACCTGGACAGAGGTATAACAGGAGGCCTTCACCTGGACAGAGGAATAACAGGAGGCCTTCAGATGGACAGAGGAATAACAGGAGGCCTTCAGATGGACAGAGGTATAACAGGAGGCCTTCACATGGACAGAGGAATAACAGGAGGCCTTCACCTGGACAGAGGTATAACAGGAGGCCTTCAGATGGACAGAGGTATAACAGGAGGCCTTCACATGGACAGAGGTATAACAGGAGGCCTTCACATGGACAGAGGAATAACAGGAGGCCTTCACCTGGACAGAGGAATAACAGGAGGCCTTCACCTGGACAGAGCATTAACAGGAGGCCTTCACATGGACAGAGGTATAACAGGAGGCCTTCACATGGACAGAGGAATAACAGGAGGCCTTCACCTGGACAGAGGAATAACAGGAGGCCTTCACATGGACAGAGCAGTAACAGGAGGCCTTCAGATGGACAGAGGAATAACAGGAGGCCTTCACATGGACAGAGGAATAACAGGAGGCCTTCAGATGGACAGAGGAATAACAGGAGGCCTTCACATGGACAGAGGAATAACAGGAGGCCTTCACCTGGACAGAGGAGTAACAGGAGGTCTTCACATGGACAGAGGTGTAACAGGAGGCCTTCAGATGGACAGAGGTATAACAGGAGGCCTTCAGATGGACAGAGGTATAACAGGAGGCCTTCAGATGGACAGAGGTATAACAGGAGGCCTTCACATGGACAGAGGAATAACAGGAGGCCTTCACCTGGACAGAGGAATAACAGGAGGCCTTCACATGGACAGAGCATTAACAGGAGGCCTTCACATGGACAGAGGTATAACAGGAGGCCTTCACATGGACAGAGGAATAACAGGAGGCCTTCACCTGGACAGAGGAATAACAGGAGGCCTTCACATGGACAGAGGAATAACAGGAGGCCTTCACCTGGACAGAGGAATAACAGGAGGCCTTCACATGGACAGAGGTATAACAGGAGGCCTTCACATGGACAGAGGAATAACAGGAGGCCTTCACCTGGACAGAGGAATAACAGGAGGCCTTCACATGGACAGAGGTATAACAGGAGGCCTTCAGATGGACAGAGGAATAACAGGAGGCCTTCACATGGACAGCGGAATAACAGGAGGCCTTCACCTGGACAGAGGTATAACAGGAGGCCTTCACATGGACAGAGGTATAACAGGAGGCCTTCACATGGACAGAGGAATAACAGGAGGCCTTCAGATGGACAGAGGAATAACAGGAGGCCTTCACATGGACAGAGGTATAACAGGAGGCCTTCACCTGGACAGAGGTATAACAGGAGGCCTTCACATGGACAGAGGTATAACAGGAGGCCTTCACCTGGACAGAGGAATAACAGGAGGCCTTCACCTGGACAGAGGTATAACAGGAGGCCTTCACATGGACAGAGGAATAACAGGAGGCCTTCACATGGACAGAGGTATAACAGGAGGCCTTCAGATGGACAGAGGAATAACAGGAGGCCTTCACATGGACAGAGGTATAACAGGAGGCCTTCACATGGACAGAGGAATAACAGGAGGCCTTCACATGGACAGAGGTATAACAGGAGGCCTTCACATGGACAGAGGAATAACAGGAGGCCTTCACATGGACAGAGGAATAACAGGAGGCCTTCACATGGACAGAGGAATAACAGGAGGCCTTCACATGGACAGAGGTATAACAGGAGGCCTTCAGATGGACAGAGGAATAACAGGAGGCCTTCACATGGACAGAGGTATAACAGGAGGCCTTCACATGGACAGAGGAATAACAGGAGGCCTTCACATGGACAGAGGTATAACAGGATGCCTTCACATGGACAGAGGAATAACAGGAGGCCTTCAGATGGACAGAGGTATAACAGGAGGCCTTCACATGGACAGAGGAGTAACAGGAGGCCTTCAGATGGACAGAGGTATAACAGGAGGCCTTCACATGGACAGAGGTATAACAGGAGGCCTTCACATGGACAGAGGAATAACAGGAGGCCTTCACATGGACAGAGGTATAACAGGAGGCCTTCAGATGGACAGAGGTATAACAGGAGGCCTTCAGATGGACAGAGGTATAACAGGAGGCCTTCACATGGACAGAGGTATAACAGGAGGCCTTCACATGGACAGAGGTATAACAGGAGGCCTTCAGATGGACAGAGGAATAACAGGAGGCCTTCACCTGGACAGAGGTATAACAGGAGGCCTTCACCTGGACAGAGGAATAACAGGAGGCCTTCAGATGGACAGAGGTATAACAGGAGGCCTTCACATGGACAGAGGAATAACAGGAGGCCTTCACCTGGACAGAGGTATAACAGGAGGCCTTCACCTGGACAGAGGAATAACAGGAGGCCTTCACATGGACAGAGGTATAACAGGAGGCCTTCACATGGACAGAGGTATAACAGGAGGCCTTCAGATGGACAGAGGTATAACAGGAGGCCTTCACATGGACAGAGGTATAACAGGAGGCCTTCACATGGACAGAGGAATAACAGGAGGCCTTCACCTGGACAGAGGAATAACAGGAGGCCTTCACCTGGACAGAGCATTAACAGGAGGCCTTCACATGGACAGAGGTATAACAGGAGGCCTTCACATGGACAGAGGAATAACAGGAGGCCTTCACCTGGACAGAGGAATAACAGGAGGCCTTCACATGGACAGAGCAGTAACAGGAGGCCTTCAGATGGACAGAGGAATAACAGGAGGCCTTCACATGGACAGAGGAATAACAGGAGGCCTTCAGATGGACAGAGGAATAACAGGAGGCCTTCACATGGACAGAGGAATAACAGGAGGCCTTCACCTGGACAGAGGAGTAACAGGAGGTCTTCACATGGACAGAGGTGTAACAGGAGGCCTTCAGATGGACAGAGGTATAACAGGAGGCCTTCAGATGGACAGAGGTATAACAGGAGGCCTTCAGATGGACAGAGGTATAACAGGAGGCCTTCACATGGACAGAGGAATAACAGGAGGCCTTCACCTGGACAGAGGAATAACAGGAGGCCTTCACATGGACAGAGCATTAACAGGAGGCCTTCACATGGACAGAGGTATAACAGGAGGCCTTCACATGGACAGAGGAATAACAGGAGGCCTTCACCTGGACAGAGGAATAACAGGAGGCCTTCACATGGACAGAGGTATAACAGGAGGCCTTCAGATGGACAGAGGAATAACAGGAGGCCTTCACCTGGACAGAGGAATAACAGGAGGCCTTCACATGGACAGAGGTATAACAGGAGGCCTTCACATGGACAGAGGAATAACAGGAGGCCTTCACCTGGACAGAGGAATAACAGGAGGCCTTCACATGGACAGAGGTATAACAGGAGGCCTTCAGATGGACAGAGGAATAACAGGAGGCCTTCACATGGACAGCGGAATAACAGGAGGCCTTCACCTGGACAGAGGTATAACAGGAGGCCTTCACATGGACAGAGGAATAACAGGAGGCCTTCACATGGACAGAGGAATAACAGGAGGCCTTCAGATGGACAGAGGTATAACAGGAGGCCTTCACATGGACAGAGGAGTAACAGGAGGCCTTCACATGGACAGAGGAATAACAGGAGGCCTTCAGATGGACAGAGGTATAACAGGAGGCCTTCAGATGGACAGAGGTATAACAGGAGGCCTTCACATGGACAGAGGTATAACAGGAGGCCTTCAGATGGACAGAGGTATAACAGGAGGCCTTCAGATGGACAGAGGTATAACAGGAGGCCTTCAGATGGACAGAGGAATAACAGGAGGCCTTCAGATGGACAGAGGAATAACAGGAGGCCTTCACCTGGACAGAGGTATAACAGGAGGCCTTCACATGGACAGAGGAATAACAGGAGGCCTTCACATGGACAGAGGAATAACAGGAGGCCTTCACCTGGACAGAGGAGTAACAGGAGGTCTTCACATGGACAGAGGTATAACAGGAGGCCTTCACATGGACAGAGGTATAACAGGAGGCCTTCACATGGACAGAGGTATAACAGGAGGCCTTCACCTGGACAGAGGAATAACAGGAGGCCTTCACCTGGACAGAGGAATAACAGGAGGCCTTCAGATGGACAGAGGTATAACAGGAGGCCTTCACATGGACAGAGGAATAACAGGAGGCCTTCACATGGACAGAGGAATAACAGGAGGCCTTCACCTGGACAGAGGTATAACAGGAGGCCTTCAGATGGACAGAGGAATAACAGGAGGCCTTCACATGGACAGAGGAATAACAGGAGGCCTTCACCTGGACAGGGGAGTAACAGGAGGCCTTCACCTGGACAGGGGAGTAACAGGAGGCCTTCACATGGACAGAGGAATAACAGGAGGCCTTCACCTGGACAGAGGAGTAACAGGAGGTCTTCACATGGACAGAGGTATAACAGGAGGCCTTCAGATGGACAGAGGTATAACAGGAGGCCTTCACATGGACAGAGGAATAACAGGAGGCCTTCACCTGGACAGAGGAATAACAGGAGGCCTTCACCTGGACAGAGGAATAACAGGAGGCCTTCACCTGGACAGAGGAATAACAGGAGGCCTTCACATGGACAGAGGTATAACAGGAGGCCTTCAGATGGACAGAGGTATAACAGGAGGCCTTCACATGGACAGAGGTATAACAGGAGGCCTTCACCTGGACAGAGGAATAACAGGAGGCCTTCACCTGGACAGAGGAATAACAGGAGGCCTTCACCTGGACAGAGGAATAACAGGAGGCCTTCACCTGGACAGAGGAATAACAGGAGGCCTTCACATGGACAGAGGTATAACAGGAGGCCTTCAGATGGACAGAGGTATAACAGGAGGCCTTCACATGGACAGAGGTATAACAGGAGGCCTTCACATGGACAGAGGAATAACAGGAGGCCTTCACCTGGACAGAGGAATAACAGGAGGCCTTCACATGGACAGAGCATTAACAGGAGGCCTTCACATGGACAGAGGTATAACAGGAGGCCTTCACATGGACAGAGGAATAACAGGAGGCCTTCACCTGGACAGAGGAATAACAGGAGGCCTTCACATGGACAGAGCATTAACAGGAGGCCTTCAGATGGACAGAGGAATAACAGGAGGCCTTCACATGGACAGAGGAATAACAGGAGGCCTTCACATGGACAGAGGAATAACAGGAGGCCTTCACATGGACAGAGGAATAACAGGAGGCCTTCACCTGGACAGAGGAGTAACAGGAGGTCTTCACATGGACAGAGGTATAACAGGAGGCCTTCAGATGGACAGAGGTATAACAGGAGGCCTTCACATGGACAGAGGTATAACAGGAGGCCTTCACATGGACAGAGGAATAACAGGAGGCCTTCACCTGGACAGAGGAATAACAGGAGGCCTTCACATGGACAGAGGTATAACAGGAGGCCTTCAGATGGACAGAGGTATAACAGGAGGCCTTCACATGGACAGAGGTATAACAGGAGGCCTTCACATGGACAGAGGAATAACAGGAGGCCTTCACCTGGACAGAGGAATAACAGGAGGCCTTCACATGGACAGAGCATTAACAGGAGGCCTTCACATGGACAGAGGTATAACAGGAGGCCTTCACATGGACAGAGGAATAACAGGAGGCCTTCACCTGGACAGAGGAATAACAGGAGGCCTTCACATGGACAGAGGTATAACAGGAGGCCTTCACATGGACAGAGGAATAACAGGAGGCCTTCACCTGGACAGAGGAATAACAGGAGGCCTTCACATGGACAGAGGTATAACAGGAGGCCTTCACATGGACAGAGGAATAACAGGAGGCCTTCAGATGGACAGAGGAATAACAGGAGGCCTTCACATGGACAGAGGTATAACAGGAGGCCTTCACATGGACAGCGGAATAACAGGAGGCCTTCACATGGACAGAGGTATAACAGGAGGCCTTCACATGGACAGAGGTATAACAGGAGGCCTTCACATGGACAGAGGTATAACAGGAGGCCTTCACATGGACAGCGGAATAACAGGAGGCCTTCACATGGACAGAGGTATAACAGGAGGCCTTCACATGGACAGAGGTATAACAGGAGGCCTTCACATGGACAGAGGTATAACAGGAGGCCTTCACATGGACAGAGGTATAACAGGAGGCCTTCACATGGACAGAGGTATAACAGGAGGCCTTCACATGGACAGAGGTATAACAGGAGGCCTTCACATGGACAGAGGTATAACAGGAGGCCTTCACATGGACAGAGGTATAACAGGAGGCCTTCACATGGACAGAGGTATAACAGGAGGCCTTCAGATGGACAGAGGTATAACAGGAGGCCTTCACATGGACAGAGGTATAACAGGAGGCCTTCACATGGACAGAGGTATAACAGGAGGCCTTCACATGGACAGAGGTATAACAGGAGGCCTTCAGATGGACAGAGGTATAACAGGAGGCCTTCAGATGGACAGAGGTATAACAGGAGGCCTTCACATGGACAGAGGTATAACAGGAGGCCTTCACATGGACAGAGGTATAACAGGAGGCCTTCACATGGACAGAGGTATAACAGGAGGCCTTCACATGGACAGAGGTATAACAGGAGGCCTTCACATGGACAGAGGTATAACAGGAGGCCTTCACATGGACAGAGGTATAACAGGAGGCCTTCACATGGACAGCGGACTGGAGGCTTTCAACACCCTCAAGCGCGCACTGATCGAGGTTCTCTTGTTTACCCCACCTTGCTTTTTATCCTGGACACAGATGCGAGCAATGTGGGCATGTGTAGGGTGCTGGCCATGGTGGGGCAAGAGGGGCAGGGAGTGGTGAGGCACTTGAGCAAGACATTCAACAAACACTAGCACTGCTACTGTCACTCTGTGAGAGCTCCTCGCTTTAGTGGAGTCCATCAAACACTTCAAGTACTATCTATGTGGCTTGTCCTTCCCTGTAGGAACTGACCACTCCTTTCTCCAGCGACTCATGTCTTTCATAGAGCCAGAGGGGCAGGTCGCACGCTGGTTGGGCAGGGGAACGCCCCTCTAACACAGATTCCATGTCCCGGTGGTCCCCAAAGCACTGCAGGAGACTGCTCCAGGGCATGCATGGAGGGCTCGTGAATGGACACCTTGGGTTCGGCAGGTTTGGAGCTGCAGAGTCCATTCACAGCAACCAAGGCAGACATTTTGAGTCCCGTAAAGCTGATGTCCTGGCAATAGCTGATGTCCTGGGATTAGTGTAGGGTCCATTATTGCAATTATTATTAATAAAGATTGACTTTGTTATTTCTTCAAAAAATCTATCTTGATTGGTTAGAATTTACACGACACATGGCTCCAAACGGCCCACTCCCCTATAACCCCTGTGTCACTGAGTGGTTCACCAGAGAAACAAGCTGTGCACCATGTGCCCCCATCATTTCCCCCCCCCGTCCCTGTCCTCATCCCCTGTGCCCCAGAGTGACAGCCCGCTGCCACAGACTGAACACCCTTTACTACGAGTGGACACTCTGCCCCCTTTATGCCCATGCAGACAAAAGAGACCTGCGGGGACATGGGACATTGTGGTGGGGGGAATCTTTAGCGACCCTCCTGGTCAGTTATGTATGAACTGTTTATGGTCATTTTCATGAGTTTCGAAGAGTTTCGCGAGGTCCAGCATGCCAGTCACCCTGCTGTCTGCCAATCAAAGGAATACCTGGAATGTTTTGGTGAAAGTCCTCCTTACGGTTGGTGGACAGCTGGGCTTTTTTCATTCAATAATTCAAAAAGTGTTGTGGACTTTCATTTCTGAGTTTTTGAGGTCATTACCATACCTAACCATGACTGAATGAAAAGCTACTACTTACGAGCCAACATAAAATTACTTTATTACTGAATGATAACATAGTACCATACTATTAAATCTAACTACAGACTTCACACATTAGCACTCTATATAGTATTATCACTCAAGTATTATTAGCACTACAAATATGTAACTATATTTTAGATCATGATAAATACTTTAAATATAAAACATATCACTTGTTTGAGAAAAGGTCTGTGTTTAAACATAGAATGAATGTTTTTGTTTATGAATATATCACATGTGTTTTACCTGTAAGTACAAACCTATACTGTATTCACTGTGCAATTAGAGAGAGATCCAGAATCCAAACAACAGACTAATACGGTGTATTTCTGAAGTCCATATGATTTGATTATGTAAAAAGAGTCAGTCCTTGCAGGTGGCTGGGATAGACAGGTGCTGAGTGATATGAGTGATGATGCTTCCATTTCTGCTCAGGCCTCGAAATGCAAATTCCCTGAGCAGATTGAAATGTAATATCTGTGTGTGTGTGTATGTGTGTGCAAGCATCCACACTTTTTTAATCTGTGTTTTGTTCCTTCGTGATACGTTTTGATTTCTATTCAAATAAAATGCAATGGTGCTCAATTTATCACTGCCCAAAGGTGTGTGACTATGTAAATAAGACAACACGTGACTTGTAAGGAAGAACACAGGACAGAGAGCGTTGGCTAAAATCACTCATATTTCTAGGTGTTATTCCATTGGGTTGGACTCAGCCTTCTGCAAGGGAAAGAACCACGAATATTGTGAATCAAGGTCTGAGTTAGCAAAACAACTAAGGTAGGCTTTTTTACATTTTAACATCAATGAGTATGCTATCTCAGGCTATTTATTTTACTTCTCAGTATTTTGCATCAGTATTTTGCCAAATATATATATTTCAAGAAAAAGTGATCAATTGCTTAATCAACCCTCTCTCATATCTTAGTGGGCTCGGATATTGTTCCACCAGGATGAATTCCTCTTCAGGAAACCACACTTACCTTGACAACTGGGATGTTTGCGTGGACCAGTTCGGTGTTGTGACAGTGCTGTTCAGTGCTGCCCAGGCCTTGTGCTTCCTCGTGGGGACGCCAGCTCTTGTCTGGTGTCTCTGGCTCTCTCTGAGTGGATGTCTCTCTGGAGGTCTCAAACCCACCCAGGTCTTCCCTATTAACCTGTTTGCAGTGGAGCTGGTGTTCTGTGTCGAGGGTCTCCTTGAAGTGATCAGCTACCTGTTCATCCGGAAGGCTATAATGTTACGGCAGGCTGTGTATTTCCTCTACAACCTCTCCTGGACCTGCAGGCCCCTGATCCAGAGCTGCATCTGTGTGGAGCTCTGCCTGGCGGTGGTCCAACCTGTGTCTTTCCTCAAGTACAGACTCCGGAGGTACAGGGTGGCCTGTTCAACCATGGTCTGGGTGTTGTTGCTCTCTTTTGCATGTTCTCCTATCGCTTCAATGGGTTATGAAGAAATTTCAGCTTATGTGCTTGTTAGTGTGTATTGCCTTGGGTTGGCAGTCATTTCTCTCTGCTGCTTCTTCATCCTGCGTGTGCTGAAGCAGCCTGGTCCAGGAGAGGTAGAAGGGGGCAGAGAGGGAGAGAAGAAACAGGGGATGACAGACCCACATAAGATGAGAGCTTTTGGGATCGTCTTAACTAACCTGGTGATTATCTTGGCGAGCTCCATCCCGGTGGTTGGTGTTTACGCCACATTGTCATTCAGTATTGAGTACTACTGCAATGTCTTTCCCATGTTGGTGATTGTTAACATCTTCAGTGTCATGGTCTCACCCTTGATTCACCTCTACAGGGAGGGAAGGCTACCATGCCATAGAGGGCCAGAGACACGTTAGACTTACAGTTGCAGGCACTAAAAGTAGAGGTTATTGTTACAAACTATCGCTAGGACACGATACCGCATTGTGTTAAATATGTTACACCCTGATCTGTTTCACCAGTCTTTGTGCTTGTCTCCACCCCATCCAGGTTTTGCCCATCTACCCCATTATCCCCTGTGTATTTATACCTGTGTTCTCTGTTTGTCTGTTGCCAGTTCATCTTGTCTTGTCAGGTCTTACAAGTGTTCTTTCCCTCCTTCCTGTTTCTCAAGTTCTGTTATGTAGTTTTTCCCGGTTCTGACCATTCTGCCTGCCCTGACCCCGAGCCTGCCTGCCATCCTGTACCTGCCTGACTCTGACCTGATCATGAACCTCTGCCTGCCCTCGACCTGCCCTTTGCCTGTCCCGTGTTTATATTAAATCATCTAATAACTCTACTATCCGCCTCCCGTGTCTGCATCTGGGTCATATCCTGAGTTGTGACAAAATATGCATTGAATTAAAATTATTCTCCCAATACCGCGGCACAGCCTATCTTCTTACTGCCTGCAATTGTAGTTTAAACATATGTAAACAAGGCAAAGGCGTAGAATGATTTGTATAATGTTTTAATTGATAGTTTGGATTGTTTTCATTTGGTGGCATAAAGCAATAGAACTTTGTGAGACAGAGCAGATTTGCATTTGAGTTGTTTTTAAAGGGGCAATCTGAAAATCAAACAACAACGAAGTGGATCCCCTCTATTGTTTTGATAAAAAGCAGAGGGATGGGGTTGGAGTAACTCTCAAATTCATAGACAGAGCTAAGGACGCATTGATTCATGATATCAAAATGATAGTATTAACCACATTTTGAGGTTATACAGTGCTTGTTTACATGTGCTTTTTTAAAACAAAGGATCTAAATAAGCTCTTACTTTGTGTTCTGATATGGTATGACAGTTTAATTAACCGCTTTTATAAGTCATATTCTTCAAGAATCAATGGGTATGTCATTCATTTCAAAGTCCAAGAATGGTAGTAGCAAAAGCAGATTGCCCCTTTAAAGAGAAGGATAACTCCACTGTAGGGGAATGGTTGTCTTGCATTTCTCAGGTTATCATTCTGTTCCCTTCCCTTTAATCATATTGTTCATGCTATTTAGAGGTTTTGACATTTGCAATAAGTGGTTTATGGTTAAACTAAACAGTGTGAGAAGTGGGGAAGAGGATAAAGGTGTTGATTGTTGCGTGTGTAAAATTGTTATTTATTTGTCGTTGTATAGCCGTTATTCTAAGTGAAATTAGGGAGTTACATTGTGAGATTTTACTATCACCTCATGCTCACCATTCCAACCTATTCCTGACTGTTTTGCTTGGTTTGAAAAAAATTACAAAAAAATATATACTATTATTTTAACTTAGCAAAATCCTATTTTAGCTTGTTTTGCATCCTGTATTGCATTTGCTTCTCTACTTCTGGGTGATGTTCAATTTAAACTGAATAAAAAGGTAAACGTAACATGTAAAGTGTTGGTCCCATGTTTCATGAGCTGAAATCTCTATACATATGTCCAATGTCGTTTTAGAGAATTTGGCAGCACGTCCAACCGGCCTCACAACCTCGGACCACATGTATGGCGTCTTGTTTGCGAGTGGATTGCTGATGTCAACGTTGTGAACAGAGTGCCCCATGGTGGCTGTAGGGTTATGGTCTGGGCAGGCATAAGATACGGACAACAAACACTATAGCATTTTAGCTATGGAAATTGTAATTCTCAAAAGTCTGTGGCTAGATCCTGAGGCCCACTGTGAGTATTTTCTTTTTAAAGGTATCTGTGATAAACAGATCCATACACTACAGATAACTAACACAATTGCATTTTATTGATAAAAAATGTATCTGTATTCCCAGTCATGTACAATCCATAGATTAGGGACTATTTTATATATTTCAATTGACTGATTTCCTCATATGAAGTATAACTCTGTAAAATCTATGAAAGTCTAATATTGCGTTCATATTTTTGTTCTGTATAGAAATGTTTCGCTGACATTTATGATTACATCATGTCATCAAATATGTATCCCCCTTCAGTGATGAATGCACATGTCTTGGCTAATTGTATCACCATTACTAAACATGAGATCCCAGACAGGGCCACTAGAAGAAAAATATTAGCTTCAATGAACACGGGGACCTGCCATAATGCTTTCATTGGCTATTTGCATGACATCCAACATTGTCTTTTATCTGCTGTAACTGCCTCTGTTTAGGAGACAGTCCAAATGGTGAAGTTAATTATGATCTTCTATACGTATATTAGTATTTGAAAAGAAAACTACACACACATGCACACACACACACACACGCACACACACAGAACATAGATTTTACTCAACATGTTAGTGTTTTTGGGATCCTTGGAACTGTAAAGGATGTGGTTGTCAGAATTCCAAACCTTACGCTTGTCTCTCTATCTACTGCCACCTCCCTATGCATGTCTATAAACATATGAATATTATTCCATATACATTACCACGATTGAATGACAAGCAACTACTACGGGACAAGGCGGTCCGAACAGGCCCCCATTAACATCGACAGGGCTGTAGTGGAGCGGGTCGAGAGTTTCAACTTCCTTGGTGTCCACATAACCAACAAACATACCAAGACAGTTGAGAAGAGGGCACAACAAAACATTTTACCACTCAGGAGACTTAAAAGATATGGCATAGGTCCCCAGATCCTCAAAACGTTCTACAGCTGCACCATCGAGAGCATCCTGACCGGTTGCATCACCGCCTGGTATGGCAACTGCTAGGCGTTTGACCGTAAGGTGCTACATAGGGTAGTGCGAACGGCCCAGTACATCGCTGGGGCCAAGCTTCCTGCCATCTAGGACCTATATAATAGGTGGTGTCAGAAGAAAGCCCATAAAATTGTCATAGACTCCTTTCACCCAAGATATAGACTGTTGTCTCTGCTACCGCATGGCAAGCGGTACCGGGAGCACCAAGTCTAGGACCAAAAGGCTCCTCAACAGCTTCTACCCCCAAGCCATAATACTTCTGAACAATTAATAAAATCGCCACCGGACAATTTACATTGACCCCCCCCTCCCTGTTGTACTCTGCTGCTACTCTCTGTTTATTATCTATGCAGTCACTTCACCACACCTACATGTGCAAATTACATCAAATAACATGTACCTCCGCACACTGACTCGCTACCGGTGCCCCCTGTATATAGCCTCGTTATTGTTATTCTTGTGTTACATTAGTCTACTTGGTAATAATTTTCTTAACTCTTCTTGAACTGCACTATTGGTTATGGGCTTGTAAGTAAGCATTTCACAGTAAAGTCTACACTTGTTGTATTCGGCACATGTGACAAATAAAGTTTGATTTGATTTGACGTTATACCAGAGAGGTCATTACATTCCAGTATCTGTGGTTATACTCAAAACCACAGGTCGTTGCACACCTAGCTGGCATTACTGGTGCATTGGGGACCAACAAACTCCAACCACCTATCAGTCAATCAATCAATCAATCAATCAAATGTATCACAAAGTGATATACAGAAACCCACCCTAAACCCCCAAACAACAAGCAATGCAGATGTAGAAGCACAGTGGCTAGGAAACCTTCAGTATACTGTATGTACTATGCATTAAAGAGAGATCCAGAATCCAAACAACAGACTAACACTGGTTATATCTAAAAGCCCATATTATTTGGTTATGTAAGGTGCAAGAGTCAGTCCTTGCAGGTGGCTGGGTTAACCTGTGGCTGGGACAGACAAGTGCTGAGTGATATGAGTGATGATGATTCAATTTCTGCTCAGGCCAAAATGCAAATCAATGAGCAGGTTGAAATTTAATCTGTGTGTGTCTGTGTCTTTGTCTGTGTCTCTGTGTGAGTGTGAGTGTGTGTGTGTGCAGCATATGCATTTTGTTAGTCTGTTTTGTTCATAATACGTGCTCAATTCACCAATGCACAAAAGGGTGCGTATGTAAATATCACAAAACGTGATATGTTAGGAAGAACGCAGGACCCAGAGCGTTGGCTTAAATCACCCATACATCTAGGTGTAATTCCATCAGGTTGGACTCAGCCTTATACAGGAGAGAACAGCGGGAATATCTTAAGGAAACGACTGATTTACTAAAACAACTACGGTAGATTATTTTACATTTTAACATGTTATGTTCGGCTGACCGTTTAACTTCTCCTCTTCATGTTTTCATTCAGACTTTCTGAGACAATGCACAATACTTTGACAGACATAACAGTAGACCTACTTATATCTAAGTTTTGTTATGTGTTTGAGTCAGCATCAACTGGCATTGGAATATATTAAATTAAGTATACATGAAGAATATTTCCAACATATTAAAACATAAAGTCATGATTCGTGACTGTCGTTTTGCCCCTGAACAGGCAGTTGACCCACTGTTCCTAGGCCGTCATTGAAATTAAGAATTTGTTCTTAACTGACTTGCCTAGTTAAATAAAGGTTATCTCAGTGGGCTCGGATATTGTTCCACAATGAGTGAGTCTTCAGGAAACCACACTTACCTTGACAGATGGGATGTTTGCTTGGACCAGGACTATCTTGTGCCAGGGCTTTACCAGGCTGCCGAGAACCTCTGCTTCCTCCTGGGGTTGCCAGCCCTGGTCTGGTGCCTCTGGCTCTCTTTGAGTGGAAGTCTCTCTGGAGGTGTCAAACCCACCCATGTCTTCCCTATTAACCTGTTTGCAGTTGAACTGGTGTTCTGTTTCCAGGGTCTCATTGAGGTGATCAGCTATCTACTCAGTCAGAATATCATGTTGCGGCAGTCTATTTATACCCTGTATTACCTGATCTGGACCTGCAGGCCCCTGCTTCAGAGCTGCATCTGTGTGGAACGATACCTGGCGGTGGCCCAACCTGTGGCTTTACTCAAGTACAGACGCCGGAGGTACAGGGTGGCCTGTTCAACTGGGGTCTGGCTGCTGTCACTCACTTTTGCATGTTCTCCCATAGCTTCAGTTGGTTATGAAGAAACCGCAGCTTATGTGCTCATTAGTGTGTATTTCTTTGGGGTGGCTGTAATTTCTCTCTGCTGCTGCTTCATCCTGCGTGTGCTGAAGCAGCCTGGTCCAGGAGAGGTAGAGGGAGGCAGAGGGGGAGAGAAGAAACAGGGGACGACAGATCCACATAAGATGAGAGCTTTTGGGATCATCTTAACCAACCTGGTGATCATTTTGACGAGCTCCATCCCGGTTGTCGTTGGTTACTCCACGCTGTCATTCAGTCTTCACTACAACTGCAATGTCATCCCCATGTTAATGATTGTTAACATCTTCAGTGTCATGGTCTCACCCCTGATGCACCTCTACAGGGAGGGAAGGCTTGTCACGATCGTGTGGAGGAGAGACGGACCAAAACGCAGCATGAGGAAAATAAGCCATCTTCCTTTTATTTATGAAGAAGGCAAAACGAAACAAAAACACTTACAACCTAACAAAACAATAAACGACCGTGAAGCTAATAGACGTAGTGCACACATACATGCTACAAACGTTCACCATAGACAATTCCCCACTACAAACTAAAGCCTATGGCTACCCTAAATATGGCTCCCAATCAGAGACAACAGAAACCAGCTGTCTCTAATTGGGAACCCATTCAGGCAACCATAGACTTTCCTAGACAACTACTCACAACATAGACACAGCTAGACAACTATACTAAACATAAACCCAACTACTCTAAATAAACCCCCTAAACCTTACAATCACCCTGGACACTACAAAACCCACATAAATACCCATGTCACACCCTGACCTAACTAAAATAATAAAGAAAACAAAGAATACTAAGGCCAGGGCGTGACAAGGCTACCATGCCGTAGAGGGTCAGAGACATGTTAGACTTTAAGTTGCAGGCATACAAAGTACACGTTATTGTGACAAACTATACATAGGAGAGAATAGAGCATTGTGTTAAATATGCATTGAATTAAAATTCTTCAATACCGCTGCGCAGCCCGAACTTCTTACCGTCTGCAGTTGTAGTTTAAACATATGTAGACATGGCAAAGGCGTAGAAGAATTTGTGAAATTTTTTAATTGATAAATAGTTTGGATGTTTCAATTTGATGCCATTTAGCAATATAATTTTGGGATTTTTGTGGGGGTGAATTTTATATGCCTTGAGACAATTGAGACATTGATTATGTATGTATGCCATACAGAGGGTGAATGGGCAAGATAAAATATTTAAGTGCCTTTGAATGGGGTATGGTAGTACGTGCCAGGCGTACCAGTTAGAGTGTGTCAAGAAATGCAACACTGCTGGGTTTTCCCCTGTTTCAAGATTGGTCCACTACCCATCCAAGCCAACTTCACACAACTGTGGGAAGCATTGGAGTCAACATGGGCCAACATCCCTGTGGAACGCCTTTGACACCTTGTAGAGTCCATGCTGCGACAAATTGAGAGTGTTCAGAGGGCAAAAGCAGGAGCAATATTATAAAGGTGTTCCGAATGTTTTGTACACTCAGGGTATATACATACATATATAATATATACTATATTATCAACTTTGCAAAATAATATTTGTACTTGTATTAGATCCTGTAAAATAAATTACTTTTCTACTTCTGAGTGATGTTCTATATTGAAATGTATTGCTGTATGTTTTAATAGAAGTGTGGAATAAAGCAAATCTGATTGTTTCAACAGTTCAGTTTCCTGTCTGTCACTTATGATTACAGCATGTCATCACATATGTATCCCCCTTCTGTGATGAACACACATGTCTTGGCTTAATTCATCACCATTATGAAACATGCAAATTAGCTTCCATGAACATCGGGACCTGCCTGATGTTTTCATTGGCTATTTGCATGACAGCCAACATTGTATTTTAGCTGTTTTAACTGCCTCTGTTTAGGAGACAGGTCTTACTAGCCTACTGTCAAGCGGCTAGATGTTCTTTACCATTCGTCCATTAGATTTGCCACCAATGCTCCTTATAGGACACATCACTGCATTCTATACTCCTCTGTAAACTGGTCATCTCTGTATACCCAACGCAAGACCCACTGGTTTGATGATTGTTTATAAAACCCTCTTAGGCCCCACTCCCCCTATGTGAGATATCTACTGCATCCCTCATCCTCCACATACAACACCCGTTCTGCCAGTCGCATTCAAAACTCCAAAGCAAACACATCCCTGGGTTGCTCCTCTTTTCAGTTCACTGCGACTGGAAGGAGCTGCAACAAACACTCAAACTGGACAGTTTTATTTCAATCTCTTCATTCAAAAACTCAATCATGGACACTTACTGACATTTGTGGCTGCTTTGTGTGATGTATTGTTGTCTCTACCTTCTTGCCCTTTGTGCTGTTGTCTGTGCCCAATAACGTTTGTACCATGTTTTGTGCTGCTACCATGTTGTGTTGCTACCATGCTGTGTTGTCATGTGTTGCTGCCTTGCTATGTTGTTGTCTTAGGTCTCTCTTTATGTCGTGTTGTGTTCTCTCTCTTGTTGTTATGTGTGTTTTGTCCTATATTTATATTGTATTCATTTTTTATTTTTAATCCCATGCCCCCGTCCCGGTAGGAGGCCTTTTGCCTTTTGGTCGGCCGTCATTGTAAATAAGAGTTTGTTCTTAAATGACTTGCCTCGTTAAATAAAGGTAAAAAAAATAAAATTATAACATAGTACCATACTGTTAAAACTAACTACATATGTAACACATTAACACTCTATATAGTATTATCACTCTAGTATTATTTGCACTACATATATGTGACTATATTTTAGATCATGATGATCATTAATCGTTAATAAAAAACGTTTCACTTGTTTGAGAAATGGTTTGTGTTTTAACATAGCATGTATGTTTTTTAATGAACATATCACATATGATTTACCTGTAAGTGCAAACCTATACTGTAGGCACTGTGCAATTAGAGAGAGATCTACAATCCAATTAACAGACTAATATTGTGTATGTCTGAAGCCCATATGATTTGATTATGTAAGGTGAAAGAGTCAGTCCTTGCAGGTGACTGGGTTAACCTGTGGCTGGGACAGACAGGTGCTGAGTGATATGAATGATGATGCTTCCATTTCTGCTCAGGCCGCGAATGCAAATCGCTGAGCAGGTTGAAACTTAATATGTGTGTGTGTGTGTGTGTGTGTGTGTGTGTGTGTGTGTGTGTGTGTGTGTGTGTGTGTGTGTGTGTGTGTGTGTGTGTGTGTGTCTGTCTGTCTGTGCGTGCATCCACGTTTTTTGAATCTGTGTTTTGATCCTTCGTGATACATTTTGATTTCTAGTCAAATAAATGCAATGGTGCCCAATTTATCACTGCCCAAAACTCTGTGACTATGTAAATAAGACAACACGTAACCTGTAAGGAAGAACACAGGTCAGAGAGCTTTGGCTAAAATCACTCACTCATCAAGGTGTTATTCCATTGGGATTGACTCAGCCTTCTGCAAGGGAAAGAACCACGAATATTGTGAATCAAGGTCTGAGTTAGCAAAACAACTAAGGTAGGCTTTTTTACATTTTAGCGTCATTGAGTATGCTATCTCAGGCCATTTATTTTACTTCTCAGTATTTTGCATCAGTATTTTGCCAAATACACATTACAAGAAAAAGTGATGAATTGCTTAATCAACCCTCTCTCTTATCTTAGTTGGCTCAGATATTGTTCCACCAGGATGAATTACTCTTCAGGAAACCACACTTACCTTGACAACTGGTAGACCAGTTCTATGTTGTGACAGTGCTGTTCAGTACTGCCCAAGCCCTGTGCTTCCTCGTGGGGACGCCAGCTCTGGTCTGGATGGATGTCTCTCTGGCGGTCTCAAACCCACCCAGGTCTTCCCTGTTAACCTGTTTGCAGTGGAGCTTGGCGTCTGTGTTGAGGGTCTCCTTGAAGTGATCAGCTACCTGTTCATCCGGAAGGCTACAATGTTACGACAGGCTGTGTATTTCCTCTACAACCTCTCCTGGACGTGCAGGTCCCTGATCCAGAGCTGCATCTGTGTGGAGAGATACCTGGCGTTGGTCCAACCTGTGACTTTCCTCAAGTACAGACTCCGGAGGTACAGGGTGGCCTGTTCAACCATGGTCTGGGTGTTGTTGCTCTCTTGTGCATGTTCTCCTATCCCTTTAATGGGTAATGAAGAAATCACAGCTTATGTGCTCATTAGTGTCTATTGCCTTGGGGTGGCCGTCATTTCTCTCTGCTGATTCTTCATCCTGCGTGTGCTGAAGCAGCCTGGTCCAGGAGATGTAGAGGGGGGCAGAGGGGGAGAGAAGAAACAGGGGATGACAGAACAAGATGAGAGCTTTTGGGTGTGTATCAACCAACCTGGTGATTATCTTGGTAAGCTCCTTCCCGGTTGTCTTAGGTTACACCACCGTGTCATCCAGTCTTATCCACAAGTGCAATGTCTTTCCCATCTTGCTGATTGTTAACATCTTCGGTGTCATTGTTTCACTACTGCTGCATCTCTACAGGGAGGGATGGCTTCCATGCCGAAGAGGACCAGCGACACAGTTGTGGGCACTAAAGTACAGGTCTTTGTGACAAACTAAGGCTAGGAGACTATAGAGCGTTGTATAAGTACATAAATACAAATCTGCCAGTATCGCAGAGCAGTCTAACTTCATTGCAACTGGAGTTTAAACATACAGAGACACGTTATAGGCGTATGATATTATTTTTAATAAATTGTTTGGACATCACATCAACATTAGAGTTGTTGTTAACTAAAGCTGCATCACTTGTTTAGCATTGCAGTGAATGTTGATTTGTTTATTTAACTTCTTGGGGATATAGGGGGTGCTGTTTCGCATTAGCATAATTTGCTCTACAGATTAAACTGCCTAGTACTCAATTCTTGCTCGTACAATATGCATATTATTGTTATTATTGGATAGAAAACACTCTCTAGTTTCTATAGCCGTTTGAATTATGTCTCTGAGTGGAACAGAACTCATTCTACAGCACTTTTCCTCCCAGTGAGTGAGTTTTCAGAACTCTTGGCCTCTGGTTCCAGATCAGTTTTAAAGCCATTGTAAATCCTATGAGGATACAAACACTGCCCACGCCTTCCTCTAGATGTCAGTAAGTGGTGACAATTTGAATGGAGTCGATTGCGCAATCATGGCCTCTATAAATCACCAAATACCGGAAGTAGCGTTCTTTTGGACTCTGCGCTCAACGCAAGAAGGACATCTGACTGGCCTTTTTCCAAGCCTTGGTTTAGCCAGTAATATAGCGCCGGTCATGTTTTTACTCGTTATAGGTGTTAGAAACATCATAAGGTAGTTAATTTAAACCGTTTTATAGCAATTTATATCCGTTTAGTGCGATTTTGAGGCATTGCTTTCTGAGACACTTTGAACCGCTGGGCACGTTTCCAGTTCATGCCGAACGTTAGTGGGCATTTCCACATGGCAAGAGGACAGCTTTCGACCAAAAGACGATTAGACCCAAGAAAGGATTCATTGCCCAAGATTCTGATGGAAGAACAGCTCATAGTAAGAACAATTTATGATGATAAATCGTGTTTCTGTCGAAAAATGTTAAACGCTTATGCCGCCATTTTGTTTTGTATAGCTTCGCTTGGCGAACCCTGTATTGCACAGTAAGGATAATTTTAGAAATGTAATTCAGCGATTGCATTAAGAACTAATTTGTCTTTCGATAGCTGTCCAACTTATATTTTTTTAGTCAAGTTTATGAATAGATATCCATGAGACAAGATCACTGTGAAAGATGGCGACCGACATTTTCAGGCTAGTTTTGCTAGTATTGTCATTGTATAACCACGTTTTTTTATGGCTAAATATGCACATTTTCGAACAAACTCTATATGTATGTTGTAATATGATGTTACAGGAGTGTCATCGGAAGAATTCTGAGAAGGTTAGTGAAAAAATTAATATATTTTGGCGATGATAACGATATCGCTCTCTTTGGCTTGAATCAATGGTCGGGTAACGTTTGCATATGTGGTATGCTAATATAACGATTTATTGTGTTTTCGCTGTAAAACACTTAGAACATCTGAAATATTGTCTGAATTCACAAGATCTGTGTCTTTCCATTGCTATGTGCTGTGTATTTTTAAGAAATGTTTTATGATGAGTAAATTGGTAAAACACGTTGCTCTCTGTAGTAATTCTAGTCGCTTTGGTGAGATTTGTGATGGTGGCTGCAATGGCAAACTATGATTTATACCTGAAATATGCACATTTTTCTAACAAAACCTATCCTATACAATAAATATGTTATCAGACTGTCATCTGATGAGGTTTTTTCTTGGTTAGTGGCTATCAATATCTTAGTTTAGCCGAATTGGTGATAGCTACTGGTGTTGAGAAAAAATGGTGGACAAAGAAAAATGGTGTCTTTTGCTAACGTGTTTAGCTAATAGATTTACATATTGTGTCTTCCCTGTAAAACATTTTAAAAATCTGAAATGGTGGCTTTATTCACAAGATCTGTATCTTTCATTAGGTGTCTTGGACTTGTGATTTAATGATATTTACATATTTAGATGCTACTATTTAATTGTGACGCGATGCTAATCAGTGAGGGGGGGGTTGGGGGTGCTTGTCAGTTGGGACGCTAGCGTCCCAACTATCCCAGAGAAGTTAACTATACAGTTAATTTTAGGACAGGGTGGCTAGACAGGGGGTTAGGCCTATTCATTTAGCATTAGCATGAAGTAATGGATTGTCTTCTTCATGGTATGTTCTACTTTGAACTTAGGGTCCTTGTCTGTCACTGAGATTACATAATGTTATTTAATGTATTTGGACTGACTGTGGCTGAGACATGGTTAAACATCATTCTAGCTCAGATAGTGCACAATCCTAGAAAAGCCATTTGGGTCCATAAACACTGGGAAAAAACGTGGACCCACCTGACGTTAAAGGGATACTTCAGGATTTTGACAATGATACCCTTTATCTACTTATCTAGAGTCAGAGGAACTGGTGTGTACCTTTTTTATCTGCATCCAGTATGAAGGAATTTACAGTCTTTGTGCTGAGCTACTTAGCATTGGATTGTTGGATTCTTCATATTGAATGCAGGTACATAAAATGCTATCCACAAGTTCATCTGACTCTCAAGAAGCAGATAAAGAGAATCTCAAACTATCTCTTTAGCATCGGCTATTTTAATGACAGATGCACGTCAATACATTATTCAAATTTATGCTTGTCTAGATGAGTGTCATCTTGTTTTGATTACTCTTCAAAGCATACTGTGGATGCCACATCCTAACCCCTGGACAGAAGTATAGACACGTATTCTTTCCCGATATGAAGAAACTTCAGAAGGTACAATGAAAACTAAATTCTTCCATTGTCTTGAAAAACCAGAGTAGCTTTAATCACTTTGTAATAATAACATTGTCTATCCATGATTATTAACTTACTTTCTGTGATGATAAAACTTGTTTAATACTAAGTGTTACACCTCTCCTCAGATCCACTAAAAATGGAGATGGTGTTCTCGGGGTGATGAGAGGTGTTGGGTTTGCGCCAGACATAGCGGTGTCCTTGATGGCCAAAAAGCTACATTTTCGTCTCGTCTGACCAGAGTACCTTCTTCCATATGTTTGGGGAGTCTCCCACATGCCTTTTGGCGAACACCAAACGTATTTGCTAATTTTTTCTTTATTAAGCAATATTTTTTTCTAGCCACTCTGCAATAAAGCACAGCTCTGCGGAGTGTATGGCTTAAAGGGGTCCTATGAACAGATACTTTGATCTCCGCTGTGGAGCTTTGCAGCTCCTTAGGGGTTGTCTTTGGTCTCTTTGTTGCCTCTCTGATTAATGCCCTCCTTGCCTGGACGGTGACTTTTGGTGGGTGGCCCTCTCTTGGCAGGTTTGTTGTGGTGCCATGTTCTTTCCATTTTTTAATAATGGATTTAATGGTGCCCCGTGGAATGTTCAACGTTTTAGATATTTTTTTATAACCCAACCCTGATCTGTACTTCTTTGTCCCTGACCTGTTTGGAGAGCTCCTGGGTTTTCATGGTGCCGCTTGCTTGGTGGTGCCCCTTGCTTAGTGGTGTTGCAGACTCTGGGGCCTTTCAGAACAGGTGTATATCTACTGAGATCATGTGACACTTAGATGGCACACATGTGGACTTTATTTTACTAATTATTTGACTTCTGAAGGTAATTGGTTGCAACAGATCTTATTTAGGGGCTTCATAGCAAAGGGGGTGAATACATATGCACGCACCACTTTTCCATTTTATTTTGTCGAAATCTTTGAAATAAGTAATTTTTTTCATTTCACTTCACCAATTTGAACTATTTTGTGTATGTCCATTACATGAAATCAAAATAAAAATCAATTTAAATGACAGGTTGTAATGCAACAAAATAGGAAAAATGCCAAGGGGTGTGAATACTTTTACAAGGCACTGTATATGACATCACTTAAGGGGGATTCATATTTGATGACATCCTAAGTGACAGAGAAACAGGGACCTGAATTATTGAAACAATCAGACTTGCTTTATTCCACACTTCTTTTAAAACATACAAAAATACATTTCAATATAGAACATCACTCAATAGTAGAGAAGCAACTCCTACACAGGATAAAATACAAGTTAAAGTATGATTTAGCAAAGTTAAAATAGTAGTACATATTTTTGGGGATTACATTTTGGCAAACCAAGCAAGACAGTTAGGAATAGGTTGGAATTGTGAAAGTAAGGTGATAGTAAATCTCAAATTTGATTTCCTAATTTCACTGAGCTATATAAAAACAAATACAATGGCCTTTTTTACTACAAAACATCGACCTCCTCCAAAACACACACTGATGAGTTTAACGCTAAACCCTTTACTGTTCTCAAAATGTCAAAATCTCTAAGTTATAACATTAACAAAATATTTAAAAGGAATGGACCAGAATGATAACCTAAGAAATGGAAGACAACCATTCCCCTACTGTGGAGTTATCCTTCTCTTTAACCCCTGATGCAGGACAGTTTCCCAGCCCTGTGGAGGTAGAGGAGGGGCTGAGTAAAGATACCAACTTTATATGTATATACTGAATTCTAATCGTGGCTCATTCTATATAATTACTACTGCACACATGTTGTATTCATATACTGTCCATACTGTGTATTCACACCTGACATTACTCGTTCTGATGTTTCAATTTCCATTCAATATTGAATTGTTTTGGCTATAAGTCTATTGTCATTGTTAGATGTTACTGTTGGAGGGAGATAGACAAGCATACCACTGCACCTGCGATGACATCTGACAATCTGTGTAAGCAACTAATAAACTTGGATTTGATTTACAAAAGCAGTTACAGCAGCTAGAAGACGATGTTGGCTGTCATGCAAATGTTGTTCATGGAAAACTGATGTTTTTTTCTCCAGTAGCCCTGACTGTGGGTTTGCATGTTTTATCTTACATTTATATTGTAGTTGATTAGCAGACGCTCCAATTGTATATATTTTGTGAAATGACTATTTGTAATAAACCATAAACCACTTATTAAACATACCAAAACCTCTAAATAGCATGAACAAAATGATTTAAAGGAATGGTACAGAACAATAACCTGTGTTTATTAAGACAACCTTTCTAGAGTGGAGATACCCTGCTTTTCCCAGCCCTGAGGAGGTAGAGGAGGGGGATAACTAAAGCAAACGTGATGTATCTCAATGCTACTGCTCCTTAAAAAAAAAAAATCGAATAAATAAATTGCACAAATTATTACTATGCTGTCTCTCTGTATGTTTCAACTACAGTTGCAGGTACTAAGACGTTAGTGTGCGCCGCGATATAGGCAGAACAATTTTAATTCAATGCGTATTCAACACCACGATCTATCATCTCCTACTGAGAGTTTGTCACAAAACCCTGTAGTGCCAGCAACTGTAAATCTAACATGTCTCTGACCCTCTTCTGCATGGCAGCCTTCCCTCCCTGTAGAGGTGCATCAGGGGTGAGACCATTACACTGAAGATGTTAACAATCAATAACAGGGGGAAGACATTGCAGTAGAAGTCAAGACTGGATGACTCGATGGTCCAACCAACAACCACCGGGATGGAGCTTGCCAAGATAATCACCAGGTTGGTTAAGATGATCCCAAAAGCTCTCATCTTATGTGGGTCTGTCGTCCCCTGTTTCTTCTCTCCCCCTCTGCCCCCTTCTACCTCTCCTGGACCAGGCTGCTTCAGCACACGCAGGATGAAGAAGCAGCAGAGAGAAATGACGGCCACCCCAAGGCAATAGACACTAATGAGCACATTAACTGCGATTTCTACATTACCAATTAAAGGAATAGAAGAACATGCATAAGTGAGTGACAGCAGCCAGACCGTGGTTGAACACACCACCCTGTACCTCCGGAGTTTGTACTTGAGGAAAGCCACAGGTTGGACCACCGCCAGGTAGCGCTCCACACAGATGCAGCTCTGGAGCAGGGGCCTGCAGGTCCAGGAGAGGAGATATAAAAAATACCCTGCCTGCAGTAACATGATGTTCTGGATGAATAGGTAGCTGATCATCTCAAGGAGACCGTGGACACAGAACACCAGCTCCACTACAAACAGGTTAACAGGGAAGACCTGGGTGGGTTTGAGACCTCCAGAGAGACTTCCACTCAGAGAGAGCCAGAGGCACCAGACCAGGGCTGGCATCCCCAGAACGAAGCACAGGGCCTGGGCAGCACCGGACAGCATTAGAACAGCATAGCCCTGGTCAAAGCAAACATCCAAGCTGTCAAGGTAAGTTTGGTTTCCTGAAGAGTCGTTCATCCTTGTGGAACAATATCTGAGCACACTGAGAAATGAGAGAAGGGAAATTACACGACATGACTTTACATTTTATATTAATATTATATTTGTAATAATATTATTGACAAAATACTGATGCAATATACAGATTCAAACATACATAAACATACTTTGTTATACATAGGTCTACTGTTATGTCAATCATTGTTCATTGTCTCAGAATGTCCGAATGGAAACATAAAGAGGACATTTAAAACAATTAGCCTGAGATAACATTCTCAGTGATGTTAAAATGTAAAATATCCTACCTGAGTTGTTTTGGTAACTCAGACCTTGATTCACAATATCCGTGGTTCTCTCTCCTGCAGAAGGCTGTGTCCAACCCGGTGAAACAACACGTACATGTATGAGTGACTTTAGACAAAGCTCTCTGTCCTGTGTTCTTCCTAACAAGTCACGTGCATTATTTACATAGAAATATCTGTGTGCCTTGATGAATTGAGCTCCATCGTATGTTGCGTTTACAGCAGGTGATTTTATTTGACTAGAAATCCTATCAAAACATTATCATGAACAAAACTCAGATAAAAAAAATGTACATGCACACACACACACACACACACACACACACACACACACACACACACACACACACACACACACACACACACACACACACACACACACACACACACACACACACACACACACACACACACACACACACACACACACACACACACACACACACAGAGATGCAATTCCATCCTGCTCACAGATTTGCAATTTGGCCTGAGCAGAAATGAAATTGATGCATCATCACTCATTTCACTCAGCACCTTTCTGTCACAGCCACAGGTTAACCCAGCCACCTGAAAGGGCTGACTCTTTCACATTACATAATCAAATCATATGGGCTTCAGACATACACAGTATTCATTTTATGGATTCTAGGTTTTCTCTCTAATTGCGTAGTGAATGCAGTATAGGTTTGTACTTACAGGTAGACTACAGCACATGTGATATCTTCATTAAACAATTTACATTCTCTTAATCTTTACAAATCAGAGTATCAAAGTATCAAAAAAAATATATATAAAAATGTTTTGATTGTTTTTTTTTTCCTGTATTACTGATATTATCCCATACAAAAGCATTGAATAACATATGGAACAACAGATAGTGTCTCTCCTATATCTGATAGATACAAGAAACATGAGTAAAACATATATACAGTACCAGTCAAAAGTTTGTACACACCTACTCATTCCAGGGTTTTTTACTTTATTTTTATTATTATCTACTTTGTCGAACAATAGTGAAGACATCAAAACTATGAAATAACACATATGGAATCATGTAGTAACCAAAGAAGTGTTAAACAAATTTTATATTTAAGTCGCCACCCTTTGCCTTGATGACAGCATTTTGTCTGGTGGTAATAAGGCTACCTTGGCAAACATGTCAGTGTTGTCATACCTTAATGTGTGGTGTCCCGTATACAACAGGAGTTCCCTGATCCTGAGGCAGAATACACAGGGTTTCTCCCTCTCAAATATTGACTGATACCATTCAATTATATAATAGAAAAATACAATAGAAGTAAAAGTTGTGCCGAAAAAGTGCTATACAGAAGCCCAGCCTGTCACGAACGTTGTTGTAAGAATCTGACCTAAATGCAGCGTGGTTTGGGTTCATCATCTTTATTACGTGAACCGGCAAATAACAATAAAGAACCAAACAAACGTGAAGCTATGCAGTGCTCAAGGCAACTATACACAAACAAGATCCCACAACCAACAGGTGGGAAAAAGCTGCCTAAGCATGATCCCCAATCAGAGACAACGATAGACAGCTGCCTCTGATTGGGAACCATACCAGGCCAACCTAGAAATAAAGAAACTAGAATGCCCACCCTAGTCACACCCTGACCTAACCCAAAATAGAGAATAAAGGATCTCTAAGGTCAGGGCGTGACACAGCCTAAAACTCCAAACAGCAAAGCAATGCAGATGTAGAAGCACGGTGGCTAGGATAAACTCCCTAGAAAGGCAGAAGCCTAGGAATAAACCTAGAGAGGAACCAGGCTATGAGGGGTGGCCAGTCCTCTTCTGGTTGTACCGGGTTGAGATTATAACAGTACATGGCCAAGATGTTCAAACGTTCATAGATGACCAGCAGAGTCAAATAAAAATAATAGGTCAGATCAAACCTACCCAAATATGGTCTCCCCATCAAATGACCAAGGCTGGCATCTGGTTAAAGTATCTCCTGTCCTCTCCATTTGTAGAACTAGGCAGAGTTGAGACAGAGTTCATCAGTGACACATGGAATGAAAGGGGTGATGCAAATACTGGACATATCTGCTGTCAGTATCAAGCCTGTCTCTTAGTCAGGACTCCATCACATCATCTTGCAAGTCTCCAAGTCCTGGCTCCATAGATGCATGTGTGAACACAGTCACTGTCTATTACCAATGGCAGTTAGGATAGTTGAAATCTGACAAATAAATATATACTATGTTGAACAGGTCAAACTACACCTACCTATTTCTGGTCTCCTCTTTGACGACCATTGGTGAACAGGCATGACGTGAAGCTAGAGGTAAAGTCTTTGCCAGCACCACATTGATAGGCATGGCAGCTTATATCAGCTCCTGGCACCTTCTCTAAGATACTGATCGGTCTCACACAAACACACAGTGAGCACTGATTACATTATAAATGGTTAAGATTAGCATGATGGAACCAACCTGAAGGCTGCATTCATCTTTCTATTTCACTTCAGATATCATGATATGAAAAGGGACAATCTGGCTGGTTCCACCAGGCTTGGTTTTGAAGGTGAATTGGACAAAATTCTAAACTGTTTTGACCTTTGACCAGGTCAACCGTCACTGACCTGATTCAAGTGTCCTCCCTGTTCCCATTTATACAGTAGGAGTGCTCACAGCGAGGGTATGTCTGTGTGGTAAGGAGGGTCCCCTTGGTCTTCTCTATGTCACATGTTCGGCTGCAGACTGGACATCTCTTCAAGTGCAACTCAGACGGAGCTGACGAAGACGGCAGCATCGCGACTAGCTTTTAGAAAACTTTGCAGTATTTAGTATTTTTATGTAAAAAAAAATGTAATTATTACCTCAGGAAATTATTTGTGTCATTACATACAGCCGGGAAGAACTCTTGGATAGTAGAGCGGCGGTAACTCACCAGAACTACCAGCATTACGACCAGGAATACGACTTCCCTGGAGCAGATCCTTTGTTCACTCTCCCCAGAGCAATTGAACACATTCCAGAGGCCGAACCAAAACATTGCTGGTGTAGGACAGGCACTCGAGGCGGCCTACTGGTTCAACTTAAGAGGTGCGCACACCACCCATCACTTCTGATTATATTACTCGCTGATGTTCAGTCTTTGGATAACAAAGTTGATGAGCTTCAAGCAAGGATTTCTTTCCAGAGACATCGGGCCTGTAACATACTTTGTTTCACGGAAACATGGCTGTCTCGGGATACTCTGTCGGAGTCAGTAAAGCCAGTAGGATTGTCAGTACATTGCGCAGACAGGAATACATATTGCAGAAGGGCTGGGGTGTGTGTTTCATGATTAATGACTCATGGTGTAATTCTTGGAACATTCAGGAACTCAAGTCATTTTGTTCACCCGCCCTAGAATACCTCACAATTAAATGTCGATCAAATTATCTCCCAAGTTTACATCCCATCTCAAGCCGAAACCTCGACGACCCTCAAAGAACTTCACTGGACTTTACTCAATCTAAAAACCACATACAACATCCTGAGGCTGCATTTATTGTAGCTGGGGATTTTAACAAAGCAAATCTGAGGACCAGGCTGCCGAAATTCTATCAACATTTTTACTGTCCTATTCATGCTACTAAGACTCTCAACCATTGCAATTCAAAATCTGACCACAACTCCATCTTAGTCCTCCAGTCCTGTAGGCTGAAACTCAAACAGGAAGTGCCCGTGCTTCGTACTTTTCAATGCTGGTCTGACTAATCGGAACCGAAGCTTCAGGATTGTTTTGATCACGTGGACTGGGATATGTTCCGGGTATCGTACAAAAACAATCTAAACGCATACATGGATATGGTGACTGAGTTCATAAGGAAGTGTATAGGTGATGTAGTACCCACTGGAAACCACCCACTATTAAAACCTACCCTATCCAGAAACTGTGGATAGATGGAGCATTCACGCTAAACTGAAAGCGTGAACCACCGCATTTAACAATGGCAAGGCGACTGGTAATATGGCAGAATGTAAACAGTGTAGTTATTCACTCCGCAAGGCAATCAAACAAGCTAAACGTCAGTATAGAGATAAAGTGGAGTCACAATTCAACGGCTCAGACACGAGGTGTATGTGGCAGGGACTACAGACAATCACGGACTACAAAAGGAATACCAGCCACATCGCCGAGACCGAGGTCTTGCTTCCGGACAGGCTAAAGACATTTTTCGCATGCTTTGTGGATGACACAGTGCCTCCAACACGGACAGCTACCAAGGACTGTGTGCTCTCCTTCTCCTTGGCTGACGTGACTAAAACATTTAAACGTGTTAACCCTGGCAGGGCTGCCGGTCCAGGCGGCATCCCTAGCCGCATCCTCAGAGCATGCGCAGACCAGCTGGCTGGATTGTTTACAGACATATTCAATCTCTCCCTATCCCAGTCTGCTGTCCCCACATGCTTCAAGATGGCCAAGATGTTCCTGTACCCAAGAAGGCAAAGGTAGCTGAACTTAATGACTATCGCCCCGTAGCACTCACCTCTGTCATCATGAAGTGCTTTGAGAGACTAGTCAAGGATCATATCACGTCTACCTTACCTGCCACCTTAGACCGACTTACTGCCCCAATAGATCCACAGACGATGCAATTGCCATCACTCTGCACACTGCCCTATCCCATCTGGACAAGAGGAATACCTATGTAGAATGCTGTTTATTGACTATAGCTCAGCATTCAACACTATAGTACCCTCCAAGCTCATCATTAAGCTTGAGGCCCTGGGTCTGAACCTCGCCCTGTGCAACTGGGTCCTGGACTTCCTGATGGGCCACCCCCAGGTGATGAAGGTAGGAAACGTCACCTCCACTCCGCTAATCCTCAACACTGGGGCCCCACTAGGGTGCATGCTCAGCCCCCTCCTGTACTCCCTGTTCACCCATGACTGATGGCCAAGCAGTAATAGGCTTGATTACCAACGATGACGAGACAGCCTACAGCCTAGGAGGTGAGGGCTCTGGGAGTGTGGTGCCGGGAAAACAACTTCTCACTCAACGTCAGCAAAGGAGATGATCGTGGACTTCAGGAAACAGCAGAGGGTGCACCCCCCTATCTACACTGACGGGACAGCAGTGGAGAAGGTGCAAAGCTTCAAGTTCCTTGGCATACACATCACTGACAAACTGAAATGGACCACCCACACAGACAGTGTGGTGAGGAGCCACTTCAACCTCAGGAGGCTTTAGAAATGTAGCTTGTCTCCTAAAACCCTCACTAACTTGTACAGATGTGCAATTGAAAGTGATCTGTCAGGCTGCATCACCGCCTGGTACGGCAACTGCTCCGCCGGCAACCGCAAGGCTCTCTAGAGGGTGGTGCGGTCTGCCCAACGCATTACCGGGGGCAAACTACCCGCCCTCCAGGACACCTACAGCACCCAATGTCACAGGAAGGCCAAAAAGATAATCAAGGACATCAACCACCCGAGCCACTGCCTGTTCACCCCTTTATCATCCAGAAGGTGAGGTCAGTACAGGTGCATCAAATCTGGGACTGACAGACTGAAAAACAGCTCCTATCTCAAGGCCATCAGACTGTTAAACAGCCATTACTAGCATATTAGAGTCTGCTGCTTATAGGCATAGACTAGGAATCACTGGCCCCTTTAAGGAATGGGAACACCAGTCACTTTAATAATGTTTACATATCTGGAATTACTCATCTCATATGTATATACTGTATTCTACACTATTCTACGGTATCTTAGTCATTTAATGTTTACATTTCTGGCATTACTCATTTCATGTGTATATACTGTTTTCTATGCTATTCTACGGCATCTCATTCACTTAATAATGCTTACATATCTTGCATTGCTCATCTCATATGTACATACTGTTTTTCTATACTATTCTACTGTAGTCTGTTCTGCTCTGAAATCGCTCATACATGTATATAGTCTTAATTCATTCATACTTAGATTTTTATGTATTGGGTGTATGTTGTGTAATTTGTTAGATATTACTGCACTGTCGGAGCTAGACGCACAAGCATTTCGCTATACCCGCAATAACATCGGCTAACCACGTGTATGTGACCAAGACAATTTGATTTGATTTGAAAACCTGCAGCAGTCAATCCTCATAAACAATCTACTTCCTCATTTTTTGAGCTGATGTTCACTGGGAGGGCCTGTGACAGGGTGATACAATAGACAGCCAAGTGATAAATAGCATTTTGTTATTAAGAAAGGACAAAGCTTTTTGATAATGCACTTCACAACCAAAATGACTATTTGTATCTGCTTGGTTGGGTAATTAACCTACTAGTTTATCAAACATGGTATTTTTTAATACAACTTTTCACATAACACACATTAATGTTGTTGACAAAGCTGTCTGTGTCATCAGGGCAGTAATTCAGGTCAAGCTATTTTTTTGTTACCACAGTCACAAAGTCATAAACCCCACCCATTTCTACAATTTATCTTCTTAAAATTTTATTTTAAACCTAACCCTAACTTCAACCCTAACCTTAACCACACTGCTAACCATATGCCTAAACCTAATAGTAAATGAAGACCAAAAATAAAAATTTGGGATTAGATTCAGGCCGGTGTAGCCGTTACTGTACAACGTAAACTAATTCACTTTTGTACATTGCGCTGGTCCGTACAATTTACCTTATTTTAGTGCCCAAAAAATGTAATACTTCCAGATCAAGTGTTATATCAATACCATTGTTAAGCGCAATTTCTCCCCTTTCCAACAAAATCAATGACGAGACCTTCATGATACCCATCTCCGCATGATTCAAGAAGGCAATGAGCTCCGTCGGGTCTTTTTAAAAATGGCGGGAGGGGAAGCGAAACCTATTGCGTGATTGTGAGAAGGAGAGATGTCGTGTGGGGTAACGGCCTTTTTTCACTCGATCTGTCCAACTTATCACCTTATCGTCTCTAAAATGTAAATAAATCACTATAAAGAGTTTATATTATGTGTCATTACATACCTATTGGAATCAGGTTTTTAGGGCGGTGCTGAAGTGATCTTCAGAAGTAAACAACGGCTTTAGAGAGTCATGATAGCTTGCAGTGATGACTCAAAAATGACTAGGTATCCCCCTTACCTTGTCCCTGTCCCTTTATTGTTTTTAAACAGTGAGAGAAATGAGAGAGGCTGTAAGACAGAATTAGATGCTTTATGCGTGCTGTACGTTACGCCATGACAAGTCACGATGTAACGTACAGCGTTGGAGGGGTCCGTTTTTTCAACTTTTCTCCAATACTTTAAAGCCATTACCATGTCAATCAACGCTTGAATATAAATGCAGTTGACACCTCACCTCACAGTCGCTACAGTCCCATTCGTTTTCTTTGCAGCCTCGTTTGAATGTCGCGGTTGCACTTGTGAGTACATTTGTATGGAATGGGTTTAGCGTACGTTAGACAATACAGAATACACTTTTATGAGCTAAGAACTACCTTGTAAATCTGTCTTGTAGGCTAACGTTAGCAAGCCTGTAGCTAGCTAGCTAGCCTGCCTCGCTAATATTTTATTAAATTATAAAGTTACATTACCAGAAGTATGACATTTTTTTTTAGCAACGACCAAACTAAGTTGTATTGAGGTAGCTAGCTAGCTAGTTGTCTAGCTAGCTAGCTAAGTTAACATTAGCTAAAATGTTAGCTAGCCTGGCCTTGCTAGCTAACTTTAGCAAGCCTGCCTCACTTTATCAAAATATCAAACTACTTGCATAATCAGCAATACGTTATCTAACATCGTTTTCTAAGTCACTGTATACCAAACATGTTATTACATTCCAGTATCTAGTGGTTATACTTAAAACTACCGGTCGTTGCACACCAGCTAGCGTTACCGGTAAAGACTTGAGGACCGACAAACTCCAACCACTTTTCCACATAGAGTCTTTCAGCAGGGCATGTTCAGTGCATTCAGAAAGTATTCAGACCCATTGAATTTTTCCACATTTTGTTACATTGCAGATATATTCTAAAATTGATTACATTGTTTTTTCCCACTCACCAATCTACACACAATACTCCAAAACGACAAAGCAAAAACTGATTTTAAAACACAATAATATATATTGAAGATCAGAAGAAACACCAGAATTAGGTCTTAGCTTTCCCCTGATTTAAAGGCCTCAATGCCAGACTCCTGAACTATCCTTTATCATATTTTTTCCCCTCAAGTTTAGAGAGACTAATGGCTTTCTAGGAGTGTGCAGTATCTTGGATCGAATGATGTGTAACGATTACGCCATTAGTCAAGTCTAAAGCACACTCAGTCCACATAAACTTGAATAATATGACCTAATCTTAGTGACAGACAAGGACCTAAATTGAAATGACATCATATGAAGAAAAATCCATTAGGCCAACTTAAAGCTAATACTAAATGATAACTCTACAGGGCGGCAGGAAACGGTTGGAGCGTTTCTGGACATTTAAATGTCCAGGAATCGAAATTGATGATATATTCCCATTTGATTCTTAAAGAATATAACTTATAATTGCCTCATGACCTTAGTTCAACTGCCGTACCCTATCAGATCTCAATATAAGAGCTTTAACTCCCTTGTTTGTAAACAACATACATGTAAACAAACACTGTTAAGCCTGAACATTTGCGAGTTTCTTCCCATCCCTTAGCCTTTTACCAAAACAGTGGAGGGGAATCCGCAATGTTATTGTTTGAATTGTGGATTGCCGTTTTAACAACAACTCTGATGCTAGCGTAATGTATCTCACAAAAAACTATTGGTACATGCCACCAAATTAAAACAATTGATCAAATAAAAAATTACACAAATTCTTCAACACCTTTCGTGTTTCCAAAAATATTTAAACTGTAGTTACAGGCAATGAAGTTGGCCAGATCTGCGGTATTGACAGAATATGTTGTGTTTCAATGTCTGTATAACACAATGCTCTATCGTCTCCTAGCGAAAGTTTGTAGAAAAAAAAAAAGTTATTTTAGTGCCCGTAACTGTAAGTCTAACGTGTCTCTGGCCTTCTTCGGCATGGAAGTCATCCCTCTCTGTGGAGGTGCATCAGGGGTGAGACCCCTCCTCTGCAGTGCAGGCGGCGGTTCCTCCTGCAGGCAGAGGAGGGTCGTTAGTGATTGGAGTCACCTGGGCTCAGGGTATTTAAACTGCTGCTTTACTAATCTCTCTCTCTCTTTCTCTGCTCCTCCAGGTATGATCCTGTTTTGTTTGTTCCTTTGTAGTTTTGCATAGTTTTCACTCAGTCATATTCACACACACAGATTCACGCATCCCTGCACTTTACATACACCTTACATTATAATACTTCCACACCTCATTCCTTTTTCTTAGTTTAAAGTTAATAGTTTGGTTTATAATAAAGAACATTTTTAATTGGCCTATACCTGTTGTTCGTGTCCCCTCATTTTTGTCACAGGCTATGAGCCGGCTTGTGACACAGTAATGATATTAAAAAACAGCAACATATGGAAGACATTGCTAGTATTGTCAACACTGGATGACAGGGTGGCGTAACCAACGGCAACTGGGATGGAGCTCACCAAGATGATCACCAGGTTGGTTAAGACAATCCCAAAAGCTCTCATCTTATGTGGCTCTGTCGTCCCCTGTTTCTTCTCTCCCCCTCTGTCCCCCTCTACCTCTCCTGGATAAGGCTGCTTCAGCACACGCAGGATGAAGAAACAGCAGAGAGAAATGACGGCCACCCCAAGGCAATAGACACTAATGAGCACATAAGCTGAGATTTCTTCATAACCCAATAAAGGGATAGAACATGAATAAGTGAGCGACAACAGCCAGACCACAATTGAACCTGCTCACCCTGTAGCTCCTCAGCCTGTACTTGAGGAAAGTCACAGGTTGGGCCACCGCCAGGTAGCGCTCCACACAGATGCAGCTCTGGATCAGAGGCCTGCAGGTCCAGGAGAGGTAATATAGGAAATACACAGCCTGACGTAACATTGTAGCCTTCGGGATGAACAGGTAGCTGATCACCTCAAGGAGACCCTCGACACAGAACACCAGCTCCACTGCAAACAGGTTAATAGTGAAGACCAGGGTGGGTTTGAGACCATCAGAGAAAGTTCCATTCAGACAGATCCAGAGGCACCAGACCAAGGCTGGCATTCCCAGGAGGAAGCACAGGGCCTTGGCAGCACCGGACAGCACTGACCCAACATAGCCCTGGTCAAAGCAAACATCCCAATTGTCAAGGTAAGTGTGGTTTCCTTAAGAGTCATTCATCCTTGTGGAACAATATCCGAGCCCAATAAAATATGAGAGAGGGGAGATAATGTTTCATCTGATGTTGTAATACATTGTTGGCAATATACTGATGCAATTGATATACTGATGACCTAAATACATCAAAGTACTTTGATATACATAGGTCTACTATTTTCAGTCAAAAATGTGTGCATTGTCTCAGAAAGTCTGAATGCAAACATGAGCAGGAGACAATTAGTCTGAGATAACATACTCAGTGAAGTTAAAATGCCAAATAACTTACTCTGGTTGTTTTGGTAACCCTGACCGTGTCCAAGCCGATGGAGCATCAGCAACATGAGTGATTTTAACCAACTGTCCTGTCTTCTTCTTCACAAGTCACGTGTTGGATTACTTACAGAAACACAGACCTGTACACACACACACACGCACACACATATAGATGGAATTTCAACCTGCTCAGGGATTTGCATTTTTGGCCTGAGCAGAAATGGAAGCATCATCACTCATATCACTCAGCACCTGTCTGTCCCAGCCACAGGTTAGCCCAGCCACCTGCAAGGGCTGACTCTTTCACTTTACATAATCAAATCATATGAGCTTCAGTCATATACAAAATGTGTCTGTTTTTGGATTCTGGACCTCTCTTAAATTGCATAGTGCATACAGTGTAGGTCAGGGTTCCTTTATGTGGCCCAAGGGTGATTTATTTTGGCAAAAAAATATCACAATAATTGTATTGTGTTTTTTTATACAATTTTCGTTGTGTTGTTGGACAAAGACTGTAAAATCACCAGGAAATCAGTTCAAAGTTATTTTATTTTAGGAAATCCCTTCGCATGTGTTCCCACACATAAATAGACAGGACTATGTGATCGTATCCTAATGTAATCAAGTTGTGAGTTGATTGGGACCATACATGTTTGAGACATATGTCTCAACATCTGCATCAATGAAGTAAAATTGGTGACATATTTGGAGGTGATAGAACAGTACATGTAAGCTGTTCCCATAAGATAACCTGGCACACTGAGCCCTATGTTAACAAGACCAGCTGGTTACAACATTATTTCCTTGGCATTAGCCAATTACAAACATTGAAGTAGTTGGATGTGATCCAATACTTTTTCATGAATGCGTTCTGGACCCTCTAGAGTCTAAGCCCTGTCTAAGCTGGGAGAGGGCTTCTAAGAAAACATATGGGATTGTTTTAAGATGGTCATACCAAGTATTATTTAGCTATTTGGTTAAGAGTTTTAAGAACCTTCATTGTAACAACAAAATATATTTAAAAAGTACATGAATGAATGAAACATTGAATTTGTCATCACTGCTATTAGCCCATACAAACGCGACAAACTTGACCGGTACTTTTCGGATTTTTCGACTGCCTATTGTGACTGCCTCTGAGCCTGTGGATTACTGAACAAAATGCGCGAACAAAACGGGGGTTTTTGGATATAAAGAGGGACTTTATCCAACAAAACAAACATTTATTGAGTAAATGGGAGTCTTGCGTGTGCAACCATATGAAGATCATCAAAGGTAAGTTAATTTTAGCGCTATTTCTGACTCCTCTACTTGGCTGGTAACTGGGCGCTGTTCTCAGATAATCGCATGGTATGCTTTCGCCGTAAAGCCTTTTTGAAATCTGACACAGCGGCTGGATTAACAAGAAGTTAATCTTTAAGCCAATGTAAAACACTTGTATATTTTATGAATGTTTATTATGAGTAGTTCTATTTTTGAATTTGGCGCTCTGCAATTTAACTGGATTACCCCTCTCTCTAGAGAGGTTAAAAAGAGGAACCACTGTATAAGTCCATAAGCAAACAAGAAAATACTCACCCAGAGGCGACGCTCCTAGTGGCCATGGAACTTTAATGCAGGGAAAATGAAATCAATTTTACCACATTTCTACCAGCTTAAATGTGCAACCATTTTATGGATCGTTATTTAATTGTCAGCCATTGTTACCATTAATGCTAGTTAGTGCTAGTTTGACCAAGCATATGATAGCCTTCAATATTGGCTATACTAGAAACATAGTATATAAAAAATAGTACTAAAAACATAGTATATATGGGATTGATTTTAAGAAATTTAGCTTAATAAATTTGATTAATATTATAGTGTTTCTATTCCAAGAAAAACAAAATACGAAACCCTCAGGGTTTCTGTATGTTTTGAAAGAAGTGTGTTCAGGTCCCTGTCTGTCTGTCACTTATGATTACAGCATGTCATCAAATATATGTCCCCCTTCAGTGATGAATTAACCTTTACCGAACCTCAACCCCGTATCCGGGATCACCCCCCACCCCCCCCACACTGATTAGCATCGCTAGCATAGCGTCACAATTAAATAGTAGCATCTAAATATCATTAAATCACAAGTCCAAGACACCAAATGAAAGATACAGATCTTGTGAATAAAGCCACCATTTCAGATTTTTAAAATGTTTTACAGGGAAGACAAAATATGTAAATCTATTAGCTAACCACGTTAGCAAAAGACACCATTTTTCTTTGTCCACCATTTTTTCTCTCCACCAGTAGCTATCACCAATTCGGCCAAATAAAGATATTGATAGCCACTAACCAAGAAAAAACCTCATCAGATGACAGTCTGATAACATATTTATTGTATAGGATAGGTTTTGTTAGAAAAATGTGCATATTTCAGGTAGAAATCATAGTTTACAATTGCACCCACCATCACAACTCGACTAGAATAAATACACAGAGCAACGTGTATTACCTAATTACTAATCATAAAACATTTCTTAAAAATACACAACTCACAGCAATGGAAAGACACAGATCTTGTGAATTCAGACAATATTTCAGATGTTCTAAGTGTTTTACAGCGAAAACACAATAAATCGTTATATTAGCATACCACATATGCAAACGTTACCTGACCATTGATTCAAGCCAAAGAGAGCGATATCGTTATCATCGCCAAAATATATTAATTTTTTCACTAACCTTCTCAGAATTCTTCCGATGACACTCCTGTAACATCATATTACAACATACATATAGAGTTTGTTCGAAAATGTGCATATTTAGCCACAAACAACCGTGGTTATACAATGACAATACTAGCAAAACTAGCCTGAAAATGTCGGACGCCATCTTTCACAGTGATCTTGTCTCATGGATAACTATTCATAAACTTGACTAAAAAAATATAAGTTGGACAGCTATCGAAAGACAAATTAGTTCTTAATGCAATCGCTGAATTACATTTCTAAAATTATCCTTACTGTGCAATACAGGGTTCGCCAAGCGAAGCTATACCAAACAAAATGGCGGAATATGCGTTTAAAAATTTTCGACAGAACAACGATTTATCATCTTAAATATTTCTTACTATGAGGTGATCTTCCATCAGAATCTTGGGCAATGTATCCTTTCTTGGGTCTAATCTTCTTTTGGTCGAAAGATGTCCTCTGTCCGTCGAAATGCCCACTAACGTTCGACCGGGACCCCGAAACGTGCCCGGCGCGTCAAAGAGCATCACATAGAAATGCCTCAAAATCGCACTAAACGGATATAAATTGCTATAAAACGGTTTAAATTAACTACCTTATGATGTTTTTAACACCAATAACGAGTAAAAACATGACCGGCGATATATAAGTGGCTAAGCCAAAGCTTGGAAAGAGAGGAGGTCCAACGTCCATCTTGCGTCAGGCGCAGGGAGCAAAAGGACGGTACATCCGGTCTTTGCCGTTTTATGCAGGCACTGATTGCGCAATCGACTCCATTCAAATTGTCACCACTTACTGACATCTAGAGGAAGGCGTGGGCAGTGTTTGTATCCTCATAGGATTTACAGGGACTTTAAAACTGATCTGGAACCAGAGGCCAAGATGTCTGAAATCTCACACACTGGGAGGAAAAGTGCTGTAGAATGAGTTCTGTTCCACTCAGAGACATAATTCAAACGGCTATAGAAACTAGAGAGTGTTTTCTATCCAATAATAACAATAATATGCATATTGTACGAGCAAGAATTGAGTACTAGGCAGTTTAATCTGTAGAGCAAATTATGCTAATGCGAAACAGCACCCCCTATAGTGGCAAGAAGTTAACCTGATTTGGTTAATTGTATCACCACTTGGAAACATGCAAACCCACACCAGGCCTACTGGAAATACCCATCAGCTTCCACAAACATCGGGACCTGCCTGATGCTTTCATTGGATATACAGTTGAAGTCGGAAGTTTACATACACCTTAGCCAAATACATTTAAACTCGGTTTTTCACAATTACTGACATTTAATCCTAGTAAAAATGCCCTGTCCTAGGTCAGTTAGGATCACCACTTTATTTTAAGAATGTCAAATGTCAGAATAATATTAGAGAGAATGATTTATTTATTTCAGCTTTTATTTCTTTCATCACATTCCCAGAAGTTTACATACGCTCAATTAGTATTTGGTAGCATTGCCTTTAAATTGTTTAACTTGGGTCAAACATTTTGGGTAGCCTTCCACAAGCTTCCCACAATAGGTTGGGTGAATTTTGGCCCATTCCTCCTGAGAGAGCTGGTGTAACTGAGTCAGGTTTGTAGGCCTCCTTGCTCGCACATGCTTTTCAGTTCTGCCCACACATTTTCTATAGGATTGAGGTCAGGTCTTTGTGATGGCCACTCCAATACCGTGACTTTGTTGTCCTTAAGCCATTTGCCACAACTTTGGATGTATGCTTGGGGTAATTGTCCATTTGGAAGACCCATTTGCGACCAAGCTTTACCTTCCTGACTGATGTCTTGAGATGTTGCTTTAATATATCCACACAATTTTCCTCCATCATGATGCCATCTATTTTGTGAAGTGCACCAGTCCCTCCTGCAACAAAGCACCCCCACAACATGATGCTGCCACCCCCGTGCTCCACGGTTGGGATGGTGTTCTTCGTCTTGCAAGCATCCCCCTTTTTCCTCCAAACATGACAATGGTCATTATGGCCAAACAGTTCTATTTTTGTTTCATCAGACCAGAGGACATTTCTCCAAAAAGTATGATCTTTGTCCCCATGTGCAGTTGCAAACCGTAGTCTGACTTTTTCATGGCCGTTTTGGAGCAGTGGCTTCTTCCTTGCTGAGCGGCCTTTCAGGTTATGTCGATATAGGACTCGTTTTACCGTGGATATAGATACTTTTGTACCTGTATTGCTGTATGTTTTAAAATAAGTGTGGAATAAACCAAATCGGATTGATTAAACAGTTCAGGTCCGTCCATGTCTGTCTGTCACTTAAGATTACAGCATGTCATCAAATATGTATCCCCCTTCAGTGATGAACGCACCTGTCTTGGTGAATTGTATTACCATTATGAAACAAACCCAGACAGGGACAACTGGAGAGAAAAAAACATTACTTTCTATGAACATTGGGACCTGTATGATGTTTTCATTGGCTATTTGCATAATAGTCAACATTGTCTTTCAGCTGTTGTAAGTGCATCTGTTAAGGAGACTGACTACATAATATGAATTTATTACTGAATTACAACATAGTACCATAGTATTAATACTAACTACATTTCACACATTGACTGTCTATATGGTAATATAACTGAAGTTGTATTAGCACTACAGATATGTGACTATTGTAGATCTGTCACGTTCCTGACATTATTTCCTTTGTTTAGTCTTTGTTCAGTTGGTCAGGACGTGAGCTGGGTGGGTACATTCTATGTTTTGTGTTTCTATGTTGGGTATGTTGTTTGGCCTAATATGGTTCTCAATCAGAGGCAGGTGTTTGTCATTGTCTCTGATTGGGAACCATATTAAGGCAGCCTGTGTTCACTGTTTGTTTGTGGGTTATTGTCTATGTCTATGTCAGTTGCCTGTGTCTGCACTGTTTAGCTTTAGCGTCACGTTCGTCGGTTTATTGTTTTGTAGTTTGTCAAGTGTTCTTCGTTTTCGTCTTCGTTTAATAAATTAAAGTATGTATTCAAACCACGCTGCGCTTTGGTCCGATGCTTGCTCCTCCTCAGACGAGGAGGATTACGACGTTTGTGACAGAATAACCCACCAACCAAGGACCAAGCAGCGTGGTAACGGGCAGCAGCGACAGCAGCAGCAGCAGCCCATTACACAGGACTTTTGGACATGGGAGGAAATTCTGAACGGTAAGGGACCCTGGGCTAAAACTGGAGAATATCGCCGCTCTCGTGAAGAGCTGGAGGCAGCTAAAGCCGAGAAGCGGTGGTATGAGGAGGCAGCACGGAAGCGAGGCTGGAAGCCTGAGAGTCAGCCCCAAAAATGTCTTGGGGGGGGGGCTAAAGGGGAGTGTGGCGAAGTCAGGTAGGAGACCTGCGGCAACTTCCCGGGATTACCGTGGAGAGCGGGAGTACGGGCAAACACCGTGTTATGCGGAAGAGCGCACGGTGTCTCCTGTACATGTGCATAATCCGGTGCGGTACATCCCAGCTCCACGTATTGGCCGGGCTAGGTTGGGCATTGAGCAAGGTGCCATGAAGCCGGCTCAACGCATCTGGTCTCCAGTGCGTCTCCTCGGGCCGGTATACATGGCACCAGCCTTACGCATGGTGTTCCCGTTTCGCCAGTACAGCCCAGTGCGGGTTATTCCACCTCCCCGCACTGGACAGGCTACGGGGAGCATTCAACCAGGTAAGGTTGGGCAGGCTCGGTGCTCAAGAGCTCCAGTACACCTTCACGGTCCGGTCTATCCCGTGCCACCTCCTCGGCCCAGCCCAGTACCACCAGTGCCAACACCACGCACCAGGCTTCCAGTGCGTCTCCAGAGCCCTGTTCCTCCTCCACGCACTCGTCCTGTGGTGCTTGTCTCCAGCCCGGGACCACCAGTTCCGGCACCACGCACCAAGCCTCCTGTGCGTCTCCAGAGCCCTGTACGTCCTGTTGCTGCTCCCCGCACTAGCCTTGAGGTGCGTGTCCCTAGCCCGGTACCACCAGTTCCGGCACCACGCACCAGGCATACTGTGCGCCTCAGCAGGCCAGAGTCTGCCGTCTGCCCAGCGCCACCTGCACTGTCCGTCTGCCCAGCGCCGTCTGAGCTGCCCGTCTGCCCAGCGCCGTCTGAGCTGCCCGTCTGCCCAGCGCCGTCTGAGCTGCCCGTCTGCCCAGCGCCGTCTGAGCTGCCCGTCTGCCCAGCGCTGTCTGAGCCGCCCGTATGCCCAGCGCCGTCTGAGCTGCCCATCTGCCAGTCAGGAGCTGCGAGAGCCGCCCGCCAGTCAGGAGCCGCCAGAGCCGCCCGCCAGCCAGGAGCCGCCAGAGCCGCCCGCCAGCCAGGAGCCGCCAGTGCCGCCCGCCAGCCAGGATCGGCCAGAGCCGTCAGCCAGCCAGGACCGGCCAGAGCCGCCAGCCAGCCTGGACCGGCCAGAGCCGCCAGCCAACCTGGACCTGCCAGAGCCGCCAGCCAGCCTGGACCTGCCAGAGTCGCCAGCCAGCCTGGACCTGCCAGAGTCGCCAGCCAGCCTGGACCTGCCAGAGTCGCCAGCCAGCCTGGACCTGCCAGAGTCGCCAGCCAGCCTGGACCTGCCAGAGTCGCCAGCCAGCCTGGACCTGCCAGAGTCGCCAGCCAGCCTGGACCTGCCGGAGCTGCCCCTCAGTCCGGAGCTGCCCCTCAGTCCGGTGCTGCCCCTCAGTCCGGTGCTGCCCCTCAGTCCGGTGCTGCCCCTCAGTCCGGTGCTGCCCCTCAGTCCGGTGCTGCCCCTCAGTCCGGAGCTGCCCCTCAGTCCGGTGCTGCCCCTCCGTCCAGAGGCGTCCATCAGTCCAGTGTTGGAGGGTCGCCGTTAAGAGGAGGCCACGGAAGCGGGGATTAACTATGGTGGGGTGGGTGCCACGTCCAGCGCCAGAGCCGCCACCGTGGACAGATGCCCACCCAGACACTCCCCTATAGGTTCAGGTTTTGCGGCCGGAGTCCGCACCTTGGGGGGGGGGTACAGTCACGTTCCTGACATTATTTCCTTTGTTTAGTCTTTGTTCAGTTGGTCAGGACGTGAGCTGGGTGGGTACATTCTATGTTTTGTGTTTCTATGTTGGGTATGTTGTTTGGCCTAATATGGTTCTCAATCAGAGGCAGGTGTTTGTCATTGTCTCTGATTGGGAACCATATTAAGGCAGCCTGTGTTCACTGTTTGTTTGTTTGTGGGTTATTGTCTATGTCTATGTCAGTTGCCTGTGTCTGCACTGTTTAGCTTTAGCGTCACGTTCGTCGGTTTATTGTTTTGTAGTTTGTCAAGTGTTCTTCGTTTTCGTCTTCGTTTAATAAATTAAAGTATGTATTCAAACCACGCTGCGCTTTGGTCCGATCCTTGCTCCTCCTCAGACGAGGAGGATTACGACGTTCGTGACAAGATCATGATAAATACATAAATAAATAAACATTTCACTTGTTTGAAAAATGTGTGTTTAAACATAGATTGTATTTTTTTTTATATGAATATGTCACATGGTTTACCTATAAGTACAAGCCTATACTGTAGGCACGATGCAATTAAAGAGAGATCCAGAAACCGAACAATAGACGAATAGTGTGTATTTTTTAAGTCCATATGATATGATTATGTAAGGTGAAAGAGTCAGCCCTTGCAGCTGGCTGGGCTAACCTGTGGCTGGGACAGACAGGTGCTGAGAGATATGATTGATGATGGTTCCATTTCTGTTCGTGCCAAAAATGCAAATCCCTGCGGAAGTTGATATTGCATTTCTCTGTGTTTCTGTTTGTGTGTGTGATTCATTGCATGAGCATGCATGCAGCATATACATTTTTAAAATCTGTGCTTTGTTCAGTATTTATATGTTTTGATAGGATTTCTTCAGTATTTATATGATTTGATAGGATTTCTAGTCAAATAAAATGACCTGCTGTAAACTAAACATACAATGGTGCTCAATTCATCAATGCCCACATGGGTGTGTATGTAAATAACACAACACGTGATTTGTTAGGAAGAACACAGGACAGAGAGCTTTGGCTAAAGCCATTCATACATGTAGGTGTTGTACCATCTGGTTGGACTAAGCCTTCTGCTGGAGAGAGAACTACGAACATCGCAAAGCAAGTTCTGACTTACCAAAACAACTAGGGTAGGTTATTTTATATTTGAAAATCATTGTGTATGTGATCTTTGGCTAACAATTTTACATTTCATGTGTTCATTCAGACTGTCTGAGAAAATGCACAATGTTTCGACTGAAATAACAGTAGACCTACGTATATCTAATTATTTTTATGTGTGTCTGCATCAGTATATTTCATCAATATTTTGCCATCAATATATTAAAGCATAATCTCATGAATTGTGAAATCTCCCCTCTCTCATATCTCAGTGGGCTCGTTTATATTGTTCTACAAGGATGAATGACTCTTCAGGAAACCACACTTACCTTGACACCTGGGATGTTTGCTTGGACCAGGGCTATGTTGTGCCAGTACTATTCCATGCTGTCCAGGCCCTGTGCTTCTTCCTGGGGACCCCAGCTCTGGTCTGGTGCCTCTGGCTTTCTCTGAGTGGAAGTCTCTCTGGAGGTTTTAAATCCACACAGATCTTCCCTATAAACCTTTTTGCAGTGGAGCTGGTGTTCTGTGTCGAGGGTCTACTAGAGGTGATCAGCTATCTACTCAGCAAGAATCTCATTTTACGGAAGGTTGTTTGCATCCTATATTACCTCTCCTGGACCTGCAGGCCCCTGCTCCAGAGCTGCATCTGTGTGGAGCGCTACCTGGCGGTGGCCCAACCTGTAGCTTTCCTCAAGTACAGACTCCGGAGGTACAGGGTGGCCTGTTCAACCCTGGTCTGGCTGTTGTCGCTTGCTTTTGCATGTTCTTCTATTCCTTTAATTGGTAATGTAGAAATCGCAGTTAATGTGCTCATTAGTGTCTATTGCCTTGGGGTGGCCGTCATTTCTCTCTGCTGCTTCTTCATCCTGCGTGTGCTGAAGCAGCCTGGTCCAGGAGAGGTGGAGGGGGGCAGAGGGGGAGAGAAGAAACAGAGGACGACAGACCCACATAAGATGAGAGCTTTTGGGATCGTCTTAACCAACCTGGTGATCATCTTGACGAGCTCCATCCCGGTGGTTGTTGGTTACGCCACGCATTCATCCAGTGTGTATGAAAACTGCAATGTCATCCCCATCTTGCTGATTGTTACCATCTTCAGTGTCATGGTCTCACCCCTGATTCACCTCTACAGAGAGGGAAGGCTGCCATGCCGAAGAGGAACAGATACACGTTAGACTTACAGTTGAGGGCACTAATGTTCAGGTTTTTGTTTCAAACTAATGCTAGTTGACGATAATGTGTCGTAATAAATATACATTGAATTAAAATTGTTTTGCCAATTTCGCGGCGCAGTCTAACTTCTTAGTGCCTGCAACTGTATTTTAAACATATGTAGACACAGCATAGGCGTATAATTATTGGTGTAATATTTTATTTGAATAATTATTAAGACTTTTTTTGGGGTGGCTTGTGGCAATAGCACACACACTTATCGAGAATTAGATGAACTCATGAATTCCATTTTCATGTATCTGCGTCCAGTATGAAGGAAGTTAGATGTAGCTAGCTTGCTGTACCTGAATACATCCAGTATTTGTGCTAAGCTATTTAGCATTGGATTGCAAAACTAGTAGTCCAAATTGGTGAAGCAAAAAAAATAACTTGATTCAAAAAATAAATAAATCTAACAACGGAAAAGTGGTGCGTGCATATGTTGTCACCCCGTTTGCTATGAAGTCCTTAAATAAGATCTGGTGCAACCAATTACCATCAGAAGTCAAATAATTAGTTAAATAAAGTCCACCTGTGTGCCATATAAGTGTCAGATAATCTGTCACATGATCTCAGTACATAAAAACCTGTTCTGAAAGGCCCCATTGTTACGGCTGTCCTCGCTGACAGAAGGTGTGGACCAAGACGCAGAGTGGTTAGTGTTCATATTTAATGAAAATCAACAAAACACTTCAAAAATACAAAAAAAACAACCAACGTGACAAAACCGAAACCGTCCTGTGTGGCACAAAACCTAACACAGGAACAAACACCCACAAAACACAAGTGAAACCCAGGCTGCCTAAGTATCATTCTCAATCAGGGACAACGATTGACAGCTGTCTCTGATTGAGAATCATACCAGGCCGAACACCAAATCCCAACATAGAAAATCAACCATAGAACAACCCACCCAACTCACGCCCTGACCAACTAAAATAAATACAAGACAAAGGAAAACAGGTCAGGAACGTGACACCCATAGTCTGCAACACCACTAAGCAAGGGGCACCACCAAACAAGTGGCAGCATGAAGACCAAGGAGCTCTCCAAACAGGTCAGGGACAAAGTTGTGGAGAAGTACAGATCAGGGTTGGGTTATAAAAAATAAGATCAGAAACTTTGAACATTGCACGGAGCACCATTAAATCCATTATTAAAAAATGGGAAGAATCTGACACCAATGTAATTGTAACTCAATAAATCCTAAATGGGGGAATGTTAGCAACTGTTTTGAGTTATCAAATGAAAGCAAATGAAGATTGTCTGGCCGTAGCCCCAAAAAAACTAAAGGAAAAGGAACATGTTAAACTGTCTGGAGAAGCCCCTACCCCCCCCCCCCCCCCCCCACACACACACAGCAGGATGACCATAAACTCAGAAACAGTTACACATAACTGACCAGGAGGGTTGATACTGTATATTAAATCATATCAATGTGTTTGTAGACATATTTCTGTTCAGTGTACATGCATAAGGAGTTGCCAGTAGAAGGAGAGACAAGCAAAGGGTTTGAAATGCTGACATCTACATCCTTCAGAGTTCCAAGGATCCCAAAAACACTAACGTGTTGAGTATTTTTATTGTATTTGTGTCAGTCGGTGTCTATGTGTGTAGTTGCTTTTTTAAATCACAAACATGTTGAAGATCAGAATCCACTCAATATTTAGGCCTTACACCTAAACAGAGGCAGTTCCACCTACTAAAAAACAATGTTGGCTGTCATGAAACGAGCTAATGAAAACATCAGGCAGGTCCCCATGTGCATGGAAGCTAATGTTTTCCTCCAGTAGGCCCAGTCTGGGTTTGCATGTTTTCCTAATGGTAAAACAAATAGCCAAGACATGTGCATTCATCACTGATGAGGGATACATATGTGATGACATGGTGTAATCAGTGACAGACAGACAGGGAACTGAACTGCTGAATCAATCAGATTTGCTTTATTCCACACTTCTTTTAAAACATACAATACATTTCAATATAGGTATATCACTCAACAGTAGAGAAGCAACTGCTATACGGGATTGTAATACAAGTTCAAAGATGACTTTTGTAAATTTAAAATAGTACTATACAGAATATTTGGTTGGTTTACATGTTGTGAAAGCAAGCAAAAAATACATAATTTAGAACTGATGTAGGTTACATTTACTCTACCTCTATACAGCAAATTTAAAAGAATGTCACACACAAAAAAACAGTTTCCCAGCCCTGTGGAGGTAGGGGCTGAGTAAAGCTACCCACCACGCTGAAGAAGAAATCAATGGTGGTCAGAATATGTGTTGCAAAGCTTCCGGTAGTTTACCAAAGTTACTGGAAACTTCTGTAATTTTGGTAATTCCAATATAATCTATGACAACCTATCATATTTTGGGTAATTTATGCTTGAATAATTATCAATGTTATCAAGTATTTATAACCGTGTCATACATCTTGTTAGAGCATTGCAACGGCAGGATAGTGGGTCTGATTCTTGGGACATTTATTCACGCAGGACTGTAAGTGGCTTTGGATAAAAGCCTATGCTAAATTAAATATAGAATATATAATATAAAACATTATAGAATGGCCCAACCTCTTTCCATCTTGGCTGCATAGCCAATATTGTATCTGCATTTCCCCAAAATGCTGTGCTGCAGGATGACACACAGTCTAAAGTGCAGTCATACACAGCTGTTTCATTATTGTTTTTCCAGGATTTGGAAGTCCCCCATTTTTTCTGGTTTCCCCCATGTTTTTTCCCCCTCACTATTTTTAAATAGAAAAACAACACAATTAGATGTTCTGTGTCCACAATAATGCTTAAACCACATCAGGGGATGACTTTTGAAGTCTGGGAAAAATTGAGGAAACTTATTGAGTGTATTTGCCCTTTAATTCAGCGTGCATGCCCTGCGCGGTTGTTTGGTTGACCAAGGGGGTCTGACTTTAAACAAGTATTACAGGGTCAATACATCGGTTATTCATGTTCTGATGATTTATGAAGGTTCTCTCTGGTCCACAGGTTACTGTCATGGTGAGAGGAATTTCAATTGGTTGATGGACCTACCAAGCTGGTGTTTGTGTCTGTGTGTCAGAGCCTAGATGATTTGGAGTAGTCCAGCCTGAGACTACAGCGCCAGGTATTCATCTTCTGTTCCCATGCTGGAGACCAGGGCTTGATTACAACTTGTTACAATGGTGCCAACATTTTGTGGCTGATATTATCAGCGAGGGAATGTGATCCCCATTAGCTCTTGCCAAAGCAGCAGCCGCTCTTCATGGGGTCCAAACAAATGAAGGCACTTACATCTCAAAAAAACTAAAGATAAAACAAAACATCATATAACGTTATTACACCACTACATATCTACAAAACAAAATGTGTAATACCACTACAGAACAATATTACAATGTGTGTAGAGTGTGTGTGCTAGCGTTTGTGTACGTATGCATGTGGTTGTACCTTTGCGAGTGTCTCTTTACAGACGCCACTGTTCCATAAGGTGTATTTTTATCTGTTTTTGAAATCTGATTCTACTACCTGCATCAGTTACCTGATGTGGAATTGAGTTCCATGTAATCATGGCTCTATGTAGTACTGTGCGCCTCCCAAAGTCTGTTCTGGACTTGAGGATTGTGAAGAGACCTCTGGTGGCATGTCTTGTTGGCTAGTAGTTTAAACAGACAGCTCGGTACATTCAGCTTGTCATCACCTCTTACAAAAACAAGTAGTGATGAAGTCAATCTCTCCTCCACTTTTAGCCAGGAGAGATTGACATGCATATTATTAATGTTAGCTCTCCGTGTACATTTAAGGGCCAGCTGTGCTGCCCTGTTCTGAACCAATTGTAATTTTCCTAAGTGTGTTGTTGTAACGTCATCCCCATGCTTTTGAACACACATCACATATAGGCCTGGGATATCAACCATTCATTGTTGTCCTTAGTGGGAGTGACCACATCATGTTATCGGAGTGACCTTACTGAGTGAAGTATGTGTCATGTCCTTTGCTCGTCTTCAATAGTTAACACAGCCACAAAGTCATAATTATGGGTAAACCCGGCCCATTTCCACAATATCTCTTCAAAATGAGATTTTAAAACTAACTCTAAGTAATGAAGGCCTTGTTTGATGTGTTGGTCCACCAGACCTGCGCATTAGGGAGGAAGGGTCTGGGAATGAGATTAGGTGTAATTTGACAAATATGACTTCACTTTGGTGCTTATGTCAACCTTCAGCACAACATATCACCCTTTATAAATCACATATTTATATAATATTTGACATAGTGGGCTATGTCACATTTTACATTAGGGATTGTGTCACATTTGACAGGTCATTGTGTCACACCTTAATAAAGCATGACACATGGTTGTAGATACGTTGTAAGTATTTTATGTAATGCTTATGAATGGTTTATGAAGGTCATTTAAAGCGGGACCAATAGTTTCATATATTTTAGATGGGATAGGGCCACACAGAGGGCCAGAAATAATGACATACACCTGTGATAATCAGAAGTACCCAGAAGGGACACAAGATGTCTTGTGAAAGATTACATAAACAAATTTGAAAGATAGAGAGCGTCTATACCTCTGTCCAAGGTTTAGGATTAGGGTCCTACAGTATGCTGTGAAGAGTTCTCAAAACAAGATCACACTCATCTAGATTAGCCCATATTTGACTAATGTATTGACGCTTGAATTTAAGTGCATCAGCCATTCAAATAGGCTATGTTAATGGGATAGTTCAGTAGGCATCTTTTCTACTTCCTGAGAGTCAGAACTCGTGTATACCATTTATGAAAAGAGTTATGGGTAGTTTTGTGAGCCAATATTAACTAGCTCAGAACAAAGAATGGAAGTCTTTGGTTACAGCTAGAAAGCAACTGCCTCCAACTTCGTTCAACTGGACGCAGATAAATAAAAATGGTAGGTTATCTGACTCTCGATAAGTAGATGAAGGGCCTCATTGCCAAAATACCAAACTATCCCTTAAATGCCAGGGGTTTCACTTTTTTTTTTGCTTTCTAGGTGTGTGCAATGTCTTGCTTAGAATGTTGCAAAACAATGATGTTAAATGAATAGGTCTAGTCCCCTATCTAGCCTAATACTAATTGTATAATTCCTAGTAAAACAAACCAACATTCACTATAAATGCTAAACAAGTGAGGCAGCATAAGTTAACAAGTACTTTGATGCTAACATACTATATCTCACAAAATTATATTGCTACATACAATCAAAGCTATTTATCAAATACCACAATTACACATTCTTCTAGGCCTTTGCCGTGTCTACATACGTGTAAACTACAGTTGCAGGCTCTAAGAAGTTAGACTGCGCTGCGGTATTGGCAGAACAATTTTAATTAAATGCATATTTGTCACAGCTCTCAATCGTCTCCTAGCTATAGTTTGACACAAAAACCATAACTTGTAGTGCCCGCAACTGTGTCTAACTATCAAACTTTATTGATATAGCACATTTCAGACATTAATACAACGCAATTAACTTCACAGGTAAAAAGCACTGACATTCCTTGGATAAAGTCTATATAGCTCAAAAGATTCACACATTCAACGGCCTTGGAGTCAGTCTCTATGTCAACATGTATATTAAAATCACCCAACATAATGATTGTATCATAGTTGTCAAGGGAAATAGACAAAAGTTCAGAAAAATCTGTAAAGAAAGTGGGGCAGTGCTTTGGTGGCCTATACAGGATTATGGCCAGCACTGGTGGCACAGTATAGCATGATGCTCCAAAGACCCAACGTATCCAAATGAAATGTGTTTAAGGCTGAGAGCATTAGTAGAAATAGAGACCATTTTTTCCTTTTATGAAAAGCTGTAGTCTGGGCGGAGGCTTCGATAAGAGCGACACTACAGTCTGAAAACAGCTATGTTTCAGTGAGCAATATCCAATCAACTCAGTAACGAGGTAATTCACAAGAAAGGTTTTACTAGTGAATGCGAATAGTGCTACTAGTGAATGCGAATAGTGCTATATTGACTAAGTGTGGGCCTCTCTGCCCCTGCCTCGAGGTAACAGCCTAGTGCTTAGAGCGTTGGACTAGTAACCGAAAGGTTGCAAGATCGAATCCCCAAGCTGACAAGGTAAAAATTTGTTGTTCTGCCCCTGAACAAGGCAGTTAACCCACTGTTCTTAGGCCGTCATTGAAAATAAGAATTTGTTCTTAACTGACTTACCTAGATGAATAAAGGTAAAAACATTTTTTTTAAAGACCAATGGAATAACAACCAAATTAGGAATGTTACAACCATGTTTTCTGACAGTCTCCAATCTATCAGTTTAATAAAAATGTTTATTCCTCCCTCAGTTCCTCACATTGCCTAAAGTGAAGGTCATTAAAACCTATGTGAGTGACGATGGTTTCAATATTATAGCAGTTGGCCAGAAACGTGGGCAGGAGGGAGTTGATGTCCTGGGCATGGGCTCCTGGGTGACAGTGGATCTTGGTCGGTCCACAGAACGTAGGCAGCCCAAAATCTCTCGCCATCGAGCTACCCGCAATGATGGTGGTCGTGATGGATTCTGATGGGGATGGTCAATGTGGAACGGGATTGGACTGCTTCGGGCAGGAGGGATGGAGGCTTCAAGCCAGGATAGCCTCACTCTTCGCATCGGAAACTCATGAACTGTGGTGGCCGTGGGGAGGGCACCACTGGGCGGCCAACGGTTGGTGGTATACTCCCAGGATCCTTGCTGACTCACGTGTCTGTTAGCTCTGTCTCAAGTGAGGCAAAGCAGTTTGATATCTGGATCTGATATTCTCGGATAGATGAAGGGTGGCCAGACTGCCTCCCGGATCTGCTATGCCTTGCAAGAGACCAGTCTCCCATGGACCGTAGAGTTGAGCTTAACATCTGTCTGTTTGATTGGGATAGAGCAATGCTACCCAACTTATCCCAGCTCACTGACAGCTTTACTATAGGAGGCATTTTTAACTGAGATTGTGTTTGCCTGGGCTTCAGCAAGGTCGGTTTATTTAGAAAGCAGGTTATCATTTTCTCGCAGCCAAGAGAGCAGCCGGAGGACCTCTTCCCTAAGCTGCTTGATGGTGGTGCATTCAGGGCAGACAAATCCCTGTCCATTGTTCAGTTCCAGCTTATCTTCATCTTGTGATTGTGTGGCACTCATGTCACATCTAAAGCATTTGTGCCCAGCCGTGGATAAAAGCACTTCTGCCGTTAACCTGCTCCGTTTTCATGACGGCTAGCAGCTACCTGCTACTTAACAGGAATCCGGTTCCAGCCAAATTTGCGGTCCCAGCCAAAAAGGTTTACCTCATCGCGGAATTTGTAGATATAAAAACTTAAGCTATGATTAAAAACTGTTTCAAGAGAACAATTTAATAAAAACAACAAACCGAGTGTAGACAGTTCTGTTGCTCTGATGACACCTGTTGGATAATAACACGTTGCTTGATGATGGGTACTAAATTATGACAACATGTTTGTCTACGTATTCTGGTGGAACTTTAACTAGGGAGGACAGGCTCAAATTAATGGCATTCACTTCATTCCAGCCATTTTTAGGAGCTGTCCTCCCCTGACCAGCCTCCTGTGACTCATAATGATATTTTTTCACAAAAACCTGTACTTTAATGTCCACAACTGTAAGTCTAACGTGTATCTGTTCCTCTTCTGCATGGCAGCCTTCCCTCCCTGTAGAGGTGCATCAGGGGTGAAACCATGACACTGAAGATGTTAACAATTAGCAACATGAAGGTGACATTGCAGGTAATGTCAAGGCTGGATGACATGTTGGTCACACTAACAACCACTGAGATGGAGCTGGCCAAGGTCATCACCAGGTTGGTTAAGACGATCCCAAAAGCTCTCATCTTTTGTGCGTCTGTCGTCCCCTGTTTCTTCTCTCCCCCTCTGCCCCCTTCTACCTCTCCTGGACCAGGCTGCTTCAGCACAAGCAGGATGAAGAAGGAGCAGAGAGAAATGACGACCACCCCAAGGCAATAGACACTAACGAGCACATAATCTTCAATTGCTTCATAATCCATCAAAGAGAAAGAACATGATAAAGTGAGTGACAACACCAAGACAATAGTTGAACTTGCCACCCTGTACCTCCGGCGTCTGTACTTGAGGAAAGCCACTGGTTGGGCCACCGCCAGGTAGCGCTCCACACAGATGCAGCTCTGGAGCAGGGGCCTGCAGGTCCAGGAGATGCCAAAGAGAAATTCATGAGCCTGCTGAAACATGTCATTCTCGATGAAGAAGCTGACCATCAGAAGGACACAACTGACACAGAACACCAGCTCCACTACAAACAGGTTAATAGGGAAGACCTGGGTGGGTTTAAGACCTCCAGAGATACTTCCACTCAATGAGAGCCAGAGGCACCAGACCAGAGATGGCACCCCAAGGACGAAGCACAGGCCATTGGCAGAAAAGATCATCATGCTCAGAACAGCGCCCTGGTTCAAGCAAGCATCCGTGTGGTCAAGGTCAGTGCCATTTCCTGAAGAGTCATTCATCCTTGTGGAACAATGTTCAGGCCCACTGAGATATGAGAGAGGGGAGAAAACACAATTCATTGTTGGTAATATACATGCAGTGCTTTCATAAAGTATTCACACCCCTTGACTCTTTCAAAACATTTGGGTTGACAGACAATGTAAGATGTATTACATTTTGATTTTGTGTGACTGATCTACACATAATACCCAATAATGTCAAAGGGATGTATTGTTTTATTAATAAAAAATGCAAATATGAAATGTATTGAGTCAAAAAGTATGTAACCCCTTTGTTATGGCAAGCCTGAATAAGTTAATGAGTAAACATTTGCTTAAGAAATCTCAATTATTTGTAAGGTCCGTCAACTGAGTAGTGCATTTCAAGCATAGATTTAACCATAAAGACCAGGGAAGTGGATTGATTGGTATATTGGTCAACATAAAAAAGGCAGACACTGAATATCCCTTTGCACATGTTGAAGCTGTTATTTACACTATGGGTGATGTATCAGTACACCCAGTCACTGTAAAGACAGAGACGTCCTTACGAACTGAGTTTCCGGAAAGAAAGAAAACAAGGATTTCAACATGAAGCAATGGTGATTTTAAAACAGTTACAAAATGTAATGGCTGTGATAGGAGAAAACTGATGATGGATCAACATTGTAGTTACTCCAACATTCTAACCCAAATTTCAGAAGAAAAAAAAATATTCCAAAACATGTATCCTATTTGCAGCAAGGGACTAAAGTAATACTGCAAAAATTGTGCCAAATGAATTAACTTTTTGACCTGAATACAAAATTATTATATTTTGGGCAAATCCAACAAAACCCACCCCTGGGTACTGTGATCGAAAAATGACATATTTACCTGGTTTAGTTTATATTATTTATATGGTTAACAATTAATATTTAACTAATAGTAAGACATTTTTGTCCTGCTAGTGCCTGTGTTTTCATGGGCTCCACTCTAGTTCCCTGCAGCTAACCTGGGTGTATGGTCACTGGAGATGGCTTGAGCTGACAAATGGGTTAAAGACTGCATTACATAGACAATAATGTGTTTTACTAGAGATAGCTTAGGAGTAGAACAATCCCTCATCCTTGCGTCTAGGAATCTAAGTCAGGGTTGGGTTAAGACAACAACCCACATGCAGATAACGACAGGATGAAGCCAGAGTGACTTATGATGGGTCCTTGGTCTGCATGAGGGGGGTTGAACCAACCATGTCTGAGCATTGTTAGTGTCAGCTATATATAGTATACTGCATTTGTGTAAAGGTTAGGTTACTCGGGGTGGGGGGTCAACCAGCCTCATTATTGCAATAATTAATCAATATAAAAAAGATGATTGTTTGAAGAAATTACCAAATCTCTCTCAGTACTGAATTTCCACAACAATACTACTCTCCATATTTTCAAGCATGGGGGTGGCTGTATCATGTAATGCATATACTTTTCGTCTGCAAGGACTGGGAGGTTTTTCGGGATAAAATGAAACAGAATGTATGTAAGCACAGCCAAAATCTTAGCGGAAAACCTGATTCAATCTGCTGTCCAACAAACATAGATTTTGTATGATGTCACGCCCTGGCCTTAGTATTATTTGTTTTATTTATTATTTTAGTTAGGTCAGGGTGTGACATGGGGTATGTGTGTATTTTGGGGTATTATATGGTAGAGGGGGTGTTGGTTGTAGTTTATGGTTTTGTGTTGAGTGTATGTATCTAGCTGTGTCTATGGGTGTGTAGTTTTCTAGGTAAGTCTATGGTGGCCGGAATGGGTTCTCAATTAGAGACAGCTGATTTCTGTTGTCTCTAATTGGGAGCCATATTTAAGGCTGCCATAGGCTTTAGCTATTTGTGGGTGTTTGTTTCCTGTGTTAGCGTTTGGGCCACACAGGACTGTTACAGGTTAGTCACGTTTGTTGTTTTTGTTCATTTGTAGTGTTTGTTGGTTTGCCATTAAAATCATGAATACCTCCTACTCCGCATCTTGGTCCGATCCATGCTCCTCCTCGTCCGAGGAGGAGAACGACATTGACAGCCGTTACAGAAACACCCACCAAACCAGGACCAAGCGGATTGGAGAAGGACGGCAAGAACCAAAGCAATGGAGAGATGAGGAATGGACTTGGGAGGAGATCCTAGACGGTAAAGGACCCTGGGCACAGCCAGTGGAGTGTCGCCGCCCCAAAGCGGAGCTGGAGGCAGCGAAAGCGGAGAGGCGGCATTATGAGGCGCTTGCAAGGCACAGTGGCTGGAAACCCGAGAGGCTCACCCAAAAATTTCTTGGGGGGGGGCTAAGGGGTAGTGTGGCGAAGCCGGGTTGGTTACCTGAGCCAACTCCCCGGGCTAACCGTGGAGTGAGAGGGCGTCGTACTGGTCAGACACCGTGTTATGCGGTAAAGCGCACGGTGTCCCCAGTACGCGTGCTTAGCCCAGTGCGGGCTATTCCACCTTGCCGCACTGGGAGGGCTAGGTTGGGCATCGAGCCGGATGTCATGAAGCCGGCTCAACGTATCTGGCCTCCAGTACGTCTCCTCGGGCCGGCGTACATGGCACCAGCCTTACAGGTGGTGTCCCCGGTTCGCCTGCATAGCCCAGTGCGGGCTATTCCACCTCGCCGCACTGGCAGGGCTACGGGGACCATCCAACCTGGTAGGGTTGGAGAGGCTCGGTGCTCAAGAGCGCGTGTCCTCCTTCACGGTCCGGTATATCCGGCGCCACCTTCCCGCCCCAGCCCAGTACCACCAGTGCCTACACCACGCACCAGGCTTCCAGTGCATCTCCAGAGCCCTGTTCCTCCTCCCCGCACTCGCCCTGAGGTGCGTGCCCTCAGCCCGGTACCTCCAGTTCCGGCACCACGCATCAGGCCTATTGTGCGTCTCAGCCGGCCAGAGTCTGCCGTCTGCCCAGCGGTGCCTGAACTGCCCGTCTGCCCAGCGGTGCCTGAACTGCCCGGCTGCCCAACGCCGTCTGAGCCATCTGTCTGCCCAGCGCCGTCTGAGCCATCTGTCTGCCCAGCGCCGTCTGAGCCATCTGTCTGCCCAGCGCCGTCTGAGCCATCTGTCTGCCCAGCGCCGTCTGAGCCATCTGTCTGCCCAACGCCGTCTGAGCCATCTGTCTGCCCAACGCCGTCTGAGCCATCTGTCTGCCCAACGCCGTCTGAGCCATCTGTCTGCCCAACGCCGTCTGAGCCATCTGTCTGCCCAACGCCGTCTGAGCCATCTGTCTGCCCAGCGCCGTCTGAGCCATCTGTCTGCCCAGCGCCGTCTGAGCCATCTGTCTGCCCAGCGCCGTCTGAGCCATCTGTCTGCCCAGCGCCGTCTGAGCCATCTGTCTGCCCAGCGCCGTCTGAGCCATCTGTCTGCCCAGCGCCATCTGAGCCATCCGTCTGCCACGAGCCGTTAGAGCCGCCCGTCTGTCCCGAGCCGTTAGAGCCGCCCGTCTGTCCCGAGCCGTTAGAGCCGCCCGTCTGTCCCGAGCCGTTAGAGCCGCCCGTCTGTCCCGAGCCGTTAGAGCCGCCCGTCTGTCCCGAGCCGTTAGAGCCGTCCGTCAGTCAGGAGCCGCTAGAGACGCCAGCCAGTCAGGAGCCGCCAGAGACGCCAGCCAGTCAGGAGACGCCAGCCAGTCAGGAGACGCCAGCCAGTCAGGAGCCGCCAGAGACGCCAGCCAGTCAGGAGCCGCCAGAGACGCCAGCCAGTCAGGAGCCGCCAGAGACGCCAGCCAGTCAGGAGCCGCCAGAGACGCCAGCCAGTCAGGAGCCGCCAGAGACGCCAGCCAGTCAGGAGCCGCCAGAGACGCCAGCCAGTCAGGAGCCGCCAGAGACGCCAGCCAGTCAGGAGCCGCCAGAGACGCCAGCCAGTCAGGAGCTGCCCTACGGTCATGAGCTGCCCTACGGTCATGAGCTGCCCTACGGTCATGAGCTGCCCTCCGGTCATGAGCTGCCCTCCAGTCATGAGCTGCCCTCCAGTCATGAGCTGCCACTCAGTCCGGAGCTGCTGCCACTCAGTCCGGAGCTGCTGCCCCTTATCCCGGAGCTGCTGCCCCTTATCCCGGAGCTGCTGCCCCTTATCCCGGAGCTGCTGCCCCTTATCCCGGTGCTGCCACTTATCCCGGTGCTGCCCCTTATCCCGGTGCTGCCCCTTATCCCGGTGCTGCCCCTTATGACTATGGTGGGGTGGGGACCACGACCAGTGCCGGAGCCGCCGCCGTGGAGGGAAGCCCACCCAGACCCTCCCCTAGACTATGTGCTGGTGCGCCCGGAGTTCGCACCTTAAGGGGGGGGTTATGTCACGCCCTGGCCTTAGTATTATTTGTTTTATTTATTATTTTAGTTAGGTCAGGGTGTGACATGGGGTATGTGTGTATTTTGGGGTATTATATGGTAGAGGGGGTGTTGGTTGTAGTTTATGGTTTTGTGTTGAGTGTATGTATCTAGCTGTGTCTATGGGTGTGTAGTTTTCTAGGTAAGTCTATGGTGGCCGGAATGGGTTCTCAATTAGAGACAGCTGATTTCTGTTGTCTCTAATTGGGAGCCATATTTAAGGCTGCCATAGGCTTTAGCTATTTGTGGGTGTTTGTTTCCTGTGTTAGCGTTTGGGCCACACAGGACTGTTACAGGTTAGTCACGTTTGTTGTTTTTGTTCATTTGTAGTGTTTGTTGGTTTGCCATTAAAATCATGAATACCTCCTACTCCGCATCTTGGTCCGATCCATGCTCCTCCTCGTCCGAGGAGGAGAACGACATTGACAGCCGTTACATATGAAGTCTGCCCAAATGTGCCAAATTGGTCAACTGATACATTTTTAAGTACATAACCATAGAGGACATACAAAAAGTATATGGTAATACAAAATGTAAGTTTACACACTCCCAGGAATGTCATACATAATGGATCATTTGCTTATACACTAACTTTCACACGTATAGATGGCCGGTCGGGGTGGGTGTGGAGCCAGAGACTTCAGAAGTTCAAACTTTAGGACCCAGCTCCTACATTTGAATATAACATTTTATTTTATCAAGCAAAAGTATGCTACATTTTAACTCTGAGCAAGATTACTGAATGTAAGTATATTATTTACCTTCAGAGGTGAATGTTAAAACCAGTTGCCGTGATAATTTTTGTTGTTGTTGTGCACTCTCCTCAAACAATAGCATGTTATTTTTTCACTGTAATAGCTACTGTACATTGGACAGTGCAGTTAGATTAACAATAATTGAATTGTCTGTGTCCTGTTACTTACAACAGTCATGCTAATCACATTAGCGTCAGTTATTTAAACAGTCCCGTGTACGGGACACCGATCCCTTAGAGGCTAACCACTAGGCTACCACTAGGTCCGCCACAGGAAATTAAGACCCAGAGTTACCTCTGCTGCTGTGTAAGTTCATTACCAGCCTCAGAAATTGACAATTAACTGCAACTCAGATTCCATCGCAAATAAATGCTTCACAGAGTTTAAGTAAAAGACACATCACAACATCAACTGTTTAGAGTCTGCATGAATCAGGCCTTCATGGTCGAATTGTTGCAATGAAACCACTACTTAAGGACACCAATAATAAGAAGAGACTTGCTTAGGCCAAGAAACACGGTTTAGCATGTGTGGTTCCCACTGTGAAGCATGGAGGAGGAGGTGTGATGGTGTGGGGATGCTTTGCTGGTGACACTGTCTGTGAATTATTTAGATTTCATGACACACTTAAACAGCATGGCTACCACAGTATTCTGCAGCGATACCCCATCCCATCTGGATTGCGCTTAGAGGGACTATGATTTGTTTTTCAACAGGACAATGACCCAACACACCTCCAGGCTGTGTAAGGGCTATCTGACCAAGAAGGAGAGTGAAGGAGTGCTGCATCAGATGACCTGGCCTCCACAATCACCCAGCCTCAACCCAATTGAGATGTTTTGGGATGAGTTTGACAGCAGATTGAAGGAAAAGCAGCCAACAAGTGCTCAGCATATGTGGGAACTCCTTCAAGACCGTTAGAAAAGCGTTCCAGGTGGTTACCTTATGAAGCGGGTTAAGAGAATGCCAAGAGTGTGCAAAGCTGTCTTCAAGGCAAAGGGTGGCTACTTTTTTGGTTACTACATGATTCCATATGTATTATTTCGTAGTGTTGATGTCTTCACTACTTTTCTACAATGTAGAAAATAGTACAAATAAAGAAAAACCCTTGATGAGTAGGTGTGTCCAAACTTTTGACTGGTGCTGTATATATACACTTTTTTTACCCATTTATCTGTTGCCAACACTTTACATGTTGCTTTTATATATTTTTTCAGTATATATATGAAAATCGCTGCTCAATTGAGAGACTTTTTGTGGGGTACAGACCTGAGGGAGTCCTTCAAAAACCATGCTAATTCTTTAGAGTCAAAACTGTGTGTGTGTGTGTGTCTGAGGGGGGGGGGGGGGGGGGGTTGTTAAACTGACATGTGGATTATATAAAGATGGTTATAACATGGATCTTTTAGCAATTTGATTTTGAATTTTACGATCCCTTTAAGTATCGATATATATTTTGAACTTTTACTCTATAGCCTATAGAAATGCTTTGAAAAACACATTCATAAACAGCAAAAGAAGCATAAGGTATAAGGCTTCGTAGTGTCTGTCCTATACGTAGGTGATATAAGAAAGCTCAGGATTTTTTGTTGTTGTTGTTGACATATTTAACCCCTTATTTTTTTGTTTGCACAAAACTACCTTACATTAATTTGTATGGGTTACCTTTCGATGAGTCCCATGACACTTGTGGGGCTTGTAAAGCAAAACGTACAACACCATTGTGCGCGTAAGAGTCTCCTGGTTCTACAGGTAGTTTGTAGGCCAAATGGTTCGGGCGCTGTAGACAAAAGTTGGCACATTTTCCTACTTCACCTGGGGTTTGTGGGGGTCATAGAGCAAAACGGATAACACCATTGTGAGAGACTCATCTTTCCAAAGAGTGGTTATTAGATAGTAGGCCAGCTCAAATGCCGTTTCACCAGTATGAGGAAAAAGACTGTTTGAGCCCTCAATAACTCTTTTCTGCTAAATATACACAATAATATGTTTGAATCTGCCAATTAATTGGCTGTCCAGTAACCAGACATCCTGTTCCAGAGCTTCCGATACAGTGGCTGTGTCTACACTTGACACTTACTTCTGCTATCAGAATACAAAGATTGCATTGAAAGGTCAGCACTAGACGCACAAAAGTTGCATTGTGATCAGATTGTGTTCAGATCTGGCTGACCAATTCAGGAGGGGGTCAGGGAGGCATTGTGTGCAGATTTCTCCTGAAACTAGATGTAATCAGGCTACTGAAAGCACATACATTGGGCCACGTTAACAGCACACCCCTCACAAATATTCAGAAAACGTGTTTTTGGGAGCAAGAGGCAACTTTTCATAATACCATTGGAGGAAATACATTCCTAGCGTGTGAGGAACATGTTTTTTGGCCTCATAAATGCTAGCTAGCTAGTTTATATTTAGAAAAAAATTATTCCATGATCAGAATATAAAAACTGTATGAACTGTCAAGTCCTACTGGTGCCGTCTTAGCGTTGACGACAGCATTTGTTTTTACCGATACCCCTTTACTGTCAAGGACTGAGGCACTTTTTTATTTAACTAGGCGAGTCAGTTAGGAACAAATTCAAATTTACATTGACAGCCTAACTGGAGCAAATTAGGTTTAAGAACACATTGACAGGTTTTTCACCTTGTTGGCTTGGAACCAGCAACATTTAAGTTCCTAAACCAACGCTCTAACCACTAGGCTACCTGGCGCCCCGACTTTGATCACTCACATTCTCGAAACCCAAGAAGGAAAATACTTAGCTTCCTAGTACATATGGATATTAAATAGTTTGTGAATTACTTTTTGGAGTGTTGCTGTCAAAATTATTTACAAAATAGATATTTATTTACATCAATGACAGCCGCATGGGCCCCCAGAGCTTGTGCTGCGGGAGTGTTGAAAGTTTGACATTTATGTCAAAATAAACATGTCTCCAACTCCCATATCACAGACTCACAAGCTGAAATTAAATACTGTATGTATAAATTGTACAATCAACTGGTGAGAGAAAGAGAGCCTCAAATATTGCATTAATTTCTACAAATCCACTGAGTACATGAATTGTGACAGTCGGTTCCAGTTTCAGTCACGTGTATTGATATACCATCCAAAGTGTAATTAATAATTTCACCATGCTCAAGTGGATATCCAATGTCTTTTAGCCATATATTTAGCCATCTACCAATAGGTGCCCTTCTTGGCAAGATATTTGAAAGCCTCCCTGCTCTTTGTGGTTGAATCTATATTTTAAATTCGCTGGTTGACCGAGGGACCTTATGTGTGATAAGGTAGTCATTCAATTGTCATGCAAAATGCTATTATTGCACAGAGTGAGCTCATTTTTACTGAAATTATTTAGGCTTTCCATCACAAAGGGGTTGAATACTTAATGAGTCAAGCCATTTCATATATTTCATTAATTTGGAAAAAGGCCTAAAAACATAATTCCACTTTGACATTATGAGGTATTGTGTGTAGGCCAGTGACAAACAAAATACATTAAACCAATTATAAATTCAGGCTGCAACACAAACATTTTTGGAAAAAGTCAAAGGGTATGAATACTTTCTGAAGGCACCTTATCTCATTAAGTCTGAAAGAAAACATCCAGAGGGGATGTAAAACATTTAACCTGAAATATCATACTCCTTGTTGTTTAAATGTAATATAACTTACACTAGATGTTTTGGTAAGTCCTTGATGTTGCGATAGTTGTGGTGTTCTCTCCTGCAGAAGGTTGAGTCCAACCTGATTTTAACGACATGAATGAGTGTATGAGAGAGCTGAAGCTCTCTGACCTGTGTTGATCCTAACAAGTCACATGGTGCGTTATTTACATACACACAAATCATATCAAAGTTTATATGGTACATGCAGAGAATACAGTCTGGTGGTATGTTCAGTTTTATCAAATGAGGAGACATAAACTAATCACACAAGTCAGAGTTCTACTTAAACTAAATCTTTGTTCACTTATTACTTATTAATAAGGAAAGCAGGTCACACCAGAGACACAAGTAAATGATTTGCGGTAAAGTAAGTGCTTTGCGGTAATGACCCGTTCATTGAGAGCCCCAAGACAAAGAATACAAAGACATTCTATAGCAAAGTTCATCCTCCTGAATGTCCATGACAAACAACAGATGTGTGGAATGGGTCACAAGTATAGAATTTGTATGAAAGATACTAATAATTCACAGTTGACAGTATCTGCTGTACATCCTGTTCTCATTGTACAGAGTTCGGCTCCGAAGGCAAGACTCCCATTTCGTCCCTGGTATCCCGTTGTACAAAAACACCAACTCATTCTATGGCATAAATCAATTGTCAACTCCAGATACCCATTTCTCAAGTAAAACCATTGTCCTTTAACCATTACTATATCCCAAGATAGGTGCAACATCAGAGAAGTCGTGCAATCGTTCCAGACACTACCCCACACATCCTATCTCAGACCTTATCTCCCCCTAATAGTTATGGAAATAGACATGACAGAGAGGAGACACAACTCATCACAAGGGGGAAAAGTGCACCATTGCATGATTCGTTTACATCGAGTAATTTTAATTGACTAGAATTCAAAACGTATCATGAATGATCAAAACTCAGATCAACATGCAAATGCTGCATGCACGCACACAGATGGAATTTCAAACTGCTCAGGGATTTGCATTTTGGCCTGAGCAGAAATGAAAGCATCATCACTCATATCACTCAGCACCTGTCTGTCCCAGCCACAGGTTAACCCAGCCACCTGCAAGGACTGACTCTCACCTTACATAATCAAATCATATGGGCTTGCGACATACAGTGCCATGCAAAAGTATTCACCCCCCTTGGCGTTTTTCCTTTTTTGTTGCATTACAACCTGCAATTTAAATAGATTATTATTTGGATTTCATGTAATGGACATACACAAAAAAGTCAAAATTGGTGCAGTGATGAATAGTTATGCATGCTTAAGTTTCCATTTTTTTCTTGTCTGTTTTACAATGAAAAATATTTTACATTGTCAAAGTGGTAGGCATGTTGTGTAAATCAAATGATACAAATCTCCCAAAAAATCTATTTCAATTACAGGTTGTAAGGCAACAAAATTGGAAAAATGGCAAGGGGGGTGAATACTTTCACAAGCCACTGTACACAGTATTAGTGTTATGCTGGTGAATGAGGACCCAAAAGCGACGTAATAGAAACAGAGTCTTTATTCCAGTCTTAAACAAACAATGATTCTCCTGGATATTATCAAAGGTAAATCCAAAACAGGAAACTGAAATCCTCTCGTCAGTAGAGAGGAACGACTGGAGACGCGACCACAGACTGCAGGTCGCTACAGGAAGGCACAGGCCGTAGCTGACATAGACACCTGCTCACACGCAGCATCTGAAGAAGGCAAAAACACGACAGGGCGGAACAAGGACACAGAACAGCAAACATCAAACAAGAATCCGACAAGGACAGAAGCGGAAGACAGAGGGAGAAATAGGGACTCTAATCAGAGGGTAAAATAGGGGACAGGTGTGAAAGAGTAACTGAGGTAGTTAGGAGAATGGGAAACAGCTGGGAGCAGGAACGGAAAGATAGAGAGAGAGAGCGAGAGAGGGAGAGAGGGAGGGGGAGAGAGAGGGATAGAAAGAGGGAAAGAACCTAATAAGACCAGCAGAGGGAAGCACAGGGACAAGACATGATGATCAATGACAAAACATGACAGTACCCCCCCACTCACCGAGCGCCTCCTGGCGCACTCGAGGAGGAACCCTGGCGGCAACGAAGGAAATCATCAATCAACGAACGGTCCAGCACGTCCCGAGATGGAACCCAACTCCTCTCCTCAGGACCGTAACCCTCCCAATCTACTAAGTACTGGTGACCACGTCCCCGAGAACGCATGTCCATGATCTTCCGTACCTTGTAAATAGGTGCGCCCTCGACAAGGACGGGGGGGGGGGGGAGGGAAGACGAACGGGGGCGCGAAGAAAAGGCTTGACACAGGAGACATGGAAGACAGGGTGGACGCGACGAAGATGTCGCGGAAGAAGCAGTCGCACAGCGACAGGATTAACGACCTGAGAGACACGGAACGGACCAATGAACCGCGGAGTCAACTTGCGAGAAGCTGTCGTAAGGGGAAGGTTACGAGTGGAAAGCCACACTCTGACCGCGACAATACCTAGGACTCTTAATCCTACGTTTATTGGCGGCTCTCACAGTCTGCGCCCTGTAACGGCAAAGTGCAGACCTGACCCTCCTCCAGGTGCGCTCACAACGTTGGACAAAAGCCTGAGCGGAGGGAACGCTGGACTCGGCGAGCTGGGACGAGAACAGAGGAGGCTGGTACCCAAGACTACTCTGAAACGGAGATAGCCCGGTAGCAGACGAAGGAAGCGAGTTGTGGGCGTACTCAGCCCAGGGGAGCTGTTCTGCCCAAGACGCAGGGTTTCGAAACGAAAGGCTGCGTAATATGCGACCAATCGACTGATTGGCCCTCTCTGCTTGACCGTTAGACTGGGGATGAAACCCGGAAGAGAGACTGACGGAAGCACCGATCAACCGACAGAACTCCCTCCAAAACTGTGACGTGAATTGCGGGCCTCTGTCTGAAACGGCGTCTAACGGGAGGCCATGAATTCTGAACACATTCTCAATGATGATTTGTGCCGTCTCCTTAGCGGAAGGAAGCTTAGCGAGGGGAATGAAATGTGCCGCCTTAGAGAACCTATCGATAACCGTAAGAATCACAGTCTTCCCCGCAGACGAAGGCAGACCGGTAATAAAGTCTAAGGCGATGTGAGACCATGGTCGAGAAGGAATGGGAAGCGGTCTGAGACGACCGGCAGGAGGAGAGTTACCCGACTTAGTCTGCGCGCAGTCCGAACAAGCAGCCACGAAACGGCGCGTGTCCCGCTCCTGAGTAGGCCACCAAAACCGCTGGCGAATAGAAGCAAGCGTACCCCGAACGCCGGGGTGGCCAGCTAACTTGGCAGAGTGAGCCCACTGAAGAACAGCCAGACGAGTAGAGACAGGAACGAACAGAAGGTTACTAGGACAAGCGCGCGGCGACGCAGTGTGAGTGAGTGCTTGCTTTACCTGTCTCTCAATTCCCCAGACAGTCAACCCGACAACACGCCCTTCAGGGAGAATCCCCTCGGGGTCGGTAGAAGCCACAGAAGAACTAAAGAGACGGGATAAGGCATCAGGCTTGGTGTTCTTATTTCCCGGGCGATAGGAAATCACGAACTCGAAACGCGCGAAAAACAACGCCCAACGAGCTTGACGAGCATTAAGTCGTTTGGCAGAACGGATGTACTCAAGGTTCTTATGGTCAGTCCAAACGACAAAAGGGACGGTCGCCCCCTCCAACCACTGTCGCCATTCGCCTAAGGCTAAGCGGATGGCGAGCAGTTCGCGGTTACCCACATCGTAGTTGCGTTCCGATGGCGACAGGCGATGAGAAAAGTAAGCGCAAGGATGGACCTTATCGTCAGAATGGAAGCGCTGGGACAGAATGGCTCCCACGCCCACCTCTGAAGCGTCAACCTCGACAATGAATTGTTTAGTGACGTCAGGAGTAACAAGGATAGGGGCGGATGTAAAACGCTTCTTGAGGAGATCAAAAGCTCCCTGGGCGGAACCGGACCACTTAAAGCAAGTCTTGACAGAAGTCAGAGCTGTGAGAGGGGCAGCCACTTGACCGAAATTACGAATGAAACGCCGATAGAAATTAGCGAAACCGAGAAAGCGCTGCAACTCGACACGTGACTTAGGGACGGGCCAATCGCTGACAGCCTGGACCTTAGCGGGATCCATCTGAATGCCTTCAGCGGAAATAACAGAACCGAGAAATGTGACAGAGGAGACATGAAAGGCGCACTTCTCAGCCTTCACGTAGAGACAATTCTCTAAAAGGCGCTGGAGTACACGTCGAACGTGCTGAACATGAATCTCGAGAGACGGTGAAAAAATCAGGATATCGTCAAGGTAAACGAAAACAAAGATGTTCAGCATGTCTCTCAGTACATCATTAACTAATGCCTGAAAGACAGCTGGAGCATTAGCGAGACCGAACGGCAGAACCCGGTATTCAAAATGCCCTAACGGAGTGTTAAACGCCGTTTTCCACTCGTCCCCCTCTCTGATGCGCACGAGATGGTAAGCGTTGCGAAGGTCCAACTTAGTAAAGAACCTGGCTCCCTGCAGAATCTCGAAGGCTGACGACATAAGGGGAAGCGGATAACGATTCTTAACCGTTATGTCATTCAGCCCTCGATAATCCACGCAGGGGCGCAGAGTACCGTCCTTCTTCTTAACAAAGAAAAACCCCGCTCCGGCGGGAGAGGAAGAAGGCACCACGGTACCGGCGTCGAGAGAAACAGACAGATAATCCTCGAGAGCCTTACGTTCGGGAGCCGACAGAGAGTATAGTCTACCCCGAGGGGGAGTGGTCCCCGGAAGGAGATCAATACAACAATCATACGACCGGTGAGGAGGAAGAGAGTTGGCTCTGGACCGACTGAAGACCGTGCGCAGATCATGATATTCCTCCGGCACTCCTGTCAAATCACCAGGTTCCTCCTGAGTAGAGGGGACAGAAGAAACAGGAGGAATAGCAGACATTAAACACTTCACATGACAAGAAACGTTCCAGGATAGGATAGAATTACTAGACCAATTAATAGAAGGATTATGACATACTAGCCAGGGATGACCCAAAACAACAGGTGTAAAAGGTGAACGAAAAATCAAAAAGGAAATGGTCTCACTGTGGTTACCAGATACTGTGAGGGTTAAAGGTAGTGTCTCACATCTGATACTGGGGAGAAGACTACCATCTAAGGCGAACATGGGCGTGGGCTTTCCTAACTGTCTGAGAGGAATGTCATGTTTCCGAGCCCATGCTTCGTCCATAAAACAACCCTCAGCCCCAGAGTCTATCAAGGCACTGCAGGAAGCAGCCGAACCGGTCCAGCGTAGATGGACCGACAAGGTAGTACAGGATCTTGATGGAGAGACTTGAGTAGTAGCGCTCACCAGTAGCCCTCCGCTTACTGATGAGCTCTGGCTTTTACTGGACATGACATGACAAAATGTCCAGCAGAACCGCAATAGAGGCAAAGGCGGTTGGTGATTCTCCGTTCCCTCTCCTTAGTCGAGATGCGAATACCTCCCAGCTGCATGGACTCAGTCTCTGAGCCGGTGGGAGGAGATGGTTGAGAAGCGGAGAGGGGAAACACCGTTAACGCGAGCTCTCTTCCACGAGCTCGGTGACGAAGATCTACCCGTCGTTCTATGCGGATGGCGAGTGCAATCAAAGAGTCCACGCTGGAAGGAACCTCCCGGGAGAGAATCTCATCCTTAACCTCAGCGTGGAGTCCCTCCAGAAAACGAGCGAGCAACGCCGGCTCGTTCCAGTCACTGGAGGCAGCAAGAGTGCGAAACTCTATAGAGTAATCCATTATGGATCGATCACCTTGACATAGGGAAGCCAGGGCCCTGGAAGCCTCCTTCCCAAAAACTGAACGATCAAAAACCCGTATCATCTCCTCTTTAAAGTTCTGATAATCGTTAGAACACTCAGCCCCTGCCTCCCAGATAGCTGTGCCCCACTCCCGAGCCCGACCAGTAAGGAGTGATATGACGTAAGCGATCCGAGCTCTCTCTCTTGAGTACGTGTTGGGCTGGAGAGAGAACACAATATCACACTGGGTGAGAAAGGAGCGACACTCAGTGGGCTGCCCAGAGTAACATGGTGGGTTATTAACCCTAGGTTCCGGAGACTCGGAAGACCAGGAAGTAGCTGGTGGCACGAGACGAAGACTCTGAAACTGTCCAGAGAGATCGGAGACCTGAGCGGCCAGGGTCTCAACGGTATGACGAGCAGCAAACAATTCCTGCTCGTGTCTGCCGAGCATTGCTCCCTGGAACTCGATGGCAGTGTTGAGAGAATCCATAGTCGCTGGGTCCATCTTGGTCGGATTCTTCTGTTATGCTGGTGAATGAGGACCCAAAAGCGACGTAATAGAAACAGAGTCTTTATTCCAGTCTTAAACAAACAATGATTCTCCTGGATATTATCAAAGGTAAATCCAAAACAGGAAACTGAAATCCTCTCGTCAGTAGAGAGGAACGACTGGAGACGCGACCACAGACTGCAGGTCGCTACAGGAAGGCACAGGCCGTAGCTGACATAGACACCTGCTCACACGCAGCATCTGAAGAAGGCAAAAACACGACAGGGCGGAACAAGGACACAGAACAGCAAACATCAAACAAGAATCCGACAAGGACAGAAGCGGAAGACAGAGGGAGAAATAGGGACTCTAATCAGAGGGTAAAATAGGGGACAGGTGTGAAAGAGTAACTGAGGTAGTTAGGAGAATGGGAAACAGCTGGGAGCAGGAACGGAACGATAGAGAGAGAGAGCGAGAGAGGGAGAGAGGGAGGGGGAGAGAGAGGGATAGAAAGAGGGAAAGAACCTAATAAGACCAGCAGAGGGAAGCACAGGGACAAGACATGATGATCAATGACAAAACATGACAATTAGTCTGTTGTTTGGATCCTGGATCTCTTTCTAATTGCATTTTGAATGCAGTATAGGTTTGTACATACAGGTAAACAATATGTGATTTCTTCATTAAAAAAAACATGCAATCTTTGTTCAAATACAGACCATTTCTCAAACAAGGTTTTGTTTGTTTATCATGGTCTTAAATAGAGTCACATATCAGTAGAGGTAATAATTCTGGAGTGATAATACTATGTACACTGAACAAAACTATGAACACAGCATGTTAAGCGTTGATCCCATGTTTCATGCTCTGAAATAAAATATCCCAGAAATGTTCCATGTTCACAAAAAGCTGATTACTGTGCACAAATGCCACAGATGTCTCACGTTTTGAGGGAGAGTGTAATTTGCATGCTGACTGCAGGAATGTCCATCAGAGCTGTTGCCAAAGAAAGTAATGTTCATTTCTCTACCATAAGCCAACTAAAACATCATTTTAGCTGGTTCTGCAATTGGGGTGCCAGGACAGAGGAAAGCTTGGACTGGGCTGAGCGGGAACTGCCCTCCTGTATGGGTGGGAGGGCCAAGAGACCAGAGGTGGCAGAACAGAGTGCTCAGGATATAGGGTTTGAGCAGAGCCTCTGGGTAGGGAGGGGCAGTTCATCTTGTTGCTCTGTAGGCAAGCACTATGGACTTGCAGTGGATGCAATCGAATGAAAGCCAGTGGAGTGTGCGGAGGAGCGGGGTGACATGGGAGAACTTGGTAAGGTTGAACACCGGGCAGGCTGCAGCGTTCTGTATAAGTTGCAGGGGTTTGATGGAACAAGTGGGGAGCACAGCCAACAGCGAGATACACTAATCACGAGTTGTGTTTGCTTTCTGTGTGAGGCAGTGTCGTACTCTACGGATGTTGTAGAGGATGAACCTGGAGGAGCGAGTCACTGCTCTGTTGTTTTCAGAGAATGAAAGAGTGGAAGAGCAGCTCCGTCTTGTCAAGGTTGAGCTTGAGGTAGTGGGCAAACATCCATGCTGAGTTTGGGGATGCGTGTCGCCACTTGGATGTCAGAAGGGGGAGGAGAAAAGTAGTTCAGTGTCATCCCAATATAGCAATGATAGGAGAGACCATGTGAGGATATGAGGGAGCCTAAGACACCAGTTGTGAGAGTACGTGCTGCAGACACAAATCCTCTTAACGACAACTGGTAGAAGCGGCCTGCCAGGTAGGATGCAATCCAAGAGTGTACAGATCCTGAGACGCACAGCCCTGAGAGGGTGGATAGGAGGATCTGATGGTTCATGGTGTCAAAGGCAGCGCATAGATCTAGGAGGATGAGAATAGAGGAGTGAGAGAATTTCCATGACACAGAGAAGTGTGATATGACATGCTAGCTACATCACATCTTAATTTTTGTAGTGAATATTAGTTTGTTTTATAGAGAGTTGAACATTTTGTATTACGCTCGATACTTGTTGGTTTGTTTTATTAACAATTAAATGCATGTAATATTATGACAGGGTGGAGATATATGGGATTGGCTTATTAATTTAGCATCAGCATTAATTCATGTTGTGTTCTACTTTGAACGTAGGGTTCTTGTCTGTCACTAAGATTGCATCATATTATTTAAATGTATAGGGACTGACTGTGCAGGAGTTATGGTCAGATTTACCAAATGGAGGTTATCTCTGGTAATACTCACCACCACTGGTCATGGCAAACCAAGCTAGCATTAGTGGTGCAGACTTGGGGATCAATGAACTCTAACCATCTCTTCCACATTAGGCAGAGCATGCAAACCTTAGAAATTTGGCTGTGGAGGCATGCGTTGTGGGCGATAAAACAACAGAGCCCTGTTCAATGAAGGGAAGCGAAGTGGGCGGAGGGGCGATTAGCACGTAGAGCTTGGCAAAAGGGGGCATGATTTGTTGATGTAATTGTAATCCAAACCCAATCTCCATTTTAGACGAGACTGACATTATGACCAGAATGACCAGAATATCCTATTTACACTTTGTATTCAATGTTGACAATATAATAAATGTTTCTGACTCGTATCGATGCCACATATTTGTTATGGAGGGGCAGTCGCTATTTTATACACATTATCATGACTGAATGACAAGCTACTACTTACCAGCCTGCATCCAATTTATTTATTTATTTTCCAATCCAATTTATGCACTTATCATTGAACCAATCTATAATGTTCAACCCGAATACGGGTTGTGAGGTGTAAAGGGCTACATACATGCATAAGGAGTTGCCAGTAGATAGAGAGACAAGCATTAGGTTTGAAATTCTGACAACCACATCCTTAAGGGTTCCAAGGATACCAAAAACACTAACATGTTGGGTCATTTTTTTGTGTGTGTCAGTCTGTTTGCGTATATTGAACTCAACAACAATTTCAAATCCACTCCAGAAATAGGCAGTTCTCCTAAACAGAGGCAGTTACAACAGATAAAATACAATGTAATGTAAGTAGTCAATGAAAACATCAGGCAGGTCTCAATATTCATGGAAGCTAAAAAAAAACTCAGTGACCCTTTCTTGGTTTGCATGTTTAGTAATGGCGATACAAGTAACCAAGACATGTGCATACATTCATTGAAGGGGGATACATGTTGTAATCATACGTGACAAACAAACAGACAGACAGACAATCAATCAGATTTGCTTTATTTCACACTTCTAATAAAACATGCAATACATGTATTTTTATTTTTTCATTTTTACCCCTTTTTTCTCCCCAATTTCATGGTAGTAGTTACAGTCTTGTCTCATCGCTGCAACTCCCGTACAGACTCAGGAGAGGCGAAGGTCAAGAGCCATACGTCCTCCGAAACACAACCCAACCTAGCCGCACTGTTTCTTGACACAACGCACATCCAACCCGGAAGCCAGCCGCACCAATGTGTCAGAGGAAACACCGTACACCTGGCGACCTGGTCAGCGTGCACTGCACCCGGAAGACAATTCATTACATAATGCTAACACTAAACGCTAATGCTATAAGGTAGCATTTAGAGCTTTGGCCCAGTAACCAAAATGGTAGCTGGTTTGAATACCTGAGCTGACAAGGTGAGAAGCCATGTTCTGTTATATTTGTGTGTGTGTGTGTGTGTGTGTGTGTGTGTGTGTGTGTGTGTGTGTGTGTGTGTGTGTGTGTGTGTGTGTGTGTGTGTGTGTGTGTATGGGATTGGGCTGGAGAAAGTCTCAAATTCATAGACAGAGCTATTGGTACAATGACTGACCACCCATGGTGTCACGTTTTACCCATGTTTTGAGGCTTCACAGTGTTTTTTTTTTTTTTTAATCTCCACCCGGCACTGCCAGAAGAGGACTGGCCACCCCTCATAGCCTGATTCCGCTCTAGGTTTCTTCCAAGGTTTTGGCCTTTCTAGGGAGTTTTTCCTAGCCACCGTGCTTCTACTCCTGCTTTGCTTGCTGTTTGGGGTTTTAGGCTGGGTCTCTCTACAGCACTTTGAGATATCAGCTGATGTAAGAAGGGCTATATAAATACATTTGATTTGATTTAGATTTGAAGCCTCTTAAGGATCCCCCCTTTCTTTCAAATTTTGCCTAAAATGACATACCCAAATCTAACTGTAACTCAGGCCCTGGAGGAATGATATGCATAATCTTGGTACCATTTGAAAGGAAACACTTTGAAGGTTGTGGAAATGTGAAAGGAATGTAGGAGAATATAACACAATAGATCTGGTAAAAGATAATACAAAGAAAAAAACTGTTTTTTTTGTATTCTTTTTGCACAATCATCTTTGAAATGCAAGAGAAAGGCCGTAATGTATTATTCCAGCCCAGCTAAAATTTAGATTTTGTCCACTACATGGCAGGGGTGTATGTGCAAAATGTTAGACTGATCCAATGAACCATTGCATTCCTGTTCAAAATGTTGTATCAAGACTGCCTAATTTGTTTATTAAACATTAGCATGGTATTATTTCATTGTAATAGCTACTGTAAATTAGACAGTGCATTTAGATTAACAAGAATTTAAGGACGGGACCCCGATCACAAAGAAATGGATAGGCTCAATCCCCTATCCAGCCCCCCGTCCTAATTCTAATTGCATTATATAAATGCTTAGGCAAGTGATGCAGCTTTAGTAAAAGAGGAAATATGCAATTGCTACCTCCATTCTTGGACATTTAAATTCATTTTATTTAAAGTTTATTTCATCAGGGAGTCATACTGGGACCAAGGTCTCTTTTACAGATAAGCCCTGAATACAAAATTACAGAAAATATACACATCAAAATTTTACATTCAAATTTCAAGCAGAAAGAAAAATTATGGTTCTAAAAATAAACACATTCATCAGCAATAAGGTCCTCAATCAGCTTTCTGAATTGCCTTAGGTGCACCAAAACATTAGAAGTAAGAAAATGTTGTAGATTGTTCCATATGGTGCAAGAAAACTTAAAGCTGATTGACCTAATTTAATAAATTCCAAAGGAATTTCCAGATTTATGTAAACAAACAATGTAAAGCCTCAAAACATTGGTAAAACGTGACACCATGGGTGGTCAGTCATTGTACCCATAGCTCTGTCTATGAATTTGAGACTTTCTCCAGCCCAATCCCAACAATAGTGGTGGGGAATCTGCTTTGTTGTTGTTTGAACTACAGATTGCCCCTTTAACAACAAATCTAACGCTAATGTGATGCATCTCAAAAATGTTTAATACTACATGTCACCAAATCAAAACAATCAAAACTTCCACGCCTTTGCTGTGTCTTTGTATGTTTACACTACAGTTGCAGGCACTAAAAAGTTAGGCAGTGCAGCAGAATTGTCAGAACAATGTCAATTCAATGCGCATTTACAGTATTAACACAACGCTCTATCGTCTTCTAGCGATAGATTTTTTCACAACAACCTGTATTGCCCTCAACTGTAAGTCTAATGCGTCTCTGGCCCTCTTCGGCATGGCAGCCTTCCCTCCCTGTAGAGGTGCATCAGGGGTGAGACCATGACACTGAGGATGTTAACAATCAGCAGCGTGGGATAGACAATGCAGTAGTAGTCACGGCTGGATGACTGGCTGGCGTAAAAAGCAACCACAGGGATGGAGCTTGCCAAGATAATCAAGAGGTTGGTTAAGACAATCCCAAAAGCTCTCATCTTATGTGGGTCTGTCGTCCCCTGTTTCTCCTCTCCCCCTCTGCCCCCCTCTACCTCTCCTGGACCAGGCTGCTTCAGCACACGCAGGATGAAGAAGCAGCAGAGAGAAATGACGGTCACCCCAAGGCAATAGACAGTAACGAGCACATAACCTGAGATTTCTTCATAACCAATTGAAGCGATAGGAGAACATGCAAAAGCGAGCGACAACACCCAGACTGTGGTTGAACACGACACCCTGTATCTCCGGAGCCTGTATTTGAGGAAGGTCACAGGTTGGACCACCGCCAGGCAGAGCTCCACACAGATGCAGCTCTGGAGCAGGGGCCTGCAGGTCCAGGAGAGGTGATATAGGACATACACAGCCTGCCGTAACAGTATACCCTCACGGATTAATAGGTAGCTGATCACCTCAAGGAGACCCTCGACACAGAACACCAGCTCCACTGCAAACAGGTTAACAGGGAAGACCTGGGTGGGTTTGAGACCTCCAGAGAGACTTCCACTCAGAGAGAGCCAGAGGCACCAGACCAGAGTTGGCATCCCGAGCAAGAAGCACAGGGCCTGGGCGGCACTGAACAGCACTGTCACAACATAGAACGGGTCCAAGCAAACATCCCAGCTGTCAAGGTAAGTGTGGTTTCCTGAAGAGTCATTCATCCTTGTGGAATAATATCAGATCCCACTAAGATATGAAACAGGGCAGATGAGACAATTTATCACTGTGTTTTAATGTATTGTTGTCAAAATACTGATGCAATATACTGATGCAAACATACAAAACAATACTTTGATATACGTTTGTCTACTGTTATGCCAGTCAAAATATTGTGCATTGTCTCAGAAAGTCTGAATTAAAACTTGAAGAGGAGATTTAAAACAAGTTGCCTGAGATATGATGCTCAGTGATATTTAAATGTAAAATAACCTACCCTAGTTGTTTTGGTAACTCAGACCTTGATTCGCGGTATTCGTGGTTCTTTCTCCTGCCGAAGTCCAACCCGATGGAATAACACTGATATGTTTGAGTGATTTTAGCCAAAGCTCTCTGTCTTGTGTTCTTCTGAACAAGTCACGTGTGGTGTTATTTACATACACAAACCTGTGGGCAGTGACGAATTGAGCACCATTGCGTTTTATTTGACTAGAATTCAAAACGAATCAGAATGGAATGAAACACAGATTTACTAAATGCATATGCTTTCACACACGTACACCCACCCACACACACCCATACATACACACACAGACAAAGACACAGATGGAATTTCAACTTGCTCAGGGATTTGCATTTCACAGCCTGAGCAGAAATTGAAGCATGCCGTGAGATGAGTTCGGACTGGTCTTCCATGTAGCACGCATCTGTCCAATTCATGAGCTGCTCAGTATGTGTAGATACTCCTTAGGCCCTGAGTTTATTTTTGTCACACTCACAACCGTACGCTATTTTCTGAAATTAGCTCCCCAATAACTTGTAAATAAGTATCTTGTTGTGAGTTTATTTTCCTGTAATAAGTAACACAAATTAGCAAAAGTTAAGACGTTGTCAGCAATATTGTATGGTCAATTTTTGAACCGGCTAGCCAGCTAACTTAACGCTAGCTAGCAAGCTAACAAGCTAGAAATGAACCAAAACATTGTTTAGGAATTGCTTTTAGTTCCTGGTTTGCTAGATTTACATGTACTAAATAAATGAAAAAAAATGAATGGGTTTATTGCTGTTTAAATACACCAGCTATGCTATTTCGGACCACCAGGCTGCTGATGTCATTTTGCCTGTCGTTTTTGTGTTTAAACTTTTTCATAACGACAACGAAAAGTTTGATGTCGGACAACAATAGAATGTTCATGATGTCACACATATCGATAGATGTAGTATAAACCATCCTTTAATCTTTAAAAATGTGGTTGTTTAGTACACTACCGTACTCACTCTGTTTAGCACATGGCCTCACATGTGAATCCTTAAAGAGATGGGTGGGGCTAAGGCTTAAGAGGGTATGAACGATGCTGAATGGGTGTAGACTAAGAACAGCTCTCCAGTAGGTGTACCAAAATATTCAAGAACCATTTTCTCAAAAGTGGGGTCATATCAACTTTCAAAGAAGAATAACTTTCCCATTGTTCTTCAACTGCACTGTATGATACACATTCTATACTTTTATCCAATGAAAAAAATACAATTTCAAATTTTTATACATAAGACCGAATCGAGCCGCTTGGTCATAACAAACAAAAAAGAGTAACGTTATGTACGCCAGTATGTAGTAATTTGTCATTCAGTCGTGGTAATGTATATGGAATAATATTCATATGTTTGTAGACATTCATGAGGAGCTGACAGCAGATCGACAGACAAGCATTCATTTAGAGTTTCAAGGATCCCTAAAACACCAACATGTTGAGTAAAATCTATTTTCTTTGAATGTCTTTCTGTAGTTTTCTTTTAAACATGAAAATATTGAAGATCAGAATCAACTCCAGAATTAAGCCTTACTCTTAAACAGAGGCAGTTACAATAGCTTAAAGACAATTATGGCTGTAATGCAAACAGCCAATGAAAACATCAGGGCAAGTCCCCATGTTCATGGAAGCTATTGTTTTTATCTAGTAGGCCTGTCTGGGTTTCCATGTTTACTCATGGTGATGCAATTAGTCAAGACATCACTGAAGGGGGATATATATATGACGACATGCTGTAATCATACTGTAAGTGACAGACAGACAGGACCCTGAACTGTTTAATCAATTTGATTTGCTTCATTCCACACTTCTTTTAAATCATACAGCAATATATTTAGAGGTTTAAACCACATAAAAAGGTTAAAACCTCTAAATATCATGAATAATATGATTAAAGGGAATGGAACAGAATGATAACCAGAGAAATGCAAGACAACCATTTCCCTACAGAGTAGTTATCCTTCTCATCCAGAAGCAGGGTCAGTTTCCCAGCCTAACACGCTAAAGGAGAAAGTAATGATCCTGAATGATTGCCCCGATGAGAGTAGTTCAGCATCAAGGTCTGCAGGAGGATCTGGATGGTACAGGAGGCTCTCCTCTTCATCAGGTTCTCTCCCTACTCTTTTTCACCCTTTTTCTCATTCCCTTAATCCACTGGGCCAGACCTGATCAGCACTTCAACCTGCAGATGAACAGAACCGTGGCGAGATTACATTTTATTTTATTTCACCTTTATTTAACCAGGTAGGCCAGTTGAGAACAAGTTCTCATTTACAACTGTGACCTGGCCAAGAAAAAGCATAGCAATTTGACACATACAACAACACAGAGTTACACATGGAATAAACAAAACATACAATCAATAATACAGTAGAAAAAAAGAAAACAAAAAGTCTATATACAGTGAGTGCAAATGAGGTTAGATAAGGGAGTTAAGGCAATAAATAGTCCATGGTGGCGAAGTAATTACAATATAGCAATTAAACACTGGAATGGTAGATGTACAGAATATGAATGTGCAAGTAGAGATACTGGGGTGCAAAGGAGCCTGCTGGAGTGCGTGCTGGACCTGCTGGAGCGCGTGCTACGAGTGAGTGCTGCTATGGTGACCGGTGAGCTGAGATAAAGCGGGGCTTTACCTAGCAGAGACTTGTAGATGACCTGGAGCCAGTGGGTTTGGCGACAAGTATGAAGCGAGGGCCAGCCAACGAGAGTGGTGGGTAGTATATGGGCTTTGGTGACAAAACGGATGGCACTGTGATAGACTGCATCCAATTAGTTCAGGAGAATGTTGGAGGCTATTTTATAAATGACATTGCCGAAGTTGAGGATCGGTAGGATGGTCAGTTTTACGAAGGTATGTGTGGCAGCATGAGTGAAGGATGCTTTGTTTGCGAAATAGGAAGCTGATTTTAGATTTAATTTTGGATTGGAGATGCTTAATGTGAGTCTGGAAGGAGAGTTACAGTCTAACCAGACACCTAGGTATTTGTAGTTATCCACATATTCTAAGTCGGAGCCATCCAGAGTAGTGATGCTGGACAGGCGGGCAGGTGCGGGCAGTGATCAGTTGAAGAGCATGAATTTAGTTTTACTTGCATTTAAGAGCAGTTGGAGGCCACGGAAGGAGAGTTGTATGGCATTGAAGCTCGTCTGGAGGTTAGTTAACACAGTGTCCAAAGAAGGGCCAGAAGTATACAGAATGGTGTTGTCTACGTAAAGGTGGATCAGAGAATCACCAGCAGCAAGAGCGACATCATTGATGTATACAGAGACGAGAGTCGGCCCGAGAATTGAACCCTGTGGCACCCCTATAGAGACTGCCAGAGGTCCGGACAACAGGCCCTCCAATTTGTCATACTGAACTTTATCAGAGAAGTAGTTGGTGAACCAGGCGAGGCAATCATTAGAGAAACCAAGGCTGTTGAGTCTGCCAATAAGAATGTGGTGATTGGCCAGGTTGATGAATACGGCTGTACAGTACTGTCTCTTATCGATGGCGGTTATGATATCATTTAGGACCTTGAGCAAGGCTGACGTGCACCCATGACCAGCTCTGAAACCAGATTGCATAGCGGAGAAGGTACGGTGGGATTCGAAATAGTCGGTAATCTGTTTGTTAACTTGTCTTTCAAAGACCTTAGAAAGGCAGGGTAGGATAGATATAGGTCTGTAGCAGTTTGGGTCTAGAGTGTCTCCCCCTTTGAAGAGGGGGATGACCGCGGCAGCTTTCCAATCTTTGGGAATCTCAGACGATACAAAAGAGAGGTTGAACAGGCTAGTGATTGGGGTTGCAACAATTTTGGCAGATCATTTTAGAAAGAGAGGGTCCAGATGGTCTATTCCGGCTGATTTGTAGGGGTCCAGATTTTGCAGCTCTTTTAGAACATCAGCTATCTTGATTTGGGTGAAGGAGAAATGGGAGAGGCTTGGACAAGTTGCTGTGGGGAGTGCAGGGCTGTTGACCGGGGTAGGGGTAGCCAGGAGGAAAGCATGGCCAGCCATAGAAAAATGCTTATTGAAATTCTCAATTGTAGTGGATTTATCGGTGGTGACAGTGTTTCCTAGATATACCGGCCTTGTAGTGCCCTTTGACACAAGGAGGCCAAGTATCAGCAACAATACCATAATATCACATGCCGCCCTGTACCTTAGGTCTGTACTTGAGGGTGACCACAGGATAGAACACAGCCAAGGAGCGCTCGACACAGATGCATCATTGGAACATGGGCCGTCCAACCTCGACCAAGCCAGAAATGTACCTCCTGGCGGATTGTGGAAATTGGCAGGGGCTCTTGTTCAATGCCACGTTGGCTATGCATGCTCTTCATGGTACAATAGTGCCTTAAGACTTAAGACATCTCAGAACAAATTAGTCAGGAGAATTCTTAAAGTTCCAGCATTTACGCATCTTGAACATTCCCACTTTGAAAGCCTTTGATGGCTCAAAGTGGAGGAGAGAATCTCTCAGATTAAATTGTAATATGTAATATGTAATATGTAATATGTAACATGTAAAAATGTAATAAAATGTATGCACTCTACTGTAAGTCGCTCTGGATAAGAGCGTCTGCTAAATGACTAAAATGTAAATGTAAATGTAAATTGTCTCTTCTATGTAAGATTGTCCACAGTATGGTCCAAAGGTACTACTTTATCTTGGTATGGAAAAACCATACCTATTCCACGAAAAGGAGTGAAATTGACATGATTTCTTTTAGATTTCAAAGCTGTATGGGAAAACAAACTTTTTTATGCTCAGCTGCCATTCATTGGAATAGTCTTCCCAAGAATATAAAACGTATAACCGCCGTAGGTAGTTTCAAGTTCTCACTGAAGAAAATGGCTAACATGTCTCAAAAGTGAGTTGTAAGATTATGGTACGTGGCTGAGAAGGAAAATGCCCGGGATAGCATATGTTCTGCCTTTTGGTACCTGTTGTTTATCATATTGTAATTGTCTTGTATATATAGGGATTGATTGATTTATATATTAAGGGTATGTGAGACAATTAATTAATTAATAATAAATTGATATAATCACCACGTTTCTTTGATGATGACAAACATATACAGTTGAAGTCGGAAGATTACATACACCTTAGCCAAATACATATAAACTCAGTTTTTCACAATTCCTGATGTGAAATGTCAGAATAATAGTAGAGAGAATTATATATTTCAGCTTTTATTTCTTTCATCACATTCCCAGTTGGTCAGAAGTTTGCATACACTAAATAAGTATTTGGTAGCATTGCCTTTAAATTGTTTAACTTGGATCAAACATTTTGGGTAGCCTTCCACAAGCTTCCCACAATAAGTTGGGTGAATTTTGGCCCATTCCTCCTGACAGAGCTGGTGTAACTGAGTCAGGTTTTTAGGTCTCCTTCTCGCACACGCTTTTTCAGTTCTGCCCACACATTTTCTATAGGATCAAGGTCAGGGCTTTGTGATGGCCACTCCAATATCTTGATTTTGATGTCCTTTAAGCAATTTTGCCACAACTTTGGAAGTATGCTTGGGGTCATTGTCCATTTGGAAGACCCATTTGAGACCAAGCTTTAACTTCCTGACTGATGTCTTGAGATGGTGCTTCAAAATATCCACATAATTTTCCTGCCTCTTGATGCCATCTATATGTGATGTGCACTAGTCCATACTTCAGCAAAGCACCCTCACAACATGATGCTGCCAACCCCGTGCTTCACGGTTTGGATGGTGTTCTTCGAATTGCAAGGCTCCCCCTTTTTCCTCCAAACATAACGGTGGTCATTATGGCCAAACAGTTCAATTTTTGTTTCATCAGACCGGAGGACATTTCTCCAACAAGTACGATCTTTGTCCCCATGTGCAGTTGCAAACCATAGTCTGGCATTTCTTATGGCGGTTTTGGAGCAGCGGCTTCTTCCTTGCTGAGCGGCCTTTCAGGTTATGTCGATATAGGACTCGTTTTACTGTGGATATAGATACTTTTGTACCTGTTTCTTCCAGAATCTTCACAAGGTCCTTTGCTGTTGTTCTGGGAATGATTTGCACTTATCGCACCAACCCATTCATCTCTAGGAGACAGAACGCATCTCCTTCCTGAGGGGTATGACGGCTGTGTGGTCCCATGGTGTTAATACTTGCGTACTATTGTTTGTACAGATGAACGTGGTACCTTCAGGCGTTTGGAAATTGCTCGCAAGGATGAACACGACTTGTGGAGGTCTACAATTCTTTTTCAGAGGTCTTGGCTGATTTCTTTTGATTTCCCATAATGTCAAGCAATGAGGCACTGAGTTTGAAGGTAGGCCTTGAAATACATCCACAGGTACACCTCCAATTGACTCAAATGTTGTCAATTAGCCTATCAGAAACGTCTAAAGCCATGACATAATTTTCTGGAATTTTTCAAGCTTTTTAAAGGCACAGTCAACTTAATGTATGTAAACTTCTGACCCACTGGAATTGTGATACAGTGAAATATAAGTGAAATAATCTGTCTGTAAACAATTGTTGGAAAAATTACTTGTGTCATGCACAAAGTAGATGTCCTAATCGACTTGCCAAAACTATAGTTTGTTAACAGGTAATTTAAGGAGCAGTTGAAAAACAAGTTTTAATGACTCCAACCTAAGCGTATGAAACTTCCGACTTCAACTGTATGTGAGAATGCTGTTCATTGACTACAGCTCAGCGTCCAACAGCATTGTGCCCACGAAGCTCATCACTAAGCTAAGAACCCTGCGACTAAACACCTCCCTCTGTAACTGGATCGAACAGGCCCCCATTAACATCAACGGGGCTGTAGTGGAGCGGGTCGAGAGTTTCAAGTCCCTTGGTGTCCACATCACCAACGAACTATCGTGGTCCAAACACACCAAGACAGTCATGAAGAGGGCACAACAAAAACTTTTCTCCCTCAAGAGACCGAAAAGATTTGGCATGGGTCTCCAGATCCTCAAAAAGTTCTACAGCTGCACCATCGAGAGCATCCTGACTGGTTGCATCACCACCAGGTATGGAAACTGCTTGGCATCTGACTGTAAGGTGCTACAGAAAAAAATTGTGTACGGCCCTGTACAACACTGGGGCCAAGCTTCCTGCCATCCAGGACCTATATAAAAGGTGGTGCCAGAGGAAAGCCCATAAAATTGTCAGAGACTCCAGTCAACCAAGTCATAGACTGTTCTCTCTGCAACCGCACGGTAAGCGGTACCGTTGCGTCAAGTCTAGGACCAAAAGGCTCCTTAAAAGCTTCTACCCCAAGCCATAACACTGCTGAACAATTAATCAAATGGCCACCGGACTATTACATTGACCCCCCCCCCCCCCCCCCCCCCCCCTTCCATTTGTTTTGTACACTGCTACAACTTGCTGTTTATTATCTATGCATTGTCACTTCACCCCTACCTACATGTACAAATTACCTCAACTAACCTGTACCCCAGCACTCTGACTCGGTACTGATACCCGCTGTATATAACCTCTTTATTGTTATGTTATTGTGTTAATAAATAAAAAAAAATCCTTTAGTTTATTTGGTAAATATCTAACCCTACACCACCTCTTCCATACTCTCCAGGACCCTGCAGTGTCCCACCCATTGACTGTCCAACTTGGGGCAACAACCTTTCTTTCTTAGGGGGATGTAGACCCAGACCAGCTCCCCAGCCTCAAAGTGCACATTGTAGTTTATTTTCTGCCTCACAGAAGTGACAAGCATGAGACACAAACTGTTTGGCCATAATGACCAATGTTATGTTCGGAGGAAAAAGGGGGAGGAATGCAAGCCGAAGAACACCATCCAAACCGTGAAGCACAAGGGTGGTAGCATCGTGTTGTGGGGGTGCTATGCTGCAGGAGGGACCGGTGAACTATGAATAGACCTAACTAGCCTATCTCTCCAGCCCGTCCTAATATACATTTTATAATTAACAAAAAAAAACATTCACTATAATGCTAAAGAAGCTGTAGTTAAGAACAACTCTATCACTAACGTGCAGTATATCACAAAATTGTATTTCTACATGCCACTGTTAGGTTCTTATTTTTCACAGTAAATACTAAGTCCGTATTCTATAATTATTCAGCCTACGATTCTCATGTCCCCAAGATGTCAAAATGAGTGGTAACAGGTGTAGGAACTTGCCTGCCATATTTGTTGTGCCGGCTCCTGTTCCACTGATCTGGACACTTTGGTTTAATTAAATATCGTGGTGAATCCTGTCGACAACACCAACTGTTAGGTTCTTATTTTTCAGAGTAAATAACTCACGGACACTAGAGAAGATTTAATAACCAAGTTTAATCATTTCCCAAAGGTTCTGTACAGCTGAAAACAGACAGCAAAAGATTTCAGACTTCACAGTTTATATTCATCCTACTTAATACACTCCCCTGTCTCTCCAATCCTTACATTTTATTGCTCTACAGGAAGCTAATAAATAGGGTAACAGGATTCCAAACATTTATTACTCTCTTAAGAGAATCAGTCCTCACCTCCTGACCTCAACCCTCTTTCATCTAATTCACATATGTCCATCTGTCTTCCCTGTATCAACACATCGCTCTCGTCTCCTCCATCAAACACATTCCAAAGCCTTCTGTCTTTCTTCTGAGAACCATTCACTTCTAACATAACTCAGTCTCTTTCATTTCCTATCATTCATTTAATATGTTCAATGTTCAAAGTTTAGCCGATCCCAACACCACCAAGTTAAAACAATCAAAACTATTTGTCAAAAAAAGAAATTACACATTCTTCTACACCTTTACGTTGTCTACATATATGTAATCTACAGTTGCAGGTACGAAGAACAATTTTAATTGTGATCCTGTACCTGCCTGACTCTGATTTGGATTACGACTCTTTGCCTGCCTTGATTTACCTTTTGCCTGCTCCTTGTACTGTAATAAACTCTGAGACTTGTACTATCCACCTCCTCAAATCAAATCAAATTGTATTGGTCACATACACATGGTCAGCAGATGTTATTGCGAGTGTAGCGAAATGCTTGCGCTTCTAGTTCCGACCATGCAGTAATATCTAACAAGTAATCTAACAATTTCACAACAACTACCTTATACACACAAGTGTAAAGGAATGAATAAGAATATGTATATATAAATATATGGATGAGCGATGGCCGAATGGCATTGGCAAGATGCAGTAGATGGTATAGAGTACAGTATATACATATGAGATGAGGAATGTAGGGTATGTAAACATTATATAAAGTGTTATTGTTTAAAGTGAATAGTGATACATTTATTACATCCATTTTTTTATTATTAAAATGGCTAGAGATTTGATGTTGGCAACAGCCACTCAATGTTAGTGATGGCTGTTTAACAGTCTGATGGCCTTCAGATAGAAGCTGTGCTGCACCTGTACTGACCTCACCTTCTGGATGACAGCGGGGTGAACAGGCAGTGGCTCGGGTGGTAGTTATCCTTGATGATCTTTTTGGCCTTCCTGTGACATCGGGTCCTGTAGGTGTCCTGGAGGGCAGGTAGTTTGCCCCCGGTGATGCGTTGTGCAGACCTCACTACCCTCTGGAGTAGTTGCCATACCAGGAGGTGATACCGCCTGACAGGATGCTCTCGATTGTGCATCTGTAAAAGTTTGTGAGTGTTTAGATGATAAGCCAAATTTCTTCAGCCTCCTGAAGTTGAAGAGGCGCTGTTGCGCCTTCTTCACCATGCTGTCTGTGTGAGTGGTCGGACCATTTCAGTTTGTCTGTGATGTGTACGCCGAGGAACTTAAAGCTTTCCACCTTCTCCACTACTGTCGATGTGGATAGCGGGGTGCTCCCTCTGCTGTTTCCTGAAGTCCACAATCATCTCCTTTATTTTGTTGACGTTGAGTGTGAGGTTATTTTCCTGACACCACACTCCGAGGGCCCTCACCTCCTCCCTGTAGGCCATCTCATTGTTGTTGGTAATCAAGCCTGTGTCTGCATCTGCGTCTAAGCCTGAGTCGTGATGGGACTTGTGACTTGACTCAACCTGAGATGTGGAACTTGGGACTTTACTTGGTACTTGACCATTATTACTTGGGACTTGACTCACGACTCAAACGTTAAGACTTGAGACTTAGTTAGGACTTGCAAAATTGGGACTTGGTCCCATCTCTGGTACTGGCACCCCAAATGAGTGCCGGCACCTATTTCAGTCCAAGTCAAGCACTGCACTCCGGCCCCCCGTGAACAGGAGGGCTATCAGGAGGCCACCTGAACACCATCTCTGAAGGGATGCAGATCTCTCTCCGCAGCATGAGAATGGCAGGCGTGAAGGAGGAGGACTCTTGGACGATGCAGTATGCCATGAGGACCATGGGCAGGTGCTTGTCCCAGTCATGCTGGTCTTTGGTAGAGATCATGGCCAGCTGCTGTGCAAGCACTTTGTTGAAGCACTCAACAAGATCATCGCTCTGTGGGAGAAGCAGAGTGGTGCGTGTCTTGTGCAAACCCCGCTGTGACCACATGGGACAACAAATGTCTGCCTTGGTCGCTGTGAATGGACTCTTCAGTGCCGAACCTGCTGAACATACCCTCTGTATGGGCGTTGACGATGGTCTCTGCTTCCTGGTAAGGTAGAGCGTTGACCTTAGGCCATTTTGTGAAATAGTCCATAGCCGTGAGCACCCAGTGGGTTCCACTGTCTGTGGTGGGGAACGTCCCGACTACATCCACTCCCACTCTCTCCATGGGAATCCCGACTGGGAACTGTTGGAGACGAACGTGGGAACGCATGCTGCTCATCGGTTGTTTCAGACAAATGCTGTTTTGAATTCAAATTAAATTGTACCTACACACTGAAGAAGACTGTAAAGTTGAAATGTCTCTGTAGCCTATCCTTATAATAACAATAATAATAATGAAGTAAGCTTTATGCAACATCTTTTTGAGTGCGGACCCATTACACCTTTTTGCTTGTCTGAACGTGAGAGCGACCTGGAGGGCCCTTTCTGTCTGTGCAGCTGTCACAGCGGTAGCAAAAATCCTCCACATCCCTGTTGTGCTGACCCCAGTAAAAGCCCTGACTGAGGCAGCGGAGGGAATTTGCAACCCCAAAGTGTCACTTCCATGCATGCCCTGGAGCACGGACTCCCGGATTGCTTTGGGGAACACCACCTGCCACCTCTCCTCTGATTGTAATTGGATCCGTCCATGATTGATGTAATTGGTAATTAGCCAATCGCAGAGGATCACAATTTGACCACAGCCTTTTTGCCGTGTGTGAGAGCGCCACCAACTCTTCCAACCATGGCCTCTGCTGTGCCTCCATCCACTGTAGCACTGGCTTTAAGTTCAGACTTGCCCATCCACCTGGCATGCTGAGGCATAGACCCTCTCCCCCGCACACAGCTCTCTCTCACAGCCTCTTTCCTATCACTGTGGCAGCACCCGTCTGCAGTAGAGAGCCTACAGGACATGGAGTCTACATTAGAAGGTCTCCTGTTACTCCTCTGTCCATGTGAATACTTCCTATTACTCATGTGTCCAGGTGAAGGCCTCCTGTTACTCCTCTGTCTGTGTGAAGCCCTGGTCCTTCAACAGCAGGCGGTTCAAGAGAGCGGTGATGCAGGAGAAGCCATGTACAAACCCTCTTATAGGGCCAGGCCCAGGAAACGCTTCAGTTGCTGCTGGTCAGTGGGGGTGGACCAGTCTCGGACAGCCCACACGCTGCCCTCCATAGTGCTGATTCCCTCTTTCCCCACTTGGTGCCCCAAGAAGGACTCCTCTCTACTCATGAAGTGGCACTTCTAATGGTGGAGCTTCAGGCCTACTCCAACACACACCGTAGCGCACCCTAGGGCAGACTGAAAGGAGCTGCCATAGGGCCAGGACTTGTCGAGGAACAGCAGACACTTCTGTTGGGGGATACCAGTCAGCACCCCATCCATTAACAGCTCAAAAGTATCTGGAGTGTTGCACAGGCCGAACCATAAGACCTTGAACTACCACTACAAATCTGGAGAAAGTAGTTTTGGCTCAAAAATGAAGTATGCCCTTTGCATCTTATATACAGCCTTGCCTGCCGCCTCCTGTTGTATCAGCAGGAAATGGGGGGGGGGGGTGCATCTTGATGGGCCGAACGTAACCTGTGTGGATCTCGTGCTGCACCAGATGAGTCTGACACAACTCCTCCTCACTCAATGCAAAGCAACCACCACAGCAACCGCCACAGTTGTTCCTGCTGCTTGGGGTCAAGGCCATCACAGTTCCTCCCCCATATCTCATTCACTGCGGGCAGTGTCCTCTCCTCACCTATCTGGGTAGCTGGCCTGGGGTGGGTATAGCCCAGGCTCACGGAGGGATGTGCCATGGCGTTAGCTGTGAGAATGTAACACACAGCTGTACATGACAGATGGCTTGGTGGCTGGTCACACACAGAAGTGGGGGAGGGGTGGCAACCTTTGCTGCCTTGACAACCTGAGTAAGGGGGTTGTTGGGATGCGTGAATGTGACATTGGGGGGCAAGGGCATGGTGACTGCAGACGCTACCTGGAAGGTCGGTGTGCCCCCTCTAGGTCTAGCTAGCAGCCTGTACTCTTTAGAAAGTCCAACCCTAGGATACAGGAGTCCTGCAAAGCCTCTACTCACACAGGATGATGCATAGTCCCGCCCCTTACTGGAAGAGTCATTATCCCCTTCTCTTTGATTGGTGCCAGCTCACACAGTTGTGGGCTCGAACTGAGTCCAAGTTAGTACAATGTCTGGCCTCACCAGGGTTACTCTCGTACCAGTGTCCTCAAGGGCAGTGTAGGGCACCCAATCCACAGTGACAGGGACAATGACAAAAGTCCCCAACACCGGTCCAGCCCACCACAACAGCAGGCTCCATCAGCATGCACTTATCTGCTTTTAGGGGAAGTGGAGCCTTGTTCCCCCATCTGTGCCGTTGGGATCCTCCTGGCGATGGTGGGGTTTTGGAAAGAGAGTCAAAGGTTCGCACCGCCCAGTCTATGCGGACCCGGATCCTTTTCCCTGAGCTCTGGGAGACATGAAGCATCCCTGTGCAGATGGCCTAGCTGGCCACACCTCCGGCAGACCATGTGGCCAGAGCGTGTGTTGCATGCTGTCTGTAGTGCTACATGCTGTTTATAGTGCTACATGCTGTTTAAAGTGCTATATGCTGTTTACAGTGCTATATGCTGTCTGTAGTGCTACATGCTGTCTGTGGTGCTACATGCTGTCTGTAGTGCAATATGCATTCTGTAGTGCTACATGCTGTCTGTAGTGCTAAATGCTGTCTGGAGTGCTACATGCTGTCTATAGTGCTACTTGCTGGCAATAGTGCTACATGCAGTCTGTAGTACTACATGCTGTTTGTAGTGCTACATGCTGTTCGTAGTGGTGCATGCTGTCTGTAGTGCTATATACTGTCTGTAGTGCTACAGTATGTTATAACATTTTGTCAGGATATGATGTGTGTAGTAAATCTGATTAGGTTGATGTGTGTGATTTTGGATGTGATTTAGTGAAAGTGCATATGATGTCTGAATAAAAACAGACCATAATGTCTAATTAAGGGATAATGCCCTCGAAACTGGTGTTTGGAGTATATATTGGCACGGGTGTTGTTAGACCCTAGAACGAAGTCGCGGGCTGGCAAGCCATACCAATATGTCCTCCAAACATTGGCTTCAATGGAATTATCAAGTTTATACAATGGGTTACCAACATGTTCAAATAATGATTGACACATTTTCATAAAATATTATATTTTGTTGAATTTATTCATATTATTTCATCCTTCCACAAGATATAGTCCCACCACAGATCTAGGGTTGCTACCCAAGCTGGCTGGTCGTTCCTTCTATCGGTTCGGTTGCCAGAGACGTGACCCAGTCGTTCAGTCTTTTTGTTCTGTATCTATGGACACAACCCAGTCGTTCGTTCTAAATGTTACATTGCCATACTGGCTGGCAACGTTCTTATCCCTTGCTTGCTAGCCAACTATGGCTAACTTACAGTCAAGTCAAACCGTACAGAAGGAATAACAACAGTAGCTGCATTTTTTAAGGTGTTTTCTAGTGAAATTTTTTGGGATATATCCATAACAATGAGCTAATGAGGCACGATTTCACCTGGCATAGAAAAAGTGCTCACTGGTCAGGAAACTGTTGTTCAGAGGGAGCTTGCCAACAACACAGCAAACACAATCACTTCACATTGATTGCAAACAAGCTGCAATTCCTTTCGTTTGACCTTTTTTTCAAAATACAATCTTTGTATATATCCATAAAATGATGCCAACTGATTCATGATTTAGACTGGCTGAGAAACACTGCCTGCCTGTCTGTCTTGTCCCGACTCCCAACATGTTCATTACTATGAGACAGCTGGTGATCGAATTTTAATTTTAACAATGTTGCAAATGTCAGAGAGACTGACAGCAAAGTTTATTCAAATGAGCTGCATCTGTGTGGAGCGCTACCTGGCGGTGGCCCAAACTGTGGCTTTCCTCAAGTACAGACTCCGGAGGTACAGGGTGGTGTGTTCAACAGTGGTCTGGCTGCTGTCGCTCACGTTCGCATGTTCTCCAATCGCCTCAATTGGTTATGAAGAAGCTGCAGCTCAAGTGCTCATTGGTGTCTATTTCCTTGGGATGGCTGTCATTTCTCTCTGCTGCTTCTTCATCCTGCGTGTGCTGAAGCAGCCTGGTCCAGGAGAGGTGGAGGGGGGCAGAGGGGGAGAGAAGAAACAGAGGACGACAGACCCACATAAGATGAGAGCTTTTGGGGTCGTCTTAACCAACCTGGTTATCTTGGCGAGCTCCATCTCGGTGATTGTTGGTTCCACCACCGTGTCATCCAGTCTTGTCCACTACTGCAATATCTTCCCCTTGTTAATGATCGTTAACATCTTCAGTGTCCTGGTCTCACCCCTGCTGCACCTCTACAGAGAGGGAAGGCTGCCATGCCGAAGAGAGCCAGAGACACATTAGACTTACAGTTGAGGGCACTAAAAGTACATGTTTTTGTGACAAGCTTCCGCTAAAAGACTGCAGAGTGTTGTGTTAAATATGCATTTAATTAGAAATATTATATCAATACCTAACTTCTTAGTGCCTGAAACCGTAGTTTAAACATCTGTACACACGGCAAAGGGCAGATAATAAATTGTGTCATATCAGACCATGGATGCTGATAAATATTTTTGATAAATTGTTAACTAAAGCTGCACACTTCTTTAGCATTTGTAGTGAATGATGGTTTGTTTATGAATTATACAATTAATATTAAGATGAGGTGGATAGATATGGGACCAGGCCTATTCATTTAGCATCAGCATTAAGTCATTGATTGTCTTCTTCTTCATGTTATGTTCTACTTTGAATTTAGGTTCCTTGTCTGTCACTAAGATTACATCATGATATTTAAATGAATGGGGATTGAATGTGCATGAGACTTTTTTAATGCTGTCATTGACACTCAACTTTCTAACCCAGATAGTGCACACTACTAGAAAGCCATTAATCTCCACCCACACTTGAAAAACATGGACCGCCCTGACGTTAAATAGATAGTTCGGGATTTAGGTAATGAGGCCCTTTAATCTACTTCCCGAGAGTCAGATGAACTAGTGAATACCATTTTTATTCATCTGAGGACAGTATGAAGGAATAAGAGGTAGCTAGCTTGCTAGCTGTAACCAAAGACGTCCAGGATTTATGCTAAGCTAGTTAGCATTGGATTGCAGAACCACCTCTAACTTCCTTCATTTTGGACTCAGATACATAAAAAGTATATCCACTAATTAATCTGACTCTCGGGAACTAGAAACAGAGCCTCCCAAACTATCCCTTTATTATTGGGTATTTTCATGGCAGATGTACATCAATTTAAATGTCAATACATTAGTCAAATATAGTCTAGTCTAGATGATTGTCATCTTGTTTCGTAGCATAATGTAGGAGCCAAATCATAACCCCTGGACAGAGGTATAGACGCTCATTCTAATCCAATACGAACAAACCACAGCAGGAACAGTGAAAACGTATTTTCTTACCTTGTCTTGAAAAACCAGAATAAATTCTATCAATTTGCAATAATAACATTCTCTGTCGCTGTTTGTTTTTAAGATTAATTCCTGTGATGATGAAACTTGTTTTACACTAAGTGTTCTACCTCTCCAGATCCACAAATTACATCTCCTCTTGTTTTTCTCTCTCCCTCTTTATCTTAGAACACAGCTCTTCCTATTATTCAGAGACTAAAGTTACAGAGAACGTGCAGCAATGAAGGAACCAAACTCCTCTTTTCCTGATTCCGTCAGGTTTAACCACAGCAATTATTATGATTCATGGTGCTGGGCGTGTCCCACCTGTCTGCCATTATACCTGGGAACAGAACTGTTCAACTGCCTCCTGGGCCTGGTCACCATCACCTGGTACCTGTGGCTGGTGACGGGTGGCCCTTCAGTCTAGGTGAACCAGGAGATCTTCACCATAATATGATGTGAACTATGATATGAACGGTGATATGAACGGTACGGAGGTGGTCTGTTTTATACCTGTGACTGGAATATGTTTTGAGAATCCTCAGAGTTTACAACCTCATTCACAGGCTTCATAATGATGTGCATTGACAACATAGTGCCCACAGTGATCGGCCGTCCATTTCCCAACGAGAAACCATGGGTTTACGGTGAGATCCGGGCTAAGCTAAAAGCTAGGGCTACCACATTTAACTCCTAGTCTCAAAAACAGACCCTATTCATCTGTGATAACAGGTCTTGTTTCAATGACAGACTGTTAACTTTGTTAAGGGAGGTTGTGTCCTTTTCAGACAGACAACTCTCCCAACAAATCACAAGGCAGATATAGTAGAATGCTGCGATTCGAAACCAAAGATTGCAAGCAAAACATTTGCAGTGGTTTTAGTGAAGGTAACTGATGCAAACTAGCCACCTGTGAAATGCACTCATTTCAGCACTCAAAAGCTATAAACTTGCTAGATTACTATTTTGTGTTGTATTCAAGCGAATAAGGTAGTGATGTAGGCAGTAACGTATTTACTCCATGCCAAAAGAGTCAGTCATTGGAACCAGACTGTAGTCAATGTTGCCAAGGGTAGGGTTTTGAGACTATTTACAGTAACTCTGTGGACATAAAATAAGTCCCACTACAACCTCTGCACAGCCATCAAACATTAAAAAGGATAATAGAGGAACAACCTAAACATGTGCATATCGCCCCAATAGATCCATGGATGGCGTAATCTCTATTGCACTTCACACTGCTTTATCCCACCTGGGCAAGAGAAAATACCAATGTGAGATTGCTGTCCATTGACTAACACACATCATTCAATTTCATAGTCCCTTAGGACCATAGGTCTGAACACCTCCCTCTGCAACTCGATCCTGGACTTCCTGATGGGCAGACATCAGGTGGTGAGGGTAGGCAACAATACACTGACTCTCAACACATCAGACCCCCATGGGTGTGTTCTTAACTCCATTCTGTACTCCCTGTTACCCGTGAATGCGTGGACAGTCACGAATCCAACACCATCATTAAGTTTGCTGACGACATGACGGTGGTAGGCCTGATCACTGACAACGAAGAGACAGCCTACAGGGAGGAGATCAGAAACCTGGCAGTGTGGTGCCTGGACAACAAACTCTCCCTCAACATCAGCAAAACCAAGGAGCTGATCGTGGGCTGCAGGAAGCTGTTTATGTTACTTTGTTTTTATTTGTGGACTTTGTTCTTTTTCATTTCTTAAAGTTATCATCTCATCTTTGCTCAGGCAATGCCAGCCAGCCAATCATCTAGTGTGTTCCCCATTGAACGAGTCATCTTATTTAGCTAGGCTAATAGTAGCTAGCTGGTTGACAAATAATTGTACTAGTTCTTCAAAGTCGATCCGCTTTTATCCACGTTCGGAAAGAACAGAACCAATGAATTATGGTCATTGTAGTTAATTACCACATTTATGTGCTGAACTAGGTTGAATATTTGCCTATTGAAAAAGATTTGGCATGGCCCCTCAGATCCTCAAGAACATCTCCAGATGCACCATTTATCACCAGTATCCCTGAACATTGATATTGATTGTGGCACTGACCTTGTGTATAGTGTATATTCAGTGTGGATTTTATTTGGTCTGACTTAGTATTGATTCAGTGCTCTTTTCAAGAATCCAGTTTGGATTTGACACTTTTCAATGTATTTACTTTTAATATTAAAACGGCATTGTTGAGGAATGAGCTTGCAAGTAACCATTTCACTCTATGTTGTACACCTGCTGTATCATGTGCATGTGCCAAATAAAATTTTATTTGATTTGTGTATATGTAAATAATGCACCATGTGACTTGTTAGGAAGAACACAGGACAGGGAGCCTTGGCTCCCTCATACACTCATTCATGCAGGTGAAGTAAAATCAAGTTGGACTCAGCCTCCTGCAGGAGAGAACACCACAAAATCAAGGACTAACATCTCGGGTAGGTTATTTTACATTTTAACATCACTTAGTGTTTTCTTTCAGACTTACTGAGATACGGTGCCTTCAGAAAGTATTCACACATTTTGTTGTCTTACAGACTTAATTTTTAATTTATGAAATAAATTATTTTGTCACTGACCTACTCACAATAACCATAATGTCAAATTGGAATTATGAATTTGGAAATGTTTACAAATTAATTACAAATGAAAAGCTGAGATTACTTGACTAAGTATTAAGTATTCAGCCCATTTGTTATGGAAAGCCTAAATAAATTCAGGGGGGAAACTATGCTCACAGTGTGCAATAACAGTGTTAAACATTATTTTTATGAATGTCTACCTAATCTCTGTACCCCATAAATGCAAAAAGCCACAACCATGCTTGAAAATATGGAGATTGGTACCCAGTAATGTGTAGTGTTAGATTTGCCCAAATATAAAAAAATGTACTCAGGCCAAAATGTGAATTCTTTTGCCACATTTTTTGCAGCATTAATTTGGTGACTTGATGCAAACATGATGCATGTTTTGGATATTATTTTATTCTGTACAGTCTTCCTTCTTTTCACTCTGTCAATTATTTTAGTATTTTGGAGTTAGTCAGTTTAATGGCTGTGATAGGAGAAAACTGAGGATGGATCAACAATCCTTGAGCAGTTTTCTTTCTTTCCAGCAACTCAGTTCGGAAGTATGTTTCTGTCTTTACAGTGACTGGGTGTACTGATAAACCATCCAAAGCCTAATTAACATTTTCACCATGTGCAAAGGGATATTATTATTATTTTATCAGTCCCTTTCTTTGTGACACATTTGAAAACCTCCCTGGTCTTTATGGTTGACTCTGTGCTTGAAAGTCCCTACTTGATGACGGACCTTACAGATAATATGTGTAGGGTACAGAGATGGGGTAGTAATTCAAAATCATGTTAACCACTATTATTGCACACGGTGAGATCATGAAACTTATTTAGTGATGTTTTAAAGCAAATGTTTACTCCAGAACGTATTTAGGCTATAACAAAGGTATCGAATACTGTTTGACTCAAGGTCATTTCATCATTTCATTTTTAATGAACAAAAAAATGCACCGCCCCCCCCAAAAAAATATGATAATAATTTTCCACTTTGACAATATGGGGTGAGATGTGTAGATCAGTGACACAAAATCTTAATTTTATCAATTTTATATTCAGGCAGTCACACCAACATTTTTGGGAAAATGTCAAAGAGTTTGAATACTTAAGTATATTGCCAACAACATTTTAAAACATAGTCATGAATTGTGTTATCTCCCCTCTCTGATATCTCAGGGCTCGGACATTGTTCCACAAGGATGAATGACTCTGACATTTCAGGAAATGACACAGACCTTGACCACCTGGATCTTGCTTGCTTGGACCAGGCCATTGTTGTGATATGGCTGATTTTTGCTGTCCAGGCCCTGTGCTTCCTCCTGGGGGCACCAGCTCTGGTCTGGTGCCTCTGGCTCTCTCTGAGTGGAAGTCTCTCTGGAGGTCTCAAACCCAGTCAGGTCTTCCCTATTAACCTGTTTGCAGTGGAGCTGGTGTTCTGTGTCCAGGTTCTCCTTGAGGTGGTCAGCTACCTCATCCAGAATGACATGTTCTTGCAGGCTGTGTATTTCCTCTATGACCTCGTCTGGACCTGCAGGCCCCTACTCCAGAGCTGCATCTGTGTGGAGCGCTACCTGGCGGTGGCCCAACCTGTGGCTTTCCTCAAGTACAGACTCCGGAGGTACAGGGTGGTGTGTTCAACCATGGTCTGGGTGTTGTCACTCACTTATGCCTGTTTTGGTATGTTTTTCATGAGTTCTAAGGAAAACACAGATTATGTGCTCATCAGTGTCTATTGCCTTGGGATGGCCGTCATTTCTCTCTGCTGCTTCTTCATCCTGCGTGTGCTGAAGCAGCCTGGTCCAGGAGAGGTAGAGGGGGGCAGAGGGGGAGAGAATAGACAGGGGATGACAGACCCACATAAGATGAGAGCTTTTGGCATCATCTTAACTAACCTGGTGATCATCTTGGCAAGCTCCATCTCGGTGGTTGTTGGTTTGGTCAGCCAGTCATCTAGTCTTGACATTACCTGCAATTTATTGCCCATGTTATTGATTGTTAACATCTTCAGTGTCATGGTCTCACCCCTGCTGCAACTCTACAGAGAGGGAAGGCTGCCGTGCCAAAGAGGGCCAGAGACACGTTAGACTTACAGTTGCAGGCTTTAAAAATACAGTTTTTTGTGTCAAACTATTGCTAGGAGACACAGGAAACTGGTGAGGAGAGGACAGCTCCTAATAATGGCTGGAATGAAGTGAATGCAATTGCATCAAACGTAAGGAAACCTTGTGTTTGATGTGTCATTTCCATTTCATTAAATCCATTCCTGTCATTAATATGAGCCTGTCCTCCCTAATTAAGGTGACCCCAGCATACGTAGACATGGCAAAGGCGTAGAGTAATTTGTGCAATTGTTTATTTGATAAATAGTTTTGATTGTTTTAATATGGTGGCATGTAGCAATATCATTTTGTGAGATACATCATGTTAGCATTAGAATTGTTAACTAAAGCTGCGTGGCTTGTTTAGCATTTATAGTGAATGTTGGCTTGTTTTATTAGTGATTCAAACAATTAGTATTAGGCTAGATCGGGGATTAGGTCTATTGATTTAGCATTAGCATTACGAAATGCATTGCCTTATTCTTTATATTATGTTGATATTTGAATTAAGTTCCTTCTCTGTCACAAAGAATACGTAAAGTTATTAAAATGCATGTGGACTGACTGTTCAAGAGACTTGGCTAATGATTTCATTGTTACACAACATTGTAACCCAGACAGTGCACACTTCCCTTTCCATTCCTTTTCACATTAGGCTCTATCCACACTGGAAAAAATCTGGTAGTTCAGGATTTTGGCAATGAGTCATTTTATCTACTTCCCAAGATTCAGATAAAGTTGTGGATACCATTTATGTGTATCTGCGTCCTGTATGAAATAAGTTAGAGGTTGCTAGCTTGCTTGCCTTTGTGCTAAGCTAGTTAATATAGGCTTGTGAAACTACCTCTAACTTCCTTCATATTGGACGCAGATACATATACTGTAAATGGTATCAACAAATTAATCTGACTCTCGAGAAGTAGAAACAGGGTCTCCTAAACATCCCTTTAACTTCTCTGTGCTACGGATCCCTTTTACGGGATCACTTTCCTAAGCAACCGCTAGAATTGCAGGGTGCCAAATGCATAAATATTACAAAACATATTTATAATCATGCAATCACAAGTGAAATATACCAAAACACAACTTAGCTTGTTGTTAATCCACCTATTGTGTCAGATTTTGAAAATATACTTTACAGCGAAAGAAATCCAAGCTTTTGTGAGTGTAGCAATCAATGCTACAACAGCTAGCCCCAAATTAGCATGGTCACGAAAGTCAGAAAAGCAATAAAATTAATCGCTTACCTTTGATAATCTTCGGATGTTTCCACTCACGAGACTCCCAGTTACACAACAAATGTTAGTTTTGTTCGATAAATATTACTTTTATCACAACAAAAACGCCATTTGGGTTGCGCGTTATGTTCAGGAAACTACAGCCTCGTTTCGGTCCTGAAAGGAAGATGAAAATTCCCAAACGTATCAGATTAAAAAATATTACAAAAAATATTTATAATCATGCAATCACAAGTGAAATATAACAAAACACAGCTTAGCTTGTTGTTAACTTCTACTTGGTCACAATCCCGGATCCGGGAGCACCCTCATCAGTAAAAAAGCTGACTAGCATAGCCTAGCATAGGCAAACATTTATGAAAAATACACAGTGTACAGCAAATGAAAGACAAACATCTTGTGAATCCAGCCAATATTTCAGATTTTTTAAGTGTTTTACAGCGAAAACACAATATAGCATTATATTAGCTTACTACAATAGCCTACCACACAACCCCATTCATTCAACATATAACGTTAGCGATAGCGAATAAACCAGCAAAATATATTAATTTTTTCACTAACCTTCTCAAACTTCATCAGATGACAGTCCTATAACATCATATTACACAATACATATATGGTTTGTTCGAAAATGTGCATATTTAGCGGTACAATTCGTGGTTGAACAATGTGAATAAGTAGCCAAATTTCAAACAATTTGTCCGGAGATATCTTGGAGAGGCACCTAATCTAATCAACCGCTGTGTTAGATTTTTAAAAATAATGTTACTACGACATACAGCTTAAGTTATAGCGAGACAGCGCCGAAATTAATGGCGGAATATTAGTCTAAACATTTTCGACAGAAATACGAATTAACATCATAAATTGTTCCTACTATTTGATGAGCTTCCATCAGAATCTTTTACAAGTTGTCCTTTGTCCAGAATAATCGTTGTTCGGTTGTAGAATGTCGTCTTCATCTGTGGAATTAGCAGCCAACGCTAGCCATGTGTCCAACTCACCATAACGCAAAACAAAGAAAATACCAAAAATCGCAATATACTGATATAAACTGATATAACTCGGTTTAAAATAACTACATTATGATGTTTTTAACCTGTTCACAGTGGAGCTGATATTCTGTGTCGAGGGTCTCATTGAGATGGTTAGCTACCTATTCAGCCAGAATGTCTTGCTACGGCAGGCTATCTATTTACCGTATTATCCCACCTGGACCTGCAGTTCCCAGCTCCAGAGCTGCATCTGTGTGGAGCGTTACCTGGTGGTGGCCCAACCTGTGGCTTTCCTCAAGTACAGGCTTCGGAGGTACAGGGTGGTGTGTTCAACCGTGGTCTGGCTGCTGTCCCTTGCTTTTGCATGTTCTCCTATCACTTCAATGGGTTATGAAGAAGCCGCAGCTTACGTCCTCATTGGTGACTATTGCCTTGGGGTGGCCATCATTTCTCTCTGCATCATCCTGTGTGTGCTCTCTTCTTCATCCTGTGTGTGCTGAAGCAGCCTGGTCGAGGAGAGTTAGAGGGGAGCATAGGGGGAGAGAAGAGACAGGAGACGACTGACCCACATAAGATGGTTAACTTCTCTGGGATATGTGGGACGGTGATTAATTTTATCTCTATTTCTGCTTTTTGTTACTCCTCTCTTTGGCTGGAAAAATGGCTGTGTTATCTGTGGCTATGTACTGACCTAACATAATCGTTTGGTGTGCTTTCGCCGTAAATCCTTTTTGAAATCAGACATGTTGGCTGGATTCACAACAAGTGTAGCTTTAATTTGGTGTCTTTCATGTGTGATTTCATGAAAGTTTGATTTATTAAGTAATTTATTTGAATTTGGCGCTCTGCATTTTTACTGGCTTTTGGCCATGCGGGATGCTAATATGCATATATTAGCATCTTGGACAGAGTAGCAGGCAGTTTACTCTGGGCACGCATTTCATGCAAAAGTGAAAATGCTGCCCCCTATCCCAAACAGGTTTTAAGGTTGGGAAATGTACATACTGTCACTGTGGGGACGATTTCGTCGATGCACTTATTGATGAAGCCGGTGACTGAGGTGGTATACTCCTCAACGCCATTGAATGAATCCCGGAACATATTCCAGTTTGTGCCAGCAAAAAAGTCCTGTATCGTAGAAACCTGCGTCATCTGACAACTTCACGTATTGAGCGAGTCACTGGTACTTCCTGCTTTAATTTGTCATTTTAAGCCGGAATCAGGAGGATAGAATTATGGTCAGATTTGCCAAATGGAGGGCGAGGGAGAGCTATGTATTCATAAATGTGTGTGTAGTATATGTGGCCTAGAGTTTTTTTTTTCTTCCTCAAGTTGCACATGTGACATGCTGGTAGAAATTAGGTACAACTGATTTAAGTTTTCCTGCATTAAAGTCCAAGGCCACTAGTAGCGCCGCTTTTGGATGAGCATTTTCTTGTTTGCTTATTAAGCTTGTTTGCTTATGGCCTTATACAGCTCGTTGAGTGTGGTCTTAGTGCCAGTATTGGTTTGTGATGGCTACGATAAATGGCTACGAGTAATATAGATAGGAACTCTATTGGTAGATAGTGTGGTTTACAGCTTATCATGAGGTATTCCTCCCCAGGCGAGCTATACCTGGAGACTTCTATAATAGTAAACATTGCGCACCAGCAGTTATTGACAAATGGACACACACCCCCGCCCCTCGTCTTATCAGACATAGCTGCTCTGTCCTGCCGATACACGGAGAAGCTCTATATTATCCATGTCGTCGTTCAGCCGCGTCTGTGTGAAATATAAGATTTTACCATTTTTGATGTCCGGTTGGTAGGAGGGTCATATTCCTAGATTGTCATGTTTGTTCTCCAATGATTGCACATTGGCCAATAATGCAGAGGGTAGTGGTGGTTTACCTACTCGTCCGTGAATTCAAACAAGGCACCCCACCCTCCTCCCCCATCTTTTCTTCACGCTGATGACGGGGATTTAGGCCTTGTCTTGACAAAGCAATATGTTCTTCACGTCGGACTCAATAAATAAAAAATGTTCAGAAGCTATTTTCGGTCATAAGAGACGGTAGAAGCAACGTTATGTACAAAACCATTTAAAATGTAATCAGTGCTCTGTGTGTGTTTGTGTGGGACCGGTCAGTATCTTTGATAAGGTGCCAGGAGCTGATCTTCTAAGCTGCCATACCCATCAAAGGGGCGCTGGCAAAGACATTACCTCTAGCTTCACCTCATGCCTGTTAACCAGCGGTTGTCAAAGGGGAGACCAGCGTTAGGTAGGTTTAGTCTGAGCTGTTTAACATAGTACTGTATATCTTTGTTTGTCAGATATTACCTATCCTAACTGCCATTGGTAATAGAACAGTGACAGTGTCTTGTTCAACCATGTGTCTCTGGAGCAAGGACCTGGAAACTTTCAAGATGATGTGATGACCGACAGACAGGCTTGATACTGACATCAGAAATGGCCAGTATTTGCAGCAGCCATTTCATTCCATGTGTCACAATTGAACTTTGTCTCAACTCTGCCTATTTCTATAGATGGAGATGACTGTTGATGCTTTTGCCAGACGTCAGCCTCGGTCATTTAATGGGGAGACCGTAATTGGTTAGGTTTAATCTTAACTTTTCAAAATGTAGCACAGTACCTGTTTGTGTGGCAGATATTACATATCCTAATTGCCATTGGTAATAAAACAGTGACTATGTGTGTATGTGTTCACAGAAGCATGCACCTTGCTCCTACAGAGGCAGTTACAACAGCTTAGAGACAATGTTGGCTGTCATGCAAATAGTCAATGAAAATGCCAGGCAGGTCCTGCTGTTTTTCCCAGTGGCCCTGTGTGGGTTTGCATGTTTCCTAATGGTGATACAAATAGCCAAGGCATTTATCACTGAAGGGGGATACATATGTGATGACATGCAAACAGAATGCCACTTAACCCTGCCAAGTGCTAGGTCCTATCATATAAAAAACACATTTTCACCATGCCTTCTCTGGATCAAGGGTTAGCATCTCAAAGTGTGTGATAGTGTGAAGAGTTTAGGGGTAACAGTACAGAAGGACTAACAATGGAGAGAGCAGGATGCTACTATCGTAACCAAGAGCAACAGAAAACCACAGGAAATCCTGATGAGTTTTGACATGCCGCTCCTGCTTGGCAGAGCTCACTGACCCAGGCCCAGTGTGATGAACTGCAGAGAGCATGCCACACCATCCTAGGAAGATACTCCAGTTATGCTGAGGAACTTCAGACCCTTTCTCTACCCGGCTTCATGAAAGACGGACACAAGTCTGCGCTGCCTTCGCAGTCAGCCTCCTAAAATATAAATTCAGAGACTGGCTTACCCCCTGACCGAATCACAGTGACAGGCAGGAACACCCGTAGCCAAAACAAACTTACTTTACCAAAGTATAGAACTGAATGGAACATGAGGTCAATAATATTTCTGCTCAATGATTATTGATTGGCTTAAAGACAGCAGGACATTTTTGATTTACATTTTTTTACTCTTATTATTTATTTGTTGTTGTTGTTTCTTATCCATTAACATATTGTACTATCATGTATTTCAGTTTGTATTGACTGCTACAATACATGAGTTTAAATAAATTAAACTTGAAAACTTGAAATTCGAAAGACATGTTTTAATCATGTGACAGACAGACGGGGACTTTAACTGTTCAATCAAACAGATCCTTTATTCCACACTTCTTCTAAAACATACAGCAATATATTTCAATACAGAACACCACTCAATAGTAGAGAAGTAATTGCTTTACAGGATGTAATACAAGTTAAAAGATAATTTAGCTACATAAAAATATGGGGATACATTTAGTAAAAACAAGCAAAACAGTCAGGAATAGGTTAGAATTGTGAGCGTGACGTGACAGTTAAATATCACAATGTATCGCCCTAATTTCACTTAGATTAACAGCTATACAAGACAAATCAAATGTCAGACCCTCCGCCACCCCACATCCCTCCCCCCACACACACTACGTAGTTGAACTCTGACTAAGATGTAAAAATGTTAAAACCTGTGAATAGCATGAACAATATGATTAAAAGTAATGGAACAGAACAATAAACAGATAAATGCAAGACAACCTTTCCCCTACAGAGGAGTTATCCTTCCCTTTAACCCCCGATGCAGGCCAGTTTCCCAACCCTGAGGTGGTAGAGGAGGGGCTGATTAAAGCTACCCAACATGCTGAAGGATTTCCCTGATGATCGTAAGAGTGTAGTTCAGCATCAATGTCAGCAGGATGATGTGTACGGTACAGGTGTCTCTCTTCTTCATCAGTTTCCCTCCCTTCTATACCTCTGCCCAGGGGTTTGGCACCTACAGTATGCTTTGAAGGGTGTTCAAAACAACATGACACTCATCTAGAAAAGCCTATATCTGAATAATGCAATGAAATTTAAATTGATGTGCACCTGTCATTCAAATAGCCAACGTTTACATCCGCGGAGTCCATGTTTTTTCCAGTGTGGATGGAGCCTAATGGCTTTCTAGGATTTTGCATTGAAAGGGCTAGAATGTTGCGTATCAGTGACACCATTACCCAAGTCTCATGCACAGTCAGTGCCCATACATTTAAATATCATAACTTCATCTTAGTAACAGACTCTAAACTCAAAAAACTATATATTATGAAAAAGACATTCCATTATTTAATTATGATGCGAAATTAAAAAGCCTAGTCACCTATCAAGCCATTCATCCAAATATTAATTGTATAATGAATAAAACAAACCAACATTTACTTTTAATTCTAAATATGTGACACAGCTACATTTAAAGCGGCAATCTGCGATTGCTACATTAATTCTTGGACTTTTAAATTAATGATATATAACCATGGACTATTAGGAAATATAACTCATAAATGCATCATGAGCTTAGTTCAACTTTCACACCCTATCAGAACCAAAACTATGAGTTGGTTTAACTCCTTTGTTTGTAAACAACATAAATGTAAAAAAAACACTGTACAGCCTCAACATTTGATAGTTTCTCCATCACCATCCCTCAACTTTATACCAAAACAGAGGTAGGGAATCCACTTTGTTATTGATTGAACTGCAGATTGCCCTTTCACAACAACTTTAATGCTAACCAGCTATATCTCACAAAATGCTATTGCAACTTGCCACCAAATTGAAATAATAAAATCGATTTATTAAACAAAAAATTACACTTCATTTCAACGCCTTTGATGTGTCTATGAATGTTTAAACTACAGTTGCAAGCTTAAGAAGTTAGGCTGCGCCTCAGTATTGACAGAACAATTTAAATTCAATGAGTATTTAACACTACGTCTGCTAGCGATAGTTTGTCACAAACCTGTTCTTTTAGTGCCAGCAACTGTAAGTCTAACATGTCTCTGGCCCTCTTCGGCATGACAGCCTTCCCTCTCTGTAGAGGTGCATCAGGGGTGAGACCAGGACACTGAAGATGTTAACAATCATTAACAGGGGGAATACGTTGCAGGTGATTTCAAGACTAGATGACAGAGTGGCCCAACCAACAACCACCAGGATGGAGCATGTCAAGATGATCACCAGCTTGGAGAAGATGATCCCAAAAGCTCTCATCTTATGTGGGTCTGTCGTCCACAGTTTCTTCTCTCCCCCTCTGCCCCCCTCTACCTCTCCTGGACCAGGCTGCTTCAGCACACGCAGGATGAAGAAGCAGCAGAGAGAAATGATTGCCACCCCAAGGCAATAGACACCAATGAGCACATAAGCTGCTGTTTTTTTAAAACCAATTAAAGCGATAGGGAAACATGCATGAGTGAGTGACAACACCCAGACAATGGTTGAACACGCCACCCTGTACCTCCGGAGTCTGTACTTGAGGAAAGTTACAGGTTGGGCCACCGCCAGGTATCTCTCCACACAGATGCAGCTCTGGAGCAGGGGCCTGCAGGTCCAGGAGACGATATAGAGGAAATACACAGCCTGACGTAACATTGTAGCCTTCCAGATGAATAGGTAGCTGATCATCTCAAGGAGACACTCGACACAGAACACCAGCTCCACTACAAACAGGTTAACAGGGAAGATATGGGTGGGTTTGACACCTTCATGGAGACTTCCACTTAGAGAGAGCCAGAGGCACCAGACCAAGGCTGGCGTCCCCAGGAGGAAGCACAGGGCCTGGGCAGCACCGAACAGCATTTGCACAGCATAGCCATGGTCAATGCAAACATACCAGCTGAGCTGTGTGTTGTTTCCTGAAGAGGCATTCATCCTTCTTGAACAATATCTAAGCCAACTGAGATATGAGAGAGGGGAGATTACAAGATTTATGACTTTATGTTTTAATATATTGTTGGCAATATACTGATGTCAACATACATAAAAATACTTAGATACAAGTAGGTCGACTGTTATTTCAGTCAAAACATTGTGCATTGTCTCAGAAAGTCTGAATGAAAACATGAAGAAAACATGCAAAATGTTTAGCTGAAGATAATATTTTCAATGATGTTTAAATGGAAAATAACCTACCTTAGTTGTTTTGGTAAACGCAGACTTAGTTGTTTTGGTAATCCAGACCTTTCTTTGCAATATTCATACTTCTCTCTACAGCAGAACTCTGAGAACAACCCGGTTGGAAAACACCTACATGAATGAGTGATTTTTGACCAAGCTCTCTGTCCTGTGTTCCTCCTAACAAGTCACATGTTGTTTTATTTACATACACACACCTGTGTGCATTGATGAATTGAGCACCATTGTATGTTTAGTGTTCAGCAGGCCATTTTATTTGCCTAGAAATCCTATCAAATCCTATCACCAGGAACAAAATACAGATTATCCAAATGCACACACACACACACACGCACGCACGCACGCACGCACGCACGCACGCACGCACGCACGCACGCACGCACGCACGCACGCACGCACGCACACACACACACACACACACACACACACACACACACACACACACACACACACACACACACACACACATACAAACACAGAGATGGAATTTCAAGGCTCAGTTATTAGCATTTTGGCCTGAGCAGAAATTGAAGGATCATCACTGATATCACTCAGCACCTGTCTGTCCCAGCCACAGGTAAGTCCAGCCACCTGCAAAGGGAGTCTTTCACCTAACATAATCAAGTCATATGGGCTTCAGACATACACAATCATTTGCAAGAAATTGTAAAAAAAAATGGCATTTCAAATAACATCAAATTGATCAGAACCACAGTTTAGACATTGCAAATGTTGTAAATTACTATTGTAGCTGGAAAAGGCAGATATTTTATGGAATATCTACGTAGGCGTACAGAGGCCCATTATCAGCAACCATCGATTATGTGTTCCAAAGACACGTTGTGTTAGCTAATCCAAGTTTATCATTTTAAAAGGCTAATTCATCATTAGAAAAGCCCTTTTCAATTATGTTATTACAGCTGAAAATTGTTTGCCTGATTAAAGAAGCAATAAAACTGGCCTTCTTTAGACTAGTTGAGTATCTGGAGCATCAGCATTTGTGGTTTCGATTACAGTCTCAAAATGGCCAGAACCAAAGAACTTTCTTCTGAAACTCATCAGTGTCACGTTCCTGACCTTATTTCCTTTATTTTGTCTTTGTTTAGTATGGTCAGGACGTGAGCTGGGTGGGCATTCTATGTTATGTGTTTCTATGTTTAGGTTCATTGTTAATTAGCCTGATATGGTTCTCAATCAGGGGCAGGTGTTTTACGTTTCCTCTGATTGAGAACCATATTTAGGTATGCTGTTCACACCGTTGATTGTTCCTGTGTCAGTGTTTGTACCACACGGGACTGTTTTGTTTCGTTCGTTCGTGTGTTCCTTCCTGTTCGTGCGTTCATGTGTTTTGTTCTCAAGTTCAGGTCTGTTCACGTTGTTTTGTTATTTTGTATTTTGTCAAGTGTTCTTCGTGTTCGTCTTTAAATAATTCATTATGTATTCAACCCACGCTGCATATTGGTCCGATCCATGCTCATCCTCAGACGAGGAGGAGGACGAGCGTTACAATCAATCTATTCTTGTACTGAGAAATGAAGGTTATTCCATGCGAGAATACTTTTACTTCTGAAACTGAATGCACTGTCTGTTGCAGATCATCATTCTCCCAAGTCGTTCTATAATAATGTGGTCACATATACTTCAAGCAGGCCCAGTTATTTAGGAAAACTCAAAATTTTGCTCCTTCTCCTTGCGCACGTTCATCCAAAACATAATTCCAAAATCGTCAAAATGGCTTAACATTAATCGGGTTTCCATCCAACCTTTTTATGCGAGAAAAGTAGCTTATGTCAGATATTTTTTTTTACGACATCATGGGAAAGCATGCAGTTTATTAGGCTAGAGATCAAATCAATTATGATGAACTTCACAGAGTGGTGAAAGTGATGGTCGATGCATTGTTGACATTTGACGAATAAAAATAATCTCACACTGTTGTCCATAATAATCTCACCATGTAGTAGGCTATATTTTACCCACAGTGTATCAGCAAGCTGTTGGCAAGAGCGCACATGGCAATACCAAAATGGACACATTCGGTATAAGTACATTTATGTGCTGTCACGTTCCTGACCTGTTTTCTGTTATTTTTGAATGTGTTTAGTTGGTCAGGGCGTGAGTTGGGGTGGGCATTCTATGTTTTGTGTTTCTATGTTTAGGTCATTTGTAATTAGCCTTATATGGTTCTCAATCAGAGACAGGTGTTTGACTTTTCCTCTGATTGAGAACCATATAAAGGTAGGCTGTTCACACTGTTTGTTTGTGGGTGGTTGTCTTCCGTGTTTGTGTATGTTGCACCACACGGGACTGTTTCGGTTTGTTCGTTCGTTTATGTAGTCTGTACCTGTTTCATGCGTTCTTCGTGTTTATGTAAGTTCGTTTGTTCAGGTCTGTTGACTTCGTTTGTTATTTTGTAGTTTGTTGTAGTGTTTTCGTGTCTTCGTTTTTTTTTCTTTAATAAACGTTATTATGGATTCAACATACGCTGCGCTTTGGTCCAATCCATACTCCAATCCGAAGAGGAGGAGGACAACCGTTACAGAACCACCCACCAACCATGGATCAAGCAGCGTGAGAGGAACCAGCAGCAGCGGCCAAAGAACCAGGACTCGTGGACTTGGGAGGAAATATTGGACGGAAAGGGACCCTGGGCTCAACCAGGAGAATATCGCCGCCCCAAAGCTGAGCTGAAGGCAGCGAAAGCAGAGAGGCGGCGTTTCGAGGAGCTAGCTTGGAAGCAGGAGAAGGATCTGGACTACACTAAGTGGGAGGAGATCGACAGGTGGGCGATCGACCCAGGGCGAGTGCCGGAGCCCGCCTGGGATTCTCTGGCGCAGTGCGAGGAGGGATACCGGCGAATGGAGGCAGCACAACGACGCGGTAGGAAGCCTGTGAGTAAACCCCCAAAATTTCTTGGGGGGGGCTAAGAAGGAGAGTGGCGAAGTCAGATAGGAGACCTGCGCCCACTCCCTGTACTTACCGTGGAGAGCGAGAGTACGGGCAGACACCGTGTTACGCAGCAGAGCGCATGGTGTCTCCTGTACGTGTGCATAGCCCGGTGCGGGTTATTCCACCTCCCAGCACTGGCAGGGCTAGATTGAGTATTGAGCCGGATGTCATGAAGCCGGCCCTACATATTTGGCCACCAGTACGTCTCCTCGGGCCGGCTTACATGGCACCAGCCTTACGCATGGTGTCCCCGGTTCGCCTACATAGCCCGGTGCGGGTTATTCCACCTCCCCACACTGGTCGGGCGACGGGCAGCATACAACCAGGTAAGGTTGGGCAGGCTCAGTGCTCAAGGGAGCCAGAACGCCTGCACGGTCCGGTATTTCCGGCGCCACCTCCCCGCTCCAGCCCAGTACCACCAGTGCCTACACCACGCACCAGGCTTCCAGTGCGTCTCCAGAGCCCTGTTCCTCCTCCACGCACTCTCCCTGTGGTGCGTGTATCCAGCCCAGTGCCTCCAGTTCCGGCACCACGCACCAAGCCTCATGTGCGTCTCCAGAGCCCTGTACGCACTGATCCTTCTCCCCGTACTCGCCCTGATGTGCGTGCCCTCAGCCCGGTACCACCAGTGCCGGTACCACGCACCAGGCCTATAGTACGCTTTGAGAGTCCAGTGTGCCCTGTTGTTGTTCCCCGCACTAGCCTGAAGGTGCGTATCTTTAGCCCGGTACCTCCAGTTCCGGCACCACGCACCAGGCCTACAGTGCGTCTCAGCCGGCCAGAGTCTGCCGTCTGCCCAACGGCGCCTGAACTGCCCATCTGCCCAACGGCACCTGAACTGCCCGTCTGCCCAACAGCGCCTGAACTGCCCGTCTGCCCAACGGCGCCTGAACTGCCCGTCTGCCGAAAGCCGTCTGAACTGTCCGTTTGCCCAACGCCGTCTGAACTGTCCGTCTGCCAAGCGCCGCATGAACTGCCCGTCTGTACTGAGCCTTCAAAGCCGCCCGTCTGTACTGAGCCTTCAGAGCCGTCCGCCAGACAGGAGCCACTAGAGCCTTCCGCCAGACAGGAGCCGCTAGAGCCTTCCGCCAGACAGGAGCAGGCAAAGCCTTCCGCCAGACAGGATCAGCCAGAGCCTTCCGCCAGACAGGATCAGCCAGAGCCATCCGCCAGACAGGATCAGCCAGAGCCATCCGCCAGACAGGACCAGCCAGAGCCATCCGCCAGACAGGATCAGCCAGAGCCTTCCGCCAGACAGGATCAGCCAGAGCCTTCAGCGAGCCATGACCAGCCAGAGCCGTCAGCGAGCCAGGACCAGCCAGAGCCGTCAGCGAGCCATGACCAGCCAGAGCCGTCAGCGAGCCATGACCAGCCAGAGCCGTCAGCGAGCCATGACCAGCCAGAGCCGTCAGCGAGCCATGACCAGCCAGAGCCGTCATCCAGCCATGACCAGCCAGAGCCGTCATCCAGCCATGACCAGCCAGAGCCGTCATCCAGCCATGACCAGCCAGAGCCGTCATCCAGCCATGACCAGCCAGAGCCGTCATCCAGCCATGACCAGCCAGAGCCGTCATCCAGCCAGGATCCGCCAGAGCCAGCCAGCCATGACCAGCCAGAGCCGTCATCCAGCCAGGATCCGCCAGAGCCAGCCAGCCAGGATCCGCCAGAGCCAGCCAGTCAGGATCCGCCAGAGCCAGCCAGCCAGGATCCGCCAGAGCCAGCCAGCCAGGATCCGCCAGCCAGCCAGGATCCGCCAGAGCCAGCCAGCCAGGATCCACCAGTCATTCTGGTGTTGCCCCTCATTCTGGTGTTGCCCCTCATTCCGGTGCTGCCCCTCATTCCGGTGCTGCCCCTCAGTCCGGTGCTGCCCCTTAGTCCGGTGGGGTTAATTTGGAGGGTGGCCATTTGGAGGAGGCTACCAAGGCGGGTATTGACAATGGTGGAGTGGGGGCCACGTCCCGCACCCGAGCCGCCGCCATGATGGGGCCCACCCCGTACCCTCCCCTTTCTATTTCAGGTTGTGCGGTCGGAGTCTGCACCTTTGGGGGGGGGGGGTACTGTCACGCCCTGGCCTTAGTATTCTTTGTTTTCTTTATGTTTTTTAGTTAGGTCAGGGTGTGACATGGGGAATGTATGTGTTTTGTAATGTCTAGGGGTGTTGTATGTGTATGGGGCAGAGTAGAGTAGTGTTGTCTAGTTATGTCTATGGCTGCCTAGATTGGTTCTCAATCAGAGACAGCTGTCATTCATTGTCTCTGATTGGGAGCCATATTTAAGGCAGCCATAGGCAGTAGGCTTTTGTGGGGTGTTGTCTATGTTGAACGTTTGTTGCTTGTCTGTGCACTTACGTTATTTAGCTTCACGGTCGTTTGTTGTTTTGTTAGTTTGTGTATAGTGTTCGTTTCGTGTTTTTCTCTCTTCCAAAATAAAGAAGATGTATTTTTCACGCGCTGCGCCTTGGTCCTCTCTCTCTCACGAAGACGATCGTGACGTGTGCACTACGTAATTATACACAAACTTTTATGCTCAAAAAGTTAATTTCATGTAAACACAACTCTGATAGAAAAATATGCCAGGGTTTCCATTAGCTGATAATTGTAGGCTTTTTGAAGATATATTTTTTAAAGCTTATAAATAAAAGTGTAAATGCAGGCTAATGTACAACTCGCTGTTGAGGTAGGATGTTTAAAAGTATTTATTTTCTTATGTATAATAATTTGTTTTATCATTATTATTATATATCATTGTTATTATTGTAAACCTATTTATTAATCAAAACCAGTTTCTTAAATATGCAAACACCTGTTATGTTTTATTCTTTTGAGACATTTTCACTGGCTAAATTAAGTTTGAACTGTCTTTTTAATTGTGTGCTCACTATTTAGTTTAGGTGGGTCTGTATTAAAATAAATAAATTATCCTATTTATGTCATTGTAACGGCTTTCTTCTGTGGACGAAGGATCGGACCAAAGCGCAGCGTGGTTAGTGTTCATCATGTTTAATTAAAACCAATAAACGTGAACACTACAAAATACAAAACAACAAAATGTGAAAAACCGAAACAGTTCTGTCTGGTGCAGACACATGAAGACATGAAGACAACCACCCACAAAACCCAACACAAAACAGGCTACCTAAATATGGTTCCCAATCAGAGACAATGACTAACACCTGCCTCTGATTGAGAACCATATCAGGCCAAACACAGAAACGGGAAAACTAGACACACAACATAGAATGCCCACACAGCTCACGTCCTGACCAACACTAAAACAAAGAAAACACAACAGAACTATGGTCAGAACGTGACAGTCATGTTTTATGTACAATAGTCACTAGCCTTTGATGGTAATTGTCACAGTATACCCTCTTGAATTTTGCGCTTGGTGCTTACATTTAGAATGTCTTGTCAGAATCCTGTACAGCTATGTAAATCAAAGACCATGAGCTTGGTGCTTACATTTAGAATGTCTTGTCAGAATCCTGTACAGCTATGTAATCAAAGACCATGAGCTTGGTGCTTACATTTAGAATGTCTTGTCAGAATCCTGTACAGCTATGTAAATCAAAGACCATGAGCTTGGTGCTTACATTTAGAATGTCTTGTCAGAATCCTGTACAGCTATGTAAATCAAAGACCATGAGCTTGGTGCTTACATTTAGAATGTCTTGTCAGAATCCTGTACAGCTATGTAAATCAAAGACCATGAGCTTGGTGCTTACATTTAGAATGTCTTGTCAGAATCCTGTACAGCTATGTAAATCAAAGACCATGAGCTTGGTGCTTACATTTAGAATGTCTTGTCAGAATCCTGTACAGCTATGTAAATCAAAGACCATGAGCTTGGTGCTTACATTTAGAATGTCTTGTCAGAATCCTGTACAGCTATGTAAATCAAAGACCATGAGCTTGGTCTGAGCTCTGACCTCATATGGCATGTTTACTCTATAACCACTGTATAGCCACTTGTGACAGAAAAATTACATATTTACCTGATTTGTTGTATATTTGATGATTATATAGTTAACTGAACACTAAGGCATTTATGTTCTATTAAATGTCTGTGTGAACTGAGAGGAGCCGTACAGCTGGCATTGCATAGATAAAATGTCGTGGGTGTCAACGAGATAGAGATAACCGGGAGGAACAGGACAAAGACCTCGGTATTCCTAATTGTCCTTGCATCAGGGAGACAACACCAGAGGCAGATGACGACAGGATGAACCTAAAGTGGCCTATGGTGCCCGCCAATGTATATCGGAGGGGTTGAGCCAGCCATGCCTGAGCATTCTTGCTATCAGCTATATAAGAAGCAGCATGGTCTGTAAAGGGTAGGCTACTCAGCTCAACAGTCAAGAATGTTGGGCTGACTGGTCTCATTATTGGAATAATTCATTGATATTGAATAAAGATGACTGTTTGAAGAAATGACAGTCTCTCTAATTTGAAAATAATATTCCATGACACACTGCATTCAATTTAGACGCTAATATCATTTTCAAGCCGCATACAGATTGTGAGTATAAAGGGCTACATATGCTGAACAAAAATATAAACGCAACATGAAGGGGGATTCATATTTGATGACATTCTGTAATCATAAGCGACAGACAGGGAACTGAACTTTTGAATCAATGAGATTTGCTTTATTTCACACTTCTATTAAAACATACAGCAATACATTTCAATATAGAACATCACTCAGAAGAAGAGAAGTAATTGCTTTTACAGGATCTAATACAAGGAAAAATATTATTTTGCAAATTTGAAAATATAGTATGTATTACATATGTATGTACAGTTGAAGTCGGAAGTTTACAAACACTTATGTTGGAGTCATTAAAACTAGTTTTTCAACCACTCCACAAATTTCTTGTTAACAAACTATATTTTTGGCAAGTCAGTTAGGACATCTACAGTAGTGGGCAAAAGTTTTGAGAATGACACAAATATTAATTTCCACAAAGTTTGCTGCTTCAGTGTCTTTAGATATTTTTGTCAGATATTACTATGGAATACTGAAGTATAATTACAAGCATTTCTTAAGTGTCAAATGCTTTTATTGACAAATACTTGAAGTTGATGCAAAGAGTCAATATTTGCAGTGTTGTCCCTTCTTTTTCTGGACCACATCCTGACTGATGGCAGCCCATTCTTGCATAATCAATGCTTGGAGTTTGTCAGAATTTGTGGGTTTTTGTTTGTCCACCCGCCTCTTGAGGATTGACCACAAGTTCTCAATGGGATTAAGGTCTCGGGAGTTTCCTGGTCATGGACCCAAAATATCGATGTTTTGTTCCCCGAGCCACTTAGTTATAACTTTTGCCTTATGGCAAGGTGCTCCATCATGCTGAATTGGGACCCCCCTGATATAAACATCAGCCATTTGAATTGCAGATGCACGTCAATTCAAAAGCCAATACATTACTCAAATAAAGTCTAGATGAGTGTGATGTTGGTTTGAGCCCTCTTCACAGTATACTGCAGGTGCTAAATCATAGCCCCTGGACAAAAGTATAGACGCTCATTCTTCCCCGATAAGAACAAGCCACAACAGGTAGAGTGGAAACTCAATACCTTTCCTTGTTTTGAAAAACCACAGTAACTTCAATCAATTTGTAAAAACCACATCATCTGTGTATGTGTGTGTTTCAGTCTTAAATCCTGTGATGATAAAACTTGTTTTACACTAAGTGTTCCACCTCTCCAGAGCCACTAATTATCTCGCCCTCTTTGTGGTCTTAGAACTCAGCTCTTCCTATTATTCAGAGACTAAAGTAACAAGGACTTGCAGCAACAAATAAACCAAACTCATCTTTTCCCGATCCCATGAGGTTTAATCACACGGGAGTTTTGAATATTATGACTCCTGGTGCTGGGTGTGTCCCACCTGTCTAACTGTCTACCTGGGATCAGAGGTGTTCAACTGCCTCCTGGCCTCCTTGTGGCAATGATTGATACTGGAGGCGGTATCGAAGTCAACGCTGGTCTCTTCGCCACGGTTCTGTTCATCAATCTGTTCTGTAGTGTCTTCATTGTGAGGATGCCGAGCAGGTCCGGTCCAGAGGGATGTATAGAAAGGGTGAACAAGAGGAGGGAGGGAACCTGATGAAGAGGAGAGCCTCCCGTATCGTACAGATCATCCTTCTGACCTTGATGCTGAAGTACTCTCCTACGATCATCAGGGAAATCCTTCAGGATCACATTTCTTTGAGATCATTCAGGTGTATTCTGACACACATTACTTTCTTCTTCAGTGTGTTGGGTAGCTTTTTGTGTAGCTTGTTGGGCTTGTTGGGTAGCCCCTCTACCTCCACAGGACTAGGAATCAGCCCTTTATCGGGGGTTAAAGAGAAGGATAACTCCACTGTAGGGGAAAGGTTGTCCTGCATTTCTCTGATTACCATTCTGTTACATTTCCTTTAATCATACTGCTCATGCTATTTAGAGGATTTGACATGTGTAGTAAATGGTTTATGGTTCAAATATGGTTTGTGTCTGTGTGTGGGGGGGGTGCTTGGTTTGCTGTTCCAAGCTGTGTTGCTTGTTTTGATCAATTTTTACCACCAAAATACTGTATGTGCTACTATTTTATCTTTACTAAATCATGTTTTAACTTGTATTACATTATGGATATAGCAGTGACTTCTCTACTATTGAGTGATGTTCTACATTCAAATGAATTGCTGTATGTTTTAAAATAAGCGTTGAATAAATGAAATCTGATTGTTTCAATAATTCAGTTTCCTGTCTGTCTGTTACTTATGATTACAAAATGTCATCACATACTGTATATATCCACCTTCAGTGATGAATGCAGTGTATTATTCCTAATAAAGCATACATACCCAGACAAAGCCATTGAAAAAAAAAGATTGCTTCTGTAAGAATCAGGACCTGCCTGATGTTTTGATAACCTATTTGAATGACAGCAAAACTTTGCAATAATTTTTTTGTAACTGCCTCTGTTTAGGAGTAAGGCCTAATTCTGGAGTTGATTCTGATCTTAAATATTTTTTTGTTTAAAAAAAAAACTACACACACACACTGAGACACGAAGAAAATAGATTTGATTAGATTTGGGGATCCTTGGAACTCTAGAGGAAGGATGTGGTTGTCAGGATGTCAAACCTTATGGTTGTCTCTATCTACTGGCAACTCCTTATGTCTATAAACATGTGGGTCTAGCATGCCAGTCACCCTGATGTCTGCCAATCAAAGGATTGGGGATTCTTGGAACCCTTAAACCTTTGAAATTACATATTTGTGATCATTGTTGAGTGATTCCCTGCAGCATACAATTCCAGATGTGTGATCTGAACAGTAGCAACAGAGCGTATGCTGCAACTAACACGTCTAAACAGCGTTGCTGTCTGAAAAGCATCTAAACAAAGTTTTGAACTGGTGGAAAATAAAGATCTTCACAACGTTATTTCTCAATTTGACCTTTGATTGTAAAAGATAAATGCAAACTTCATCATCCAAGCATCACACGGAACACGTCCACAGCCAAACTTCATCATCCAAGCATCACACGGAACACGTCCACAGCCAAACTTCATCATCCAAGCATCACACGGAACACGTCCACAGCCAAACTTCATCATCCAAGCATCACACGGAACACGTCCACAGCCAAACTTCATCAGCCAAGCATCACACGAAACACGTCCACAGCCAAACTTCATCATCCAAGCATCACACGGAACACGTCTACAGCCAAACTTCATCATCCAAGCATCACACGGAACACGTCCACAGCCAAACTTCATCATCCAAGCATCACACGGAACACGTCCACAGCCAATCTTCATCATCCAAGCATCACACGGAACACGTCCACAGCCAAACTTCATCATCCAAGCATCACACGGAACACGTCCACAGCCAAACTTCATCATCCAAGCATCACACGGAACACGTCCACAGCCAAACTTCATCATCCAAGCATCACACGGAACACGTCCACAGCCAAACTTCATCATCCAAGCATCACACGGAACACGTCCACAGCCAAACTTCATCATCCAAGCATCACACAGAACACGTCCACAGCCAAACTCATTCCATAAACCAGACTAAACATCCAGTTGCGCTGACAAGAAGCAAAAGTTAAATTAGTGACTTAAAAGCTACACTTGTTTACAATATAACATATCTCTGGTGAGCACAAGGGAGAAATGAAATATTGTTAAGACAAAGAGGTACATGTCAGCTAACCAAACAGTGACTAAATTCATTCTGATTTGGCAGTACTTTTTTTTAAAGAAGATATCACATATGGTTTACTTGCATGTACAAATCGACACTGAGAATCATAAAACACGGGACGAGATGTTAAAACTGTCCATTGTGCCAATAGATGGTATGCACTCACATGAGATTTGCCGTGATGTTGACAGAGTGGCATGGAAGGTATATTTCTTAGACTGGGTTAAGATGTCAATTTTGGGACACATCCTCAGTAGTGTGCCTTCGAATCAGTGGGTGTTTCGGCCTTTAATCACTAAACACCCTCATCAAAGGTGGCCAGCTAAAGGGTGATCAAGCCTTAGCTTGTGTCCCATGCCCAATTAAGGTTTCCCACGGGACTATGCAAGGCAGGGGCGTCCTCTTCCCTGAGCCAGCCCTACAGCTGACCGCATACCTCATATGCCCTCCTCAAGTTGGAGGGATCTGAATTGGGTTCTCAGGTGGGGGTGGGGGGTCATGAAATTATAGCCCAGCAAGGGTCCTTCCGTTTGATCCAGATCCACTGGCTGCCTCTTTCAGCTGCTTGAGAAACTGCTCTGACGGTCTGCCGCAGAGCCTGTCCATGGATTCCAAGTTCTTTCAGCAACCTGATGGTGGAAGAAGCAACGAATCCTCTGCATCCCACTTCAACTGGCCAGACATTTGCATTCCAGCCACGCTGAGTTGCGTCTGCTGCCAACTCTGTGTAACGCAGTTTCTTACGCTCGTAGGCCTCTTCAACAGAGTTTTCCCACGGGACTGTGAGCTCTATGATGTACACAGCCTTTCGTGAAGGGGACCAGAGTACCATGTCTGGCCTAAGGTTGGTAGAAGCAATCTCAGGTGGAAAAATGAGTTGCTGGCCAATATCGACAAGCATCTTCCAGTCCCGGGCCATGCCTAGGTGTCCAGTTTCTGGCTTTGTAGGAGGATGCTTGGGCCTTTTCTGTCCCTCCCGGATGAATGTTGTTGTTTTGACGGGATTGCTTGTTTTTGGAGGTAATGAATTGGTTGCACTCCTCTTGGTCTCAAGTGCTGCAGCCAGGCTCTTGAGGACCTGATTGTACCTCCAGGTGTAGCGGCCTTGTGAGAGGCTGGTCTTGCAACCTGTCATTATATGCCTGAGAGTCGCTGGAGCTGGGCAGAGGGGGCAGGTCGGGTCCTCGACATACCATTGACGTAGGTTTTTTGGTGATGGAAGCACATCATAAACAGCTCTTATGATGAAGCTGATGTTGCTTGCCTCCATTTGCCAAAGCTCACTCCAGTTGATCTTTCTCCTCTCCAGGCCTTCCCACCGCGTCCATTGTCCTTGTTTAGCAAGAGAGACAGCCTTTGCACTTCTTGCAGTCTTCTTGCAGCTTCCATTTCTGCTCAGGCCAAAATGCAAATACCTGAGCAGGTTGAAAATTCATGTGTGTGTGTGTGTGTGTGTGTGTGTGTGTGTGTGTATGTGTGTGTGTGTGTGTGTGTGTGTGTGTGTGTGTGTGTGTGTGTGTGTGTGTGTGTGTGTGTGTGTGTGTGTGTGTGTGTGTGTGTGTGTGTGTGTGTGTGTGTGCATTCAGCATATGCATTTTTTTCATCTGTGTTTTGTACCTTCATGATACGTTTTGATTTCTACTCAAATAAAATGACTTGCCTTTTTTCTCTGACAGTGTCATAGTGACAGTTGGTATCGAGTGTTATTGGCAGAGTACCTTGGTGAAAATGAGTGCGCAGCCTCAGAGCAGATGAGACAGCTGATGAACCACATAAAAGGCTGTGTTTTTAATGGGAGGAGGAAGAAGTGAGACAGAGGCTCGACCTCCCTTTGGCCAGTCAGATCACTCCAATTAACAGGCAGAGGCTGAAATAGGAAGGTCTGGTGATAAGAACGGTACAGAGGTGGTCTGAGCAAGCAGATGTCGTGCTACAAGGCTGTTTGGAACCTGTTGACTGTGTGGTAAACCGTGTGGTGTTGGGTTGAGCGTGCAGAGATTAACACAGAGACAGGGAGGTTCTAGTCAGAAAACATGACTTTAGGGCCTCCCGGGTGGCGCAGTGGTCTAGGGCACTGCATCGCAGTGCTAGCTGCGCCACCAGAGACTCTGGGTTCGCGCCCAGGCTCTGTCTCAGCCGTCCGCGACCGGGAGGTCCGGGTTAGGGAGGGTTTGGCTGGTAGGGATATCCTTGTCTCATTGTGCACCAGCGACTCCTGTGGCGGGCCGGGCGCAGTGCGCGCTAACCAAGGGAGCCAGGTGCACGGTGTTTCCTCCGACACATTGGTGTGGCTGGCTTCCGGGTTGGAGGCGCGCTGTGTTAAGAAGCAGTGCGGCTTGGTTGGGTTGTGTTTTGGAGGATGCATGGCTTTTGACCTTCGTCTCTCCCAAGCCCGTACGGGAGTTGTAGCGATGGGACAAGATAGTAATTACTAGCAAATTGGATACCACGAAAATTGGGGAGAAAAGGGGGCAAAATTATAAAAAAGAAAACACGACTTTACTAGGCAACAAAATAAACACAACAACAAAGTAACATAGGTTTGACTCTGTCCTTCTTCTCAGGTTCTTCTCCGTGTCTGTCTCTCTCAGTCTCTCCTCGCAGAGTGCCACGGTACTCCTTTTATGTGGCCTGCACGGCTGGTTAGCACTCTCCGCTAATTACCTCTACTTGGAGCCATCAGCGTCGGGGTGCCCAGCCCGTCTACTCCCAGCAGAGGGAGCCAATGTCGCGGCACGTACCTCCCCTCTATCACCAACCCCAGGGGAAGACCTCCTGGGATACCACAACTGGAATATGTTTGGAGAATGCTCCATCAGCATCAAGCGTTTACAACCTCATTCACAGGCTTCATAAGGATGTGCATTGACAACGTCGTCCCACTAGTGATGATCTGCTCATTTCCCAACCAGAAACCATGGGTTAAGGGTGAGCTCCAGGCTAATCTAAACACTAGGGCTACCGCATTTAACTCCTAACCTCGAAAACCCGACCCTATGAAACAATGGGTCTGGTTTCAATTGAGGACTGTTTTGGCAATTTTTTTTAAGGGAGCAAATATTGTTCCAGGGTGGGTCCTTTTCAGACAGACAACTCTCCCAAGAAATCATGAGGCAGACATGGCAGAACATTGCGATCGAAACCAAAGTTTGCAGGAAAAACTACTTTCTCCTAAACCACTGCAAACTAAACTAGCCACTTGCAAAATGCACTCATAAAAAAAGGTTAATCTTGTTAGCTTACTATTTTGTATTATATTAAAGCAGATAAGGTTGTGACAGGCAGTGATGTAGTTCCTTTATGCCAAAATAGTCTGTCATTGAAACCAGAACATAGCCAATGTTGCTTTGGGTCGGGTTTTAGAACAAAGGACAATAGAGGAACAAGGTGGAGACTTATTACAATGTCTCCGACGCATGTTGCTGGTGAAAAGAATTACAGACCATTACTGATTACAAAGAAAAACCCAGCTGTGAGTTGACCAATGATACCTCACTACCAGATGAGCTTAATACTTTTTATGCTCAATGTAGCACTCACATATGTAATCATGAAGTGCTTTGAAAGGCTGGTCATGGCCCACATCAACTCCAACATCCCAGATACCCTGAGTCCACTCTAATTTGCGTACCGCCCCAACAGATCCACAGATGATGGAATCTCAATTGCACTCCACGCTGCCCTTTACCGCCTAGACAAAATGAACACCTACAGTGATTGCTCCTCTAAAAGTTTTGTGATTATGCTGCGGGACTTTGAGGTTGATTTGTGGTTTAGTACGGTACCTTGCGTCATCAGTTCATTGCTCCAGACCAGCACAAGGGGGAGTTAGAGCACTGATTATGCTTTTGGGTCCTACTGCATCTTTAACTGACAATGAATGGGCGACATGAACCTAAATAGAAAATGATAATTGTGCACGACTTCAGTATTACTTACTTAAACTGTTGTCACACTGTTATTATTATTTTATTTTGTTAGGATTATTTTGTTCTTACTGTAGTACTGTAGGCCACTCCCGACCGGTCATGTTATACAGCGCCTGAGTGGCGCAACGGTCGCTGCGTAGCAGTGCAAGCTGTGTTGATGCTGGTTCAATACTGGTGGTGTCGCCCTCGACTGGGAGACCCATGAGATGACTGTAGGTCTTTTGTTTCTCTCCCCATGTTCAAGAATGGCCTTTTTCTTGATCATTTTACATTATTTGATAATGAAAAAATCTCCAAAATATTGTTAGTTTTTTAAACTAAGCATTTATTATTAATATGAATTTATATGTATATAAAAGCCAGTTTGATATGCTCATAGATATATTATTACCCTGTTATTAGTAGGACAATATATATTGGTCATATTGGTCATGGCTCCCAAGTGGTGCACAATGGGATTGCCTTGCAGTTCTCCAGCTGTATCCACTGAAAGCGCGCAAGGTTCAAGGCACGAGGGCAGTGGGCACGGGATGGGCCGCAGAGCCGGGCACAGATGACCGGCCTAGCCCATGGCAGCACACTGGCAACACATTTTAAGGGGCAGTGCACTAATAATGGTGCTGACTAGGGAAACGTTCCCGCTGTTCTGTTCTTAGTGCCAGTCTGCAGGTTCAAACTAAAACAATGTAACTAATAATGGCATCTTTATGCTTTCATTAATAAAATGATGATAAAAATGGATCCATACCGAATTAATATGGGAATAAATATCACTGAATTACAGAAATATCATCCAATCTGCCAATCCTCTATATGTAATTATTGGCGGAATGTCACGTCACATTTTTCGATATACTGTAGGCCTACCATAGGCGACAAAAGTCTCAATAGTGTTGAGTAATGTGCTGTTAAAAGTTGTGAGGGTCTTATTTACTTAAATAGCATTTTGAAGTTAGAAGAAAAAGGATTTGAAACAATAGCCTACAACTATTTCAGCACCGTTTCACGCTGCTCTGAGACAAGAATGGGGACTGGTCTTGATAAATCAATGAGATTTTTATTTACACTGAATCTCTGATTGGGTATTGGTTAGACTAGAATTATAAAATTAGGTTGTAGGAATGTTATGCTCTTAGTTTAACCTTTATTTAACTGGGCAAGTCAGTTCTTATTTACAAGGACAGCATACTCCTTCCTCCCCATTGGGGAATTGAACCCAGGTCTCCCGCGATCCCTGGCCCCGGCGCACGACACGGGGATTCTTTAGCGAAATAGCCCAGTACAATACACCCGACTGTCACGTTGTACAGCGCTATATTTTCCATTCCATCCTAACAGAAACCCAGATGGTTTTTAGTTTTTCTTGGAATATAAACAGCATAATATTAATCAAATTAATTAAGCAAGTACCAGTAAAAAGTTTGGACACACCTACTCATTGCAGGGATGTTCTTTATTTTTACTATTTTCTACATTGTAGAACAATAGTGAAGACATCACAACTATGAAATGACACACATAGAACCAGTTAAGAACAAATTCTTATTTACAAAGACAGCCTACTCCTTCCACCCTGTCGGCGAATTGGGCCCCGGTCTCCCGCGTGCCTGGATTCTCTAGTAAAGCCACTATTGAAGGCTATGAAATGCTTCTCAAAGATGCCCTCTGGTGGTCAAACTAGCACTAACTAGTATTAATGGTACCAGTGGTTCACACTTAAATAACGTGCCATAGAATTATGCTGCACCATGTAAGCTGAGCCCCAGTACGCTGCAACTTTTAAAGGATGAACCAATGTAAGTGAGAATGCTGTTTATTGAGTACAGCTCAGTGTTCAACACCATAGTGCACACAAAGCTCATCAATAAGCTAAGGACCTGGGCCCAGATTCACAAAACCTTTTTAAAAATAAATTTCTAACTGCCATTTTTTCCTTAACTTTAGATTGATGACTTAAGGAGAAAGTTATGCAAAGTTACTATTCCTCAAAAAAGTTATTGGAAATGTTCTTAAGTTAATGTTCTTAAGTTAAGAAGAAATGTAATTCTTGAAAATAATGCATTACTTAACTTTAGGACAGTTGAACCCTTTTCTTGTGCAGACTGGGCCAAGGAGGTGAGCACTACACTCATCAATGGAAACGTTCATTTTAAAGATTTTAATTACATTGTTGAAATGGTCATATAAAATCAAATGAAGACAAAGCTAAATGTTTTGACTAGAAAAGTTGTTAAAATAATAATAGTCAAACAAAACAAAAGGGCAATAGTCAAAAACAGAAGAATCAAACAGGAATATGTATTTTTTCAAAGCCTAATATGATACTGAACATTAAAGGATGGAAGTTCTTTGAGTAGCTGCTAGAGAGCAGGAGAGAGAGGGCATACCCACAGAGGCCCCTCAGAGATTAGATAGATCCTCTACGTGTCCCTGACCATTTTCTACTGAGGCAAGACCAACTACCACGACACTATCATGTACTTGGCTGAACTTCTAAATGAAAACTTAAAAAGACCATGAGATCATGCCCTCTTCCAATCATTCTACAAATAATGATAGCCCTGAGATTCCTAGCATTGGGAACCTTTAAAGCCTTGCTTGCAGGGACAGTGGGAGTTATTCAGTCCTCTGTGAGTCCGGTGGTTAGTGCAGTGTGTGATGCACTGTGTCGTCATGTGTAAAGAGTCATCAAGTTCCCATCAACTGCAGCTGAACAAATAAGCACCAACATTTTTTTTTTGAGGTGGCCAACTTCCCCAATGTCCTTGGTCCTGTGGATGGGCCCCGTTTGGCAATAAAGGTCAGTGACGATGACAAGCTTCTGTCAAAACATGTCTACATAAGTAGAGTTTGCACCCCACCAAAATGTATTATTTCAGTGGGCCTTATAAGTACCTGACCTAGCCTTACCATATCTCCTGATAGGGTCTGGCCCTTCAGTATGTTAATCAAAAGAAATTCCACTCTATCAATGTGTGAGTAGTCTGCAATGCCACACTAGCCTTCACAAATATTGTTTCCAAATGGCCCGGGAGCACACATGACTCCTTCATTGTATCAAATTCAGCCCTGGGATTCAAGACATCCACCATCTCCTCCACACCAGCAAGCCTCCTTGCCCGGGGGTGGCACAGGCTTGTATATTGGGGTGTCATGATGGATAAGGATCTGAGACAGGCGCATCTCCTCTGTGTCTTCAGTAATGATCTGTTGAGAAAATACAATGAATGTAACGAATGCCTACTTCGTCCTCCTCCTCAGACGAGGAGAGGCGAGAAGGATCAGAGGACCAAAGCGCAGCGTATGTTGAATCCATATAGATTTATTTACAGACGAAGACGAACACGAAAAACACTTGGAAAATTACAAAACAACGTAGACTGACCTAAAACATGAGAACTTACAAATACACGAAGAACGCATGAAACAGGTACAGACTATAAACCAACGCTACAGTCCCGTGTGGTACGAACATACATACAGACACGGAAGACAACCACCCACAACAAACAATGTGAAACAACCTCCCTATATATGGTTCTCAATCAGAGGAAAACGTAAAACACCTGCCACTGATTGAGAGCCATACAAGGTCAATTAAACCTGACACTTAACATAGAACAAACAACACAGACTGCCCACCCAGCTCACGTCCTGACCCACTAAACACAACTATACAAAAGGAAAACAAGGTCAGGAACGTGACATTACCCCCCCCCCAAGATGCGGACTCCGGCCGCAAAACTCAACCTCAAGGGGTGGGTTTGGGTGGGCATCTGTCCACGGTGGCGGCTCCGGCTCCGGACGCTGTCCCCACACCACCATAGTCACTCCCAGCTTCCGTATCCCCCTCCCAATGACCACCCTCCAACTAAACCCACCTAAATTAAGGGGCAGCACCGGGATAAGGGGCAGCACCGGGATAAGGGGCAGCTCCGGACTGAGGGACGGCAGCTCCGGGCTGAGGGACGGCAGCTCCGGGCTGAGGGACGGCAGCTCCGGGCTGAGGGACGGCTCTGGCGGATCCTGGCTGGACGGCTCTGGCAGGTCCTGGCTGGATGGCTCTGGCAGGTCCTGGCTGGACGGCTCTGGCAGGTCCTGGCTGGACGGCTCTGGCAGGTCCTGGCTGGACGGCTCTGGCAGGTCCTGGCTGGACGGCTCTGGCAGGTCCTGGCTGGACGGCTCTGGCTGGTCCTGGCTGGACGGCTCTGGCTGGTCCTGGCTGGACGGCTCTGGCTGGTCCTGGCTGGCCGGCTCTGGCTGGTCCTGGCTGGCCGACGGCTCTGGCTGGTCCTGGCTGGCCGACGGCTCTGGACAAACGGGCAGCTCTGACAGCTCGGGACAGACGGACAGTTCTGGGCAGACTGGCAGTGCAGGCGGCTCTGGACAGACTTGCACACCTGTAGGGAGGAGACGGAGAGACAGCCTGGTGCGTGGGGCTGCCACAGGACCCACCAGGCTGGAGAGACCTACAGGAGGCTTGATGTTAAGAGGAGGCACCTGAAGGACCGGGCTGTGGGGGAGCACTGGAGCTCTGGTGCGCAGCCTTTGCACCACTCCCCCAGGCTGGAGTACTATTCCAGCCCATACCCTCCAGAGTGCAGGCACAGCTTGAACCGGGCTGTGGATGAGCACTGGAGATCTAGTGCCTACTACGCGCACCTCTCTCTTAGGCTCCACTCCCACATTTGCCCGGTACGAGCGAAGCGTAGGCATAGGACCTACTGCACCCTCCCAGCGCCCCGGAGACACAGCACGCAGAGCCGGCGCAGAATACCCTGGACCGAAACTGCGTACCGGAGATCAGACGTGCTGAGCAGGCACAATACGCCCCGGCTGGATGCCCACACTCACACGACACTTTCGAGGGGCTGCCCTATAGTGCACCGGGCTATGGGCACGCACTAGCGACACCGTGCGCTTAACCGCATAACACGGTGCCTGACCAGTGACGCGTTGCTTATAATAAGCACGAGGAGTGCGCTCAGTTCTGCTACCTGGCTTAGCCACACTCCTTTCTAGCCCCCCCCCCCAAAAAATTATGGGGCTGCCTCTCGTACCTGTCGCGCTGCCTTGCTGCCTCCTCATATCGCCGCCGCTCAGCTTTCGCTTCCTCCAGCTCAGCTTTGGGGCGGCGATACTCCCCAGCCTGTGCCCAGGGTCCTTCTCCGTTCAAGATCTCCTCCCATGTCCATGAATCCTGGGATTTCTGCGGTTGCTGTCGCTGCCCTTTTCCCCGCTGCTTGATCCTTGAGAGGTGGGTGGTTCTGTAACGAAAGCCTACTTCGTCGTCCTCCTCAGACGAGGAGAGGCGAGAAGGATCAGAGGACCAAAGCGCAGCGTATGTTGAATCCATATAGATTTATTTACAGACGAAGACGAACACGAAAAACACTTGGAAAATTACAAAACAACAAAACGACGTAGACTGACCTAAAACATGAGAACTTACAAATACACGAAGAACGCACGAAACAGGTACAGACTATAAACCAACGCTACAGTCCCGTGTGGTACGAACATACATAGACACGGAAGACAACCAACCACAACAAACAATGTGAAACAACCTCCCTATATATGGTTCTCAATCAGAGGAAAACGTAAAACACCTGCCTCTGATTGAGAGCCATACAAGGTCAATTAAACCTGACACTTAACATAGAACAAACAACACAGACTGCCCACCCAGCTCACGTCCTGACCCACTAAACACAACTATACAAAAGGAAAACAAGGTCAGGAACGTGACAATGAATCTGTATGGGAATGACATTATAGGTCTATTTTAGAATAATAATAAACGTATTAAATGAGAAATCGAACAAACACCTACCTCTGCTTTTTCTTCTGTCATGATGGTCAATGGCTCCCACATTGTCACGTTCCTGACCTGTTTTCTCTTGTTTTTGTATGTGTTTAGTTGGTCAGGGCGTGAGTTGGGGTGGGCATTCTATGTTATGTGTTTCTATGTTTAGGTCGTTTGTAATTAGCCTTATATGGTTCTCAATCAGGGACAGGTGTTTGACGTTTCCTCTGATTGAGAACCATATAAAGGTAGGCTGTTCACACTGTTTGTTTGTGGGTGGTTGTCTTCCGTGTCTGTGTATGTTGCACCACACGGGACTGTTTCGTTGTCGTTCGTGTATGTAGTGTTATGCTGGTGAATGAGGACCCAAAAGCGACGTAATAGAAACAGAGTCTTTATTCCAGTCTTAAACAAACAATGATTCTCCTGGATATTATCAAAGGTAAATCCAAAACAGGAAACTGAAATCCTCTCGTCAGTAGAGAGGAACGACTGGAGACGCGACCACAGACTGCAGGTCGCTACAGGAAGGCACAGGCCGTAGCTGACATAGACACCTGCTCACACGCAGCATCTGAAGAAGGCAAAAACACGACAGGGCGGAACAAGGACACAGAACAGCAAACATCAAACAAGAATCCGACAAGGACAGAAGCGGAAGACAGAGGGAGAAATAGGGACTCTAATCAGAGGGTAAAATAGGGGACAGGTGTGAAAGAGTAACTGAGGTAGTTAGGAGAATGGGAAACAGCTGGGAGCAGGAACGGAACGATAGAGAGAGAGAGCGAGAGAGGGAGAGAGGGAGGGGGAGAGAGAGGGATAGAAAGAGGGAAAGAACCTAATAAGACCAGCAGAGGGAAGCACAGGGACAAGACATGATGATCAATGACAAAACATGACAGTACCCCCCCACTCACCGAGCGCCTCCTGGCGCACTCGAGGAGGAACCCTGGCGGCAACGAAGGAAATCATCAATCAACGAACGGTCCAGCACGTCCCGAGATGGAACCCAACTCCTCTCCTCAGGACCGTAACCCTCCCAATCTACTAAGTACTGGTGACCACGTCCCCGAGAACGCATGTCCATAATCTTCCGTACCTTGTAAATAGGTGCGCCCTCGACAAGGACGGGGGGGGGGGAGGGAAGACGAACGGGGGCGCGAAGAAAAGGCTTGACACAGGAGACATGGAAGACAGGGTGGACGCGACGAAGATGTCGCGGAAGAAGCAGTCGCACAGCGACAGGATTAACGACCTGAGAGACACGGAACGGACCAATGGACCGCGGAGTCAACTTGCGAGAAGCTGTCGTAAGGGGAAGGTTACGAGTGGAAAGCCACACTCTCTGACCGCGACAATACCTAGGACTCTTAATCCTACGTTTATTGGCGGCTCTCACAGTCTGCGCCCTGTAACGGCAAAGTGCAGACCTGACCCTCCTCCAGGTGCGCTCACAACGTTGGACAAAAGCCTGAGCGGAGGGAACGCTGGACTCGGCGAGCTGGGACGAGAACAGAGGAGGCTGGTACCCAAGACTACTCTGAAACGGAGATAGCCCGGTAGCAGACGAAGGAAGCGAGTTGTGGGCGTACTCAGCCCAGGGGAGCTGTTCTGCCCAAGACGCAGGATTTCGAAACGAAAGGCTGCGTAATATGCGACCAATCGACTGATTGGCCCTCTCTGCTTGACCGTTAGACTGGGGATGAAACCCGGAAGAGAGACTGACGGAAGCACCGATCAACCGACAGAACTCCCTCCAAAACTGTGACGTGAATTGCGGGCCTCTGTCTGAAACGGCGTCTAACGGGAGGCCATGAATTCTGAACACATTCTCAATGATGATTTGTGCCGTCTCCTTAGCGGAAGGAAGCTTAGCGAGGGGAATGAAATGTGCCGCCTTAGAGAACCTATCGATAACCGTAAGAATCACAGTCTTCCCCGCAGACGAAGGCAGACCGGTAATAAAGTCTAAGGCGATGTGAGACCATGGTCGAGAAGGAATGGGAAGCGGTCTGAGACGACCGGCAGGAGGAGAGTTACCCGACTTAGTCTGCGCGCAGTCCGAACAAGCAGCCACGAAACGGCGCGTGTCCCGCTCCTGAGTAGGCCACCAAAACCGCTGGCGAATAGAAGCAAGCGTACCCCGAACGCCGGGGTGGCCAGCTAACTTGGCAGAGTGAGCCCACTGAAGAACAGCCAGACGAGTAGAGACAGGAACGAACAGAAGGTTACTAGGACAAGCGCGCGGCGACGCAGTGTGAGTGAGTGCTTGCTTTACCTGTCTCTCAATTCCCCAGACAGTCAACCCGACAACACGCCCTTCAGGGAGAATCCCCTCGGGGTCGGTAGAAGCCACAGAAGAACTAAAGAGACGGGATAAGGCATCAGGCTTGGTGTTCTTATTTCCCGGGCGATAGGAAATCACGAACTCGAAACGCGCAAAAAACAACGCCCAACGAGCTTGACGAGCATTAAGTCGTTTGGCAGAACGGATGTACTCAAGGTTCTTATGGTCAGTCCAAACGACAAAAGGGACGGTCGCCCCCTCCAACCACTGTCGCCATTCGCCTAAGGCTAAGCGGATGGCGAGCAGTTCGCGGTTACCCACATCGTAGTTGCGTTCCGATGGCGACAGGCGATGAGAAAAGTAAGCGCAAGGATGGACCTTATCGTCAGAATGGAAGCGCTGGGACAGAATGGCTCCCACGCCCACCTCTGAAGCGTCAACCTCGACAATGAATTGTTTAGTGACGTCAGGAGTAACAAGGATAGGGGCGGATGTAAAACGCTTCTTGAGGAGATCAAAAGCTCCCTGGGCGGAACCGGACCACTTAAAGCAAGTCTTGACAGAAGTCAGAGCTGTGAGAGGGGCAGCCACTTGACCGAAATTACGAATGAAACGCCGATAGAAATTAGCGAAACCGAGAAAGCGCTGCAACTCGACACGTGACTTAGGGACGGGCCAATCGCTGACAGCCTGGACCTTAGCGGGATCCATCTGAATGCCTTCAGCGGAAATAACAGAACCGAGAAATGTGACAGAGGAGACATGAAAGGCGCACTTCTCAGCCTTCACGTAGAGACAATTCTCTAAAAGGCGCTGGAGTACACGTCGAACGTGCTGAACATGAATCTCGAGAGACGGAGAAAAAATCAGGATATCGTCAAGGTAAACGAAAACAAAGATGTTCAGCATGTCTCTCAGTACATCATTAACTAATGCCTGAAAGACAGCTGGAGCATTAGCGAGACCGAACGGCAGAACCCGGTATTCAAAATGCCCTAACGGAGTGTTAAACGCCGTTTTCCACTCGTCCCCCTCTCTGATGCGCACGAGATGGTAAGCGTTGCGAAGGTCCAACTTAGTAAAGAACCTGGCTCCCTGCAGAATCTCGAAGGCTGACGACATAAGGGGAAGCGGATAACGATTCTTAACCGTTATGTCATTCAGCCCTCGATAATCCACGCAGGGGCGCAGAGTACCGTCCTTCTTCTTAACAAAGAAAAACCCCGCTCCGGCAGGAGAGGAAGAAGGCACCACGGTACCGGCGTCGAGAGAAACAGACAGATAATCCTCGAGAGCCTTACGTTCGGGAGCCGACAGAGAGTATAGTCTACCCCGAGGGGGAGTGGTCCCCGGAAGGAGATCAATACAACAATCATACGACCGGTGAGGAGGAAGAGAGTTGGCTCTGGACCGACTGAAGACCGTGCGCAGATCATGATATTCCTCCGGCACTCCTGTCAAATCACCAGGTTCCTCCTGAGTAGAGGGGACAGAAGAAACAGGAGGAATAGCAGACATTAAACACTTCACATGACAAGAAACGTTCCAGGATAGGATAGAATTACTAGACCAATTAATAGAAGGATTATGACATACTAGCCAGGGATGACCCAAAACAACAGGTGTAAAAGGTGAACGAAAAATCAAAAAGGAAATGGTCTCACTGTGGTTACCAGATACTGTGAGGGTTAAAGGTAGTGTCTCACATCTGATACTGGGGAGAAGACTACCATCTAAGGCGAACATGGGCGTGGGCTTTCCTAACTGTCTGAGAGGAATGTCATGTTTCCGAGCCCATGCTTCGTCCATAAAACAACCCTCAGCCCCAGAGTCTATCAAGGCACTGCAGGAAGCAGCCGAACCGGTCCAGCGTAGATGGACCGACAAGGTAGTACAGGATCTTGATGGAGAGACTTGAGTAGTAGCGCTCACCAGTAGCCCTCCGCTTACTGATGAGCTCTGGCTTTTACTGGACATGACATGACAAAATGTCCAGCAGAACCGCAATAGAGGCAAAGGCGGTTGGTGATTCTCCGTTCCCTCTCCTTAGTCGAGATGCGAATACCTCCCAGCTGCATGGACTCAGTCTCTGAGCCGGTGGGAGGAGATGGTTGAGAAGCGGAGAGGGGAAACACCGTTAACGCGAGCTCTCTTCCACGAGCTCGGTGACGAAGATCTACCCGTCGTTCTATGCGGATGGCGAGTGCAATCAAAGAGTCCACGCTGGAAGGAACCTCCCGGGAGAGAATCTCATCCTTAACCTCAGCGTGGAGTCCCTCCAGAAAACGAGCGAGCAACGCCGGCTCGTTCCAGTCACTGGAGGCAGCAAGAGTGCGAAACTCTATAGAGTAATCCGTTATGGATCGATCACCTTGACATAGGGAAGCCAGGGCCCTGGAAGCCTCCTTCCCAAAAACTGAACGATCAAAAACCCGTATCATCTCCTCTTTAAAGTTCTGATAATCGTTAGAACACTCAGCCCCTGCCTCCCAGATAGCTGTGCCCCACTCCCGAGCCCGACCAGTAAGGAGTGATATGACGTAAGCGATCCGAGCTCTCTCTCTTGAGTACGTGTTGGGCTGGAGAGAGAACACAATATCACACTGGGTGAGAAAGGAGCGACACTCAGTGGGCTGCCCAGAGTAACATGGTGGGTTATTAACCCTAGGTTCCGGAGACTCGGAAGACCAGGAAGTAGCTGGTGGCACGAGACGAAGACTCTGAAACTGTCCAGAGAGATCGGAGACCTGAGCGGCCAGGGTCTCAACGGTATGACGAGCAGCAAACAATTCCTGCTCGTGTCTGCCGAGCATTGCTCCCTGGAACTCGATGGCAGTGTTGAGAGAATCCATAGTCGCTGGGTCCATCTTGGTCGGATTCTTCTGTTATGCTGGTGAATGAGGACCCAAAAGCGACGTAATAGAAACAGAGTCTTTATTCCAGTCTTAAACAAACAATGATTCTCCTGGATATTATCAAAGGTAAATCCAAAACAGGAAACTGAAATCCTCTCGTCAGTAGAGAGGAACGACTGGAGACGCGACCACAGACTGCAGGTCGCTACAGGAAGGCACAGGCCGTAGCTGACATAGACACCTGCTCACACGCAGCATCTGAAGAAGGCAAAAACACGACAGGGCGGAACAAGGACACAGAACAGCAAACATCAAACAAGAATCCGACAAGGACAGAAGCGGAAGACAGAGGGAGAAATAGGGACTCTAATCAGAGGGTAAAATAGGGGACAGGTGTGAAAGAGTAACTGAGGTAGTTAGGAGAATGGGAAACAGCTGGGAGCAGGAACGGAACGATAGAGAGAGAGAGCGAGAGAGGGAGAGAGGGAGGGGGAGAGAGAGGGATAGAAAGAGGGAAAGAACCTAATAAGACCAGCAGAGGGAAGCACAGGGACAAGACATGATGATCAATGACAAAACATGACATGTAGTCTGTTCCTGTTCGTGAGTTCTTCGTGAATTTATGTAAGTTCCATGTTCAGGTCTGTCTACGTCGTTTTGTTATTTTGGTAATCATTTCAAGTGTTTATCGTGTTTCGTCTGGATATAATAAATTCGTTATGTCAAACTATCACGCTGCGCTTTGGTCCAATCCCTACTCCTCCTCTTCAGACGAAGAGGAGGACAGTCGTTACACACATCCGGGTACAGGGGCATATGAATGAGGTCCAGTGTTATTTCTGGAAGGTCAAACCCATCGTGAAAGCATGAAAATGTTTCAAGAGCTGTAGGCTCGATATGACGAGCGAAGTATACAAGTGTAACGTTAGCTGCCCGACATTATGACTGGTCCAGGGAATGGAGGGTGTTGATCGGGTCCGGTCCAGGGAATTGAGGGTGTTGATCGGGTCCGGTCTAGGGGATGGAGGGTGTTGATCAGGTCCGGTCTAGGGGATGGAGGGTGTTGATCAGGTCCGGTCTAGGGGATGGAGGGTGTTGATCAGGTCCGGTCTAGGGGATGGAGGGTGTTGATCAGGTCCGGTCTAGGGGATGGAGGGTGTTGATCAGGTCCGGTCTAGGGGATGGAGGGTGTTGATCAGGTCCGGTCTAGGGGATGGAGGGTGTTGATCAGGTCCGGTCTAGGGGATGGAGGGTGTTGATCAGGTCCGGTCTAGGGGATGGAGGGTGTTGAGCAGGTCCGGTCTAGGGGATGGAGGGTGTTGATCAGGTCCGGTCTAGGGGATGGAGGGTGTTGATCAGGTCCGGTCTAGGGGATGGAGGGTGTTGATCAGGTCCGGTCTAGGGGATGGAGGGTGTTGATCAGGTCCGGTTCTAGGGGATGGAGGGTGTTGATCAGGTCCGGTCTAGGGGATGGAGGGTGTTGATCAGGTCCGGTCTAGGGGATGGAGGGTGTTGATCAGGTCCGGTCTAGGGGATGGAGGGTGTTGATCAGGTCCGGTCTAGGGGATGGAGGGTGTTGATCAGGTCTGGTCCAGGGGATGGAGGGTGTTGATCAGGTCCGGTCTAGGGAATGGAGGGTGTTGATCAGGTCCGGTCCAGGGAATGGAGGGTGTTGATCAGGTCCGGTCTAGGGGATGGAGGGTGTTGATCAGGTCCGGTCCAGGGAATGGAGGGTGTTGATCAGGTCCGGTCTAGGGGATGGAGGGTGTTGATCAGGTTCGGTCTAGGGGATGGAGGGTGTTGATCAGGTCCGGTCTAGGGGATGGAGGGTGTTGATCAGGTCCGGTCTAGGGGATGGAGGGTGTTGATCAGGTCCGGTCTAGGGGATGGAGGGTGTTGATCAGGTCCGGTCTAGGGGATGGAGGGTGTTGATCAGGTCCGGTCCAGGGGATGGAGGGTGTTGATCAGGTCCGGTCCAGGGGATGGAGGGAAGGAGAGAAAGGGTAAAAAAGAGGAGGGAGGGCACAGATCATCCTGCTGACCTTGATGCTGAACTACTCTCCTACGATCATCAGCGCAATCCTTCAGGATCATATTTATTTGAGATCATTCAGGTGTATTCGGGTGTTGGGTAGCTTTACTCAGCTCCTCTACCTCCACACCACAGGGCTGGGAAACTAACCTGCATCAGGGGTTAAAGAGAAGGATAATTCCATTGTCTTCCATTTCTCATGTGATCATTTGGTTCTGTTCCTTTTAAACATATCTCATTTGTTGTAGAGGGTTTGACATGTATAATAATGGTTGTATGGTTAATACATATAAATATAATCCAATGTTTTTCCTTATCTGTTTCATACGCATCCATCATTTAGGGGAAAAAAATTAAAGGTCTGTACACAATGTATGTTTATTGTACATTGTTCTGAAAAGTTGAAGAGCCTTATGGGCTTGTCAAATAGCTGTACTTCTATTGCCATCGCTGCCAGGTGGACGACACCACACCTAAAGGAGGGTAACTCTGACTCTTAGGGGTACAGCAACCGAGGGTTTGAGGCCCCCTTCATGTCAAGCTATTTTGTTAAGGAAATGGTTAGATGCTGGTCCTCGATGCTCAAAGAGTGTAGACTACGCATCTATGTATTATACTGTAGCCCATATTGTAGCGACAATTACTAATATAGCAGTAGCCTATGTCGGTATGCGAGTGGGACCCCAGGAAGCTCCTCATTAAATGTATTTATAATCTTTATTTGAAAGGTTTTTGCTTCATGCAATTCTACATTTCAAAGTAAAAAAGAACATCTTACCTGGGATTCACAGTTGAGGTAAACTGCGAAAATTTACAGGAGCCAGGATCACTACACTGTCAGCCCTTCGTCCAGTTGAAATGTTGCTCGTGTTTTAGTAACTTTGATTGGTAGATCTTGCGGTTTGACTTACGTTCAGGATGCTTTCAGAAAAAAGGGTTTGCTCAAGTCAAACTATGTCAACATTTCTAATTGGCTGATAACGTGGCCAGCTGGTCTTGTTAGCATAGGGCTGAGTGTTCCAGGTTATCTTATGGGGACAGCTAACATGTAGCGATCTATAGCATGCAACTACATCAATGATTTGATTTGGCTGATGGAGATTTTGAGAGAGATGTCTCAAAAATGTTTGCAGGTATGGACCCAATCAATTCAAACCGTGATTACACTGGAATACAATCAAATATGACTCTCTATTTAAACATGGGAATACTTAGAAAGAGATTTACCAAAATTACTTTCAAGTGATTTACCTGTAATTTTGTTATTTTATGTCTAACAACGAAAAGTATTTTTTTGACCAAAAACAAATCAGTGTGGGCCACATATTGGGGAATCGTGACCTGTACTGTAGGATGCTCTGACACAATTAGAGAGACATTCTGTTGAAACAGACTAACACTGTGTGGGCCACATATTGGGGAATCCTGACCTGTACTGTAGGATGCTCTAACACAATTAGAGAGACATTCTGTTTGAACAGACTAACACTGTGTATGTCTGAAGCCCATATGATTTGATTATGTAAGGTGACACAGTCAGACCTTTCAGGTGGCTGGGCTAACCTGTGGCTGGGACAGACAGGTGCTGAGGGATATGAGTAATGATGCTTCCATTTCCAACAATGCCTGAATGCAAATCACTGAGCAGGTGTGTGTGTGTGTGTGCTTGCTTTCATGTGCATTTTCTTATTCTGTGTTTTGTTCACGATACGTTTGATAGGATTTCTAGTCAAATAAAATGACTTCCTGTAACTTATTATAGAATGGTGCTCAATTCATCACTACCCACAGGTGTGTGTATGTAAATAACACAACACGTGACTTGTTAGGAAGAACACAGGACAGAGAGCTTTGGCTATAATCATTCATACATGTAGGTGTTGTACCATCAGGTTGGACTAAGCCTTCTGCTGGAGAGAGAAGTACGAATATCACAAAGCAAGTTCTGACTTACCAAAACAACTAGGGTAGGTTATTTTACATTTTAACATCCCTGAGTATGTAATCTCAAGCTACTCATCTTCATCTCCTCTTCATGTTTTCATTCAGCCTTTCTGAGACAATGCACAATGTTTTGACTGACATAAGAGTAGACCTACATATATCAAAGTATGTTTATGTATGTTTGCATCAGTATATGAAATATTTTTTTTTGCCAAAGATATATTGTAACATAAAGTCATGAATTGTGTAATCTCCCCTCTCTCATATCTCAGGCGGGCTTGAATATTGTTCCAAAAGCATGAACGACTCTTCGGGAAATCACACTGACCTTGACAGATGGGATGTTTGCTTGGACCAGGGCTATGTTGCACCAGTGCTTTGCCATGCTGCCCAGGCCCTGTGCTTCCTACTGGGGACGCCAGCTCTGGTCTGGTGCCTCTGGCTCTCTCTGAGTGGAAGTCTCTCTGGAGGTCTCAAACCCACCCAGGTCTTCCCTATTAAGCTGTTTGCAGTGGAGCTAATGTTATGTGTCGAGGGTTTTCTTGAGGTGGTCAGCTACCTACTCTTCCAGAATGTAGTTTTACGGAAGGTTATTTATGTTCTCTTTTACCTCGCCTGGACCTGCAGGCCCCTGATCCAGATCTGCATCTGTGTGGAGCGCTACCTGGCGGTGGCCCAACCTGTGGCTTTCCTCAAGTACAGATTCCGGAGGTACAGGGTGGCGTGTTCAACCATGGTCTGGCTGCTGTCGCTTGCTTTTGCATGTTCTCCAATCGCCTCAAAGGGTTATGAAGAAGCTGCAGCTCAAGTGCTCATTGGTGTCTATTGCCTTGGGGTGGCTGTCATTTCTATCTGCTGCTTCTTCATCCTGCGTGTGCTGAAGCAGCCTGGTCCAGGAGAGGTGGAGGGGGGCAGAGGGGGAGAGAAGAAACAGAGGATGACAGACCCACATAAGATGAGAGCTTTTAGGATCGTCTTAACCAACCTGGTGATCATCTTGGCGAGCTCCATCCCGGTGATTGTTGGTTCCACCACCGTGTCATCCAGTCTTGTCCACTACTGCAATATCTTCCCCTTGTTAATGATCGTTAACATCTTCAGTGTCATGGTCTCTCCCCTGCTGCACCTCTACAGAGAGGGAAGGCTGCCATGCCGAAGAGGGCCAGAGACACATTAGACTTACAGTTGTGGGCACTAAATGTACATGTTTGTGACAAGCTATCACTAAAAGACTGTAGAGCGTTTTGTTAAATACACATATAAACTAGAATTGTTCTGCCAGTACCGCGGTGCAGCGAACTTCTAAGTGCCTGCAACCGTAGTTTAAACATATGTAGACACAGCAAAGGGCAGATAATAAATTGTAATTTCTTAATTGATAAATAGTTGAGATAAATGTATTTTTTTGTTGGTGTTGTTAACTTAAGTTGCATCCCTTGTTTAGCATTTATAGTGAATGTTGGTTTGTCATGCATTGTCTTCTTCTTCATGTTTTGTTCTACTTTGAATTTAGGTTCCTTGTCTGTCACTAAGATTACATCATGATATTTAAATGTATGGGGACTGAATGTGCATGAGATTTTTAAGGCTGTCACCCTAACTCAACTTTCTAACCAAGACACTGCACACTACTAGAGAGCCAGAGCCATTAAAACATGGACCCCCCTGACGTTAAATGGATAGTTTGGAACTTAGGCAATGAGGCCCTTTATCTACTTCCAGAGAGTCATGGATGTCATTTTTACGACTCTGCTTCCAATATGAAGAGCCCCCCGAACTATCCCTTGAATATCGGCTATTTTAACAGCAGATGCACGTTCAATTAAATGCCAATATACTAGTCAAATATAGGCTAATCTAGATGAGTGTGATCTTGTTTTGAGAACTCTTCACAGTATACTGTAGGTGATAAATCCTAACCCCTGGACAGAAGTATAGACGCTCATTCTTCCCCGATAAGAACAAGCCACAGCAGGTAGTGTGGAAACTCAATTTCTTTCCTTGTTTTGAAAAACCACAGTAACTTCAATCAATTTGTAAAAACCACATCATCTGTGTGTGTTTTAGTCTTAAATCCTGTGATGATAAAACTTGTTTTACACTAAGTGTTCCACCTCTCCAGAGCCACTAATTATCTTGCCCTCTTTGACGTCTTAGAACTCAGCTCTTCCTCTTATTCAGAGACTAAAGCAACAGAGGACATGTAGCAATTAACGAACCAAACTCACCTTTTCCTGAAAAAGAGGGAAGGAACCTGATGAAAAGGAGAGACTGCCGTACAGTCCAGATCATCCTGTTGATCTTGATGATGAACTGCTCTCCTACAATCATCGGGGAAATCCATCAGGAAAAGATTTGTTTGAGGTCATTCAGGTGTAGTCTGAGCTCCATTACTTTGTTGTTCAGCTTCTTTGGTAACTTTAGTTAATCCCTCCTCGGCAGGGCTGGGAAACTGCTCTGACTCAGGTTTAAAGAAAAGGATAACTCCACTGTAGGGGAATGATTATCTTGCATTACCCTGGTTACTTTGCTGTTCCATACTTTTTAGTCATATTGTTCATGCTATTGAGAGGTTTGACCTTTTTTATAAGTGGTTTAGGGTTCACCTAAATAGTGTGCGGGGAAGGGTGATTGTTTTTGCGTGAAAATTGCCATTTAATTTGTCCTTGTATAGCTGTTTATCTCAGTGAAATTATGAAGATACACTATATAAACAGAAGTATGTGGACACCCCTTCGAATTTATGGATTTTGCTATTTCAGCCACACACGTTGCTGACAGGTGTATAAAATTGAGCACACAGCCATGCAATCTCCATAGACAAACATTGGCAAAAGATTGGCCTTACTGAAGAGCTCATTGAATTTCAACGTGGTACCGTCATAGGATGCCCCCTTTCCAACAAGTCAGATCGTCAAAACGAGTTAACCATCTGGCAGTGCGAAACACATGAAACAGGGTTTGGCAGATGCCAGGGGAACGCTATCTAACCCAATGCATAGTGCCATCTGTAAAGTTTAAAGGAGGAGGAATAATGGGCTGGGACTGTTTTTCATGGTTCAGGCATACAATGATATTCTAGACAATTCTGTACTTCCAACATTGCGGCAACAGTTTTGTGAAGTCCTTTCCTGTTTCACCATGGCAATGCCCCCGTATACAAAGAGAGGTCCATACAGAAATAATTCATTGAGATCGGTGTGGAAGAACTTGACTGGACTGCACAGAGCCCTGACCTCAACCCCATTGAACACCTTTGGGATTAATTGAAATGCTGACTGCGAGCCAGGCCTTATCGCTCATTATCAGTGCCTGACCTCAATAATGCTCTTGTGGGTGAATGGAAGCAAGTCCCCACAGCACTGTTCCGACATCTAGAGGAAAGCCTTCCCAGAAGAGTGACGGCTGTTATAGCAGCTAAGTGGGGAAACAACTCCATATTAATGCCCATGATTTTGGAATAAGATGTTTGATGAGCAGGTGTCCACATACTTTATGTCAAGTAGTGTTTATTGTGATATTTTACTGTCACCTCAGTCTCACAAATACAACCTATAACTGACTGTTTTGCTTGGTTTGACTAAATGTATTCCCATACATATTACACTCTGTATAACAGTTGCTTCTCTACTATTGAGTGATATTCTATATTAAAATGTATTGTACGTTTTAAAAGAAGTGTGGAATAAAGCAAATGTGATTGATTCAACAGTTTAGGTCCGTCTGTCACGTATGATTCCATCATGTCATCGAATATGTATCGTCCGTCAGTGATGAATACAAATGTATTTGCTAATTGTGTCAACATTAATAAACATGCTAACTCAGTCACTAGGAAAAAGAAAAACAACATTAGCTTCCATGAACATCGGGACCTACCTGATGTTTTCAATGACTATTTGCATGATAGCCAACATTGTATTTTAGCTGTTGTAACTTTCTCTGTAGGAGCAAGGCCTAATTCTGAAGTTGATTCTGATCTTATCTTCAATATTTGTGTATTTTAAAAGAAAACTACACACACACACACACACACACACACACACACACACAAAGACAATTGTAACAGTAGTCTGTTGAAGAAGGTGTGGACCAAAGTGCAGCGTGGTAAGTGTTCATGCTTTTTTTATTAAACTGAACACTGAGTCAAAATAACCAAAAATAGAACACGAAAACAATTCTGTCTGGTGCAGACACAAAACAGAAAACAACTACCTAAGTATGGTTCTCAATCAGAGACAACGATAGACAGCTGCCTCTGATTGAGAACCACACCCGGCCAAACAACAAAGAAATACAAAACATAGAAAATGAACATAGAATGCCCACCCAAATCACACCCTGACCAAACCAAAATAGAGACATAAAAAGCTCTCTACGGTCAGGGCTTGACAACAATAGATATTCTACGATTTCAAAAATTCTAATAGTTTGGCAAATTTAGGTTTATGTGACAAAACAATCTGTCACTGTGTAGTGAATCATTGTACCATCAAACCCGTTGTGAAATATATTATCCATAACCAAAAATATTGTATTTTGCGCTGTTTGAAGCTGGTGCACAAAACAGAATGTAAAATATGCTAAAACAAACACTTAAGAATGCGAAGCACAGAAATAGCTCAGCTTCTCAGATGTGCTTTCAATGAGAATGACAGATCTATAACTCCCATTTCAATGTGAATTTGGTTGGGTCGCCCAAAAAGTTACATATTCCAGGTGACAGAGTCAGCCCTTGCAGGTGTTGGTCTGGCCTGTCAAGTCTGCTTTGCGAAGCGTTCCTAAAAGTATCGTGATGCTTGGCCTCTGGGTTTAGATACTCTGTGCTACCACTATCAATGCCGACAGCGAGTTTGCATCATCATGATCCTGAGACGTGGCTAGCAACATCGGCCATTCAGAACACTGCTGTAAAATCCTGCTCTATATTGCAGTCACAGATGTTTGTGATTTTATTATTGTACCGACCTGTTGATATGTGTAACCTTAATCACAGGCTGAACGTGTCTGTTGAAACGTTGTAGCCTACTATCTTTATATTTTTGATGTCTGTATTTTTCCCCTCACAGGAAAAATGAAGTTAATCAAATATTCTAATTTAATTCAACAATGGCATGATGTGGATATACTTTCTTCTTTTTGGGGTGGCAGGTAGCCTAGAGCACTGAGCCAGTAACTGAAAGGTTGGCTGATCGAATCCCTGAGCTGACAAGGAAAAAATATGTTGTTCTGCCACTGAACAAGGCAGTTAACCCACTGTACCGAGGCCGTCATTGTAAATAAGAATTTAAAGGTTAAATAAAAACATTATTTGTTCACATGACTTGGATTACCTAGTAAAATGGTCATCCTTCTACCTTCCGAGAGAGATTTAATCTATTACCATCACCACTGTCTATATCCCACCTCAGGCCAACCTGACTTTGGCACTCAACAAACTATAGGGATCGGCGTCCCGTTAACGGGACAGTTGTAAATAATGCAGCGCCTTGTGTCACGATCCCAGATATTAAAGAAACAACAAATGACGGTACATATAAGTGTCTTATATCGACTGAAAGCTTAAATTCTTGTTAATATAACTGCACTGTCCAATTTACAGTTGCTATTACTGTGAGAAAATGCCATGCTATTGTTTGAGGAGAGCTCCTAACAACAAAACTTTTTTTCACCACGATAGGTTTGATAAAATGTAAACTTAAATCATAGCAAGATTTCAGAATGTATCATCCAAAGGGTCCCAGAGAGAACACGAAGTATCGTTTTGTTTGATCAAATCTTTTCATATCCTACAAAGGTCCATATAGCATGCACAATCGATTTTGTATTTCCACTCGTTCATTTTGCAAATAAAGGAATCTGTGAAAATGTAACCCTAAACGTAGTTTCAACCAGTCAAATCACGTTCGTATTTATTCCTCAGAGATCCTAGAACGTAACTAGACTTCACTACATCGTGAGGGGTGTAGTATATCCTATAGGACACCAAATTTGGTCAGAGAGCGACGCCTTCATGGTACGCCGATGACACGGGCAGTCTTCACTTGATTGACTGTAACTTTGTCAAATAAGCACCAATCAGGTCAAACAAAGCTAGCTAGATATCCAATGAGCTGGGCTTTACGGGAGTGTCGGGAAACCCCGTATCTGTCGCAAAGTGTAGCTGCTAACCTTGTGCGCCAGCATGCCTTTTCCTTTTGGAGAAAAATTATAAGAATATGGAGAGTTATGAAGTTATGAAAACTGGGTGTTTTGCAAATGTTGAACTTATAATATGGCTACTAATACTGTAAATGCTAAATCAAAGTCCATGTATACAGATTTGACGATATTCTTGCAGAAAAATGTAATGTGAATGTCTCCTTCACGATTTGCCCAAATGTATCTGGGTGACTTCACACTAAAAGTAATGTAGTTTGCTCATACTTCGAGTTATCCGTCTGAAACGTTGTACATACACTGCTGCCATCTTGTGGACACCATAGGAATTACAACCAGAGTGATGGCTAGATATGGGGCCTTTCTGTTGCATTTCAATGATGGTGGTAGAACAAAAAAGAAAACTGTAGTTTTTTTCTTTGTATTTTCTTCTTGCAGATCTATTGTGTTATATTCTCCTACATTCAAATCACATTTCCACAAACGTCAAAGTGTTTTCTTTGAAATGGTTCCAAGAATATGCATATCCTTCCTTCAGGAGCTACAGGCAGTTAGATTTGGGTATGTCATTTTAGGTGAAAATTGAAAAAAAGGGTATTCTATAGAAAATATTATATTCAATAAATATTGTCTGTTTATACCTCATTCTGTTCTGTATAGGTCTACTTATTATTTGACCGACAGATGGAGCAAACTGTTTTAAAGGAGGAATGATTGTAGTGGGAGCGCTTGGGTTGTCAGGTGTGACTGTGTGGCAATTGCAAATTGTTTACATGGCTCACAGGTCAGATAGGTTGGCCCCTTAGCAGTATTTTGCTTAGGGCCTCAGGGAGGTCAGGACCGGCTCTGACTGAGTTTATTAACTAAATAATCAAATTTATAATTTGTAGAACATTTTCACACTGCAATAAATGTTTCTGACATATTGATTCCACATAGGCTGTTTTAAAAGAGATAAGTTGCTTTTTAGGGGCAGTCGCTCATTAATACACATTACCATAACACTGACTGAATGACAAGCTACTACTTACTAGCCTGCATTCTATTACTTTGTTACTGAATTATAACATACTGTACCATACTGTTAAAACTAACTACACATTTCACACATTAACAGTGTATACAGTACTAGCACGAAAATAGTATTAACTCTCCAGCCATGTGACTATTATAGATCATGATATAAACAAAAAATATGAATAATAATAACGATTTTTATTTTTATTAAGTACAAACCTTTAATGTATGCAGTATGCAATTAGAGAGAGATCCAGAATCCAAAGAGACGAATACTATGTATGTCTGAAGCCCATATGATTTGATTATGTAAGGTTAGAGTCAGTCCTTGCAGGTGGCTGGGTTAACCTGTGGCTGGGGCAGACAGGTGCTGAGTGATTTGAGTGATGCTGCTTCCATTTCTGCTCAGGCCAAATGCAAATCCCTGAGCAGGTTGAAATTGCATCTGTTTGTGTGTGTGTGTGTGTGTGAGTGTGCGTGTGCATGCCTGAATGTGTATGTGCGCATGTGCAAGCAAATCCTATCGATACGTTTTGATAGGACTTCTAGTCAAATAAAATTACCATCATGCAATGGTGCTCAATTCATCAACGCCCACAGGTGTGTTTATGTAAATAACACGTGACTTGTTAGGAAGAACACAGGAGAGAGAGCTTTGTCTAAAATCACTCATGCATGTAGGTGTTGTACAACTGGGTTGGAGAACTACGAATATCGCAAACAAAGGTTCGAGTTGCCAAACCAACTAGGGTAGGTTATTTAAAATTTTAACATCAAAGAGTACGTGATCTTTGACCAAACACTTTACATTTCATGTTTTTATTGACTTCTGGGACAATGCTAAATGTTTTGACTGACATAACAGTAGACCTACGTATATCTAAGCATTTTTTGGTATGTTTGTTTCAGTATATTGCATCAGTATTTTGCCAACAATATCTGAAAACATATAATCACGAATCGTATATTCTACCCTCTCTCATATCTCAGTGGGCTTGGATATTGTTCCAATAGGATGAATGATTCTTCAGGAAACCACAATTACCTTGACAAGTGGGATGTTTGCTTGGTCCAGGGCTATGTTGTGCCAGTGCTTTGCCATTCTGCGCAGATCCTGTGCTTCCTCCTCGGGACGCCAGCCCTGGTCTGGTGCCTCTGGCTCTCTCTGAGTGGAAGTCTCTCTGGAGGTCTCAAACCCACCCATATCTTCTCAATTAACCTGTTTGCAGTGGAGCTGGTGTTCTGTGTTGAGGGTCTCCTTGAGATGGTCAGCTACCTAATTAGCCAGAATGTCTTGCTACGGCAGGCTATTTATGTCCTGTATTACCTCTCCTGGACCTGCAGGCCCCTGCTCCAGAGCTGCATCTGTGTGGAGCGCTACCTGGCGGTGGTCCAACCTGTGGCTTTCCTCAAGTACAGACTCCGGAGGTACAGGGTGGTGTGTTCAACCATGGTCTGGCTGCTGTCGCTCGCTTTTGCATGTTCTCCTGTCGCTTCAAAGGGTTATGAAGAAGTCGCAGTTTACGTGCTCATTGGTGTCTATTGCCTTGGAGTGGCCGTCATTTCACTCTGCTGCTTCTTCATCCTGCGTGTGCTGAAGCAGTCTGGTCCAGGAGAGGTAGAGGGGGGCAAAGGGGGAGAGAAGAAACAGGGGACGACAGACCCACATAAAATGAGAGCTTTTGGAATCGTCTTAACCAACTTGGTGATCATCTTGGGGAGCTCCATTCCGGTGGTTGTTGGTTGGGCCACCCTGTCATCCAGTTCTGGCATAATCTGCAATGTCTTCCCTATGTTATTGATTGTTAACATTTTCAGTGTCCTGATCTCACCGCTTCTGCATCTCAACCGAGAGGGAAGGCTGCCATGCCGAAGAGGGCCAGAGTTACGTTAGACTTACAGTTACAGGCACAAAAATTACAGGTTTGTGTGACAAATTATTGCTAAGGGAGGAAATAGCAATGCAGTAAATGTTATTAAAATTCTTCTAATGCCGCGGCGCAGATCACTTCTTGGTGCCTGCATCTGTAGATTAAACATACAGTTGAAGTCAGAAGTTTACATACACCTTAGCCAAATACATTTAAACTCAGTTTTTCACAATTCCTGATATTTAATTGTACTAAAAATGCCAAGTCTTAGGCAAGTTAGGATCCCCACTTTATTTTACGAATGTGAAATGTCAGAATAATAGAGAAAATTATTTATTTCAGCTTTTATTTCTGTCATCACATCCCAGTGGCTCAGAAGTTTACATACATTCAATTAGTATTTGGTAGCATTGCCTTTAAATTGTTTAACATGGGTCAAACAATTTGGGTAGCTTCCCACAAAAAGTTGGGTGAATTTTGGCCCATTCCTCCTGACAGAGCTGGTGTAACTGAGTCAGGTTTTTTGGCCTCCTTTCTCGCACACGCTTTTTCAGTGCTGCCCACACATTTTCTACAAGATTGAGATCAGGGCTTTGTGATGGCCACTTCAATACCTTGACTTTGTTGTCCTTAAGCCATTTTGCCACAACTTTGGAAGTATTTTTGTTCCATCAGACCAGAGGACATTTCTCCAAATGTCTTTGTCCCCATGTGCAGTTGCAAACCATAGTCTGGCTATATGTCGATTTTGGAGCAGTGGCTTCTTCCTTGCTGAGCGGCCTTTCAGGTTATGTTGATAAAGGACTTGTTTTAATGTGGATGTTGTTCTGGGATTGATTTGCACTTCTCACACCAAAGTATGTTAATCTCTAGGACACAGAATGCATCTCCTTCTTGAGAGGTATGAAGGCTGCGTGGTCCCATGGTGTTTATACTTGCGTACTATTGTTTGTACAGATGAACGTGGTACCTTCAGGCGTTTGGAAATTGCTCCCAAGGATGAACCAGACTTGTGGAGGTCTACAATTTTTTTTCTGGGGTCTTGACTGATTTCTTTACATTTTCCCATGATGTCAAGCAAAGAGGCACTGAGTTTGAAGGTAGCCCTTGAAATACAGGTACACCTCCAATTGACTCAAATTATGTCAGTTAGCCTATCAGAAGGTTCTAAAGCCATGACATCATTTTCTGGAATTTTCCCAAGCTGTTTAAAGACACAGTCAACATAGTGTATGTAAACTTCTGACCCACTGGAGTTGTGATACAGTGAATTATAAGTGAAATAATCTGTCTGTATTCAAATGTTGGAAAAATTACTTGTGTCTTGCAAAAAGTAGATGTCCTACCCGACTTGCCAAAACTATAGTTTGTTAACCAGAAAATTGTGGAGTGGTTGAAAAATGAGTTTTAATGACTCCAACCTAAGTGTATGTAAACTTCAGACTTCAACTGTACGTGGACAAGGCCTAGGTGCATAATATTATGTTTTTTCATATATAGTTTGGATTGTTTTAATTTGCTGGCATGTAGCAATAGAATTTGAGATACTGTACTTGTTAACTTAAGCTGCATCACTTGTTTAGCATTTGTAGTTAATGCTTATATGATTTATTAATTACACAACTAGGAGTAGGATAGGATGGCTAGAGCAATGAGTTGCCTTTTTTTCATATTATATTGTAATTTGAATGTAAGTCCTTCTCTGTCACTAAGATTACATAATGTTATACAAATGTACACGGACGGATGGTGCGTGAAACTTGGCTAAAGGCGTCCTCATTACAAACAAATCTAAACCAGACAGTGTACACTCCTAGAAAACCATTAAGATTCATACGCACTTGAAAAATATTGGAACCACTTTACGTAAACTTTGGTTATTTGAAAAGCAGATGCACGTCAATTCAAAAGTCAATAGGTTAGTTAAATAAAGGCTAGTGTAGATGAGTATCATCTTGTTCTGAGCACTCTTCACAGCATACTGTAGGTTCTAAACCCTAACCCCTGGACAGAGGTATCAACGCTCATTCTACCCCAATAAGAACAAACCACAGAACGTACAGTGATACACTCAAACAAATTATGGGATGAAACATTGAAATTACTGCTATTAGCCAATAGAAATGCAATAAAATAAATCTACAAGGAAGTACTTTCTGAAGTGTCTGTCCTATATATATATATATATAGGACAGACACTTCAGAAAGTAAGGGATAAATAAGGGATAAATACATGTAAAAAAAAATATTTCCTTATCTTTCTTATATCTCTCATGTGTATGTGTGTGTGTGTGTGTATATATATATATATATACACACACACACACACACATACACATGAGAGATATAAGAAAGATAAGGAAACATTTTTTTTACATGTATTTATCCCTTATTTTAGCCGCTAAACTATCTCCATATAAACTCCCAGAAATGTTTTTAACTGGTACCATGTACATTCAGGCAAGTCTTGTGAGGCTTGTGGGTGTCCTAGAGAAAAAAAACATTGTGTTCTTGAGAGTCTCAGCTTTCAACAGAGGGGTCATATTAGTGTGTAGCCTTAACCATTCAAACAATACAGACCGAAGTTGACAGAAGAGGCTGCCAACTTCAGAAGAGTCTTGTGAGGCTTGTGGGCCAAACCATTCGGAGGCTACAGACATCATATTGAGAAGAGCGATTTTTCGGGATGTCTCATGGGTCTGACAAACACTGCTCTCTTTGCCACCTTGCACCGCAGATGCATACACGTATTTAGCAGATGTTATTGCGTGTGTAGCGAAAAGCTTGTGCTTCTAGCTCCGACAGTGCAGCAATATCTAACAAATAATATCTAACTTCTGCGATATCGGCGGATCAAATCCAACCTTATTGGTCACATACACGATGTGGTGGATTGAGAGTCAGCCTATGCCAAATATAATATCTCTAGCTTAAACAGACACGTTGTGAGGAGGATTTTTGTATGATGTTTTTCCGATTTTGTAGGCTAAGTTTTAAAGAGAAGGATAACTCCAGTTCTCAGGTTATCATCCAGTACCATTACTTTGAATTATATTGTTAAGGGTTTTTACATGTTTTATACAGTAAGTGGATTATGGTTAAACTCAACAGTATATGTTTGGGGGAGGGTGATTTTTGTGTGTAAAATTGGCAAGTTATTAGTTGTTGTATAGCTGAGTGAAATTAGCTTTCTCACAATTCCAACCTATTCCTAACTGTTTTGCTTGGTTATACAAAATGTAATCCCAAAACATATAAACTACTATTTTAACTTTCCAAAATCATATGTTAACTTGTATTTAATACTGTAAAGCTCTTGCTTCTCGACATTTGGCTGATGTTATATATTGAATTGTATTGCTGCATGTTTTAAAATAAGTGTGGAATAAAGCAAATCTGATTGATTCAACAGTTCAGGTTCCTGTCTGTCACTTCTAAATACGTTATGGTCAGTTATGCATGGATTACCATTTTTACAGTAATTTTCTTAAAACGACCGGAAAAGCTGAGCGCTAACCCAAGTTGTAAAGCTTATAGAGGGTTGCCAGGTGACATACACCGCCTCCTGGTGGCCGTGTTGGAAGACCACCGCATCAATTATTCTGTCAACAACAGCTTAGTGCTACCCCAAGCTACAAGTCAACAGTGCCTAAAACTTTTTCATTCATCCTCATTGTCCATTTCTTTGCCGTATTTGCGGTGGCGGTTCTAGCTTGTATGGCTCCCTGGGCGAAACGCCTCTTCAGCGCCAACCTACCCTAGCCCCCCTCCCCATCTCATACTTCTGAGTGTGAGACCTTCCCAGGCAGTAGCCTGCCTAGCTCACAAACTAGAATCAGGGCGCCCACTCAGACAAGGTTAATTGACCCACAGTCCCACACGATGACATGATATCATTGACGTGACATGCAAATGAGCAATAGAAAACCGATCGCGCAAATGTCACCATTCCAACAAAAAATCAGAGGGCGCCCTGTGCCAACCACGGCAAAATGCCGCCCTGGGCAGCTGCCCGTGTCGCCTATGCCTAAATCCGCCACTGTGTATTTGGCTGCTATTACAAGGCTGAAAAGACAACGGGTAAAATTTATTTTTACAGATCAATCATGAAACACCAAGGAGATAAGACTCAAGAACCTTCAGAACAGCAAATAAACCTTTTGTAGTTGAGCTACGGCATTGCACTACCACAGCAGTTGAGTCAGAGAATTGAGTATCTATTTAAGTGACAGAATACCGGCACAGTTAGCCACGTAACTGTATTAAACATTAAATTACTTCATGGCTGAATTAGTAACTGTGTAATCTTAATTCTTTCAAGGATGAGAAATGAATGAAGTACCAATTGTGATTGGTAGTAGAGGTAGTAGTTAGATTTAAGGTAAAGTAGTGTTTCATTGTAGAACACCATGATAGAAGACCAACTAAAAATTAGTGTGGGTATTTAGTGCAAACACAATCCCACAACAAACACGTGTACACACACCAAAAGCAAACGCATGTCTGCATATTTATAGAGCACTCCAACACTCCTACAATGTTCTATAATGACTACAGGCCGATCCAGGACAGGTCCAGTTAAAACGGTTCTATAATGACTACAGGCCCATCCAGGACAGGTCCAGTTAACACTGTTCTATAATGACTACAGGCAAATCCAGAACCAGGCAGATCAAAATAGTAGTAATCTGAATAGCTGTCTTCAGAATCTTGAGTCTTCACGTGGAGGAAGAAGGGTGGTGCTAGGGGGGGCGGTAGTGCGGAAGTGCAGCTGTCACAGAGCTGGGTTGAGAGAAAGGGAGATGGTTAGCTAGCTAAGGGTTTCCCCTCCCTCACTGTGCAGAAGCTATTACCAAAACATATTAACACTTTCTATATAGGCTACAAAGTAATAGTCCAGCGTCGTCCAGGTTTGGCCAGGGAAGCCGTCGTTGTAAATAAAAACTTGATTTTAATTGACTTGCCTTGTTAAATAAAGGTTAAATCCATATAGACAATTTCTATATAGGCTACATAGTATTGACAATTTCTGTATAGACTACATAGTATTAACACTTTCTATATAGGCTACATAGTATTAACACTTTCTATATAGGCTACATAGCATTAACACTTTCTATATAGACTACATAGCATTAACACTTTCTATATAGACTACATAGTATTAACACTTTCTATATAGGCTACGTACATTTCTATATAGGTTAAATAGTATTAAGACGTTCTATGTAGACTACATAGCATTAACACTTTCTTTATAGGCTACATAGTGTTAATACTTTCTATATAGGCTACATAGTATTAACACATTCTCTATAGGTTACATAGTATTAACAATTTCAATATGGACTACATATCATTTACACTTTCCATATAGGCTACATAGCATTAACACTTTCTATATAGACTACATAGCATTAACCAGAGGTGGGACCAAGTAAGTCTCAAGTCTTAGCACTCAAGTCCCAAGTCAAGTCTCAAGTTAAGACCGTCAAGTATCAAGTCAAGTCTCAAGTCCTAAACTTTAGGGAATGTTTGACAGTGATGAGGGGTGGTTGTTTGACTGCTGTCAAAGTTGACATCAGGAAGGACGGTAGCGCAGAATAATGGTAACTTCGGAAGTGTGCATTTCTCAGTTAGTTTTCTACCTGGATGTTGTGTTAAATATATGATTGAATATGAAACTACGTGGCCTTCTAAACTAGTTACTTGTTTAGTTATAACGTTTTAACGTTGATTACCAGTCTGCAGCTAGAAATTACGTAAACCAAGAACAAGAATACGGACAACCGCTGAAACACCTATTGTGAGAACATGGTACACCTGACGTATCCAGAGAAGACAACAACGACATACGGGCTTACATTTAAACATTGCAATTTCTTTCAGAATGAGCGGCCGTTCATGTGCGAAGGATTCGTTTTTCAATTAATATGATTATCAACTGTGTGTAGTGAATCCATTGTGTCTTTCCCGCTCTTTTACCTGTCCCCACCCCTTTCCTTTGTCTACCAAGCCGTCATATCGGTTTTGTACACACACACACTACATAGTATTACACTTTGTATATAGGCTACATAGTAGTAATACCTTGTATATAAACGACATAGTATTAACACTCTACTATTCTCTTTACAGATGTGACTTTAAACTCATGATAAAAACAAAAATAGAGATTTTCACCATCATCAAAACGCCATGCCAGATTAAACCAACACAAAACCCAGCGCTTATTGTAAGTGTTTCTAAACAATTAATGGTGGAAAAATGATTGGAACCATTTCCCTGTTTGACCTCTAGGTTACATGGGTATTATGACAGCTCCACTGTGGAGGTCTGTGGTGGTCTAAATCGAACACCATGATAAGTTAATTGAGATGTTTGTGTTAGGCAGGAATAAAAACGTGCACACAATTTAGTCCCCTGTTTAGCTTAGTCGCCTTTGACTGGGGTTGCGAAACATCCATTCACTTTCCCAAAACCCCAAGGTCTTCCAGAAATCCTGGTTGAACGATTCCAGAGTTCTTGCTTATTCCTTCCTGAATCCGGGAATCTTTCAAACATTTATGGAAAACCAGGGAACTATGGGAACGTTAGCAGATTTTTCTGTCCCAGAACTACCTGAAATCACCCATGTCTGTATTGTACAACGAGCTCCCTAAGTAACTATGTGATAACAATTTTGCATGATATAGACAATAGCGTGTGGATCTACAGGTACCGTAATTACCTAAATAAAGGAAACACAGACAATGTCTTAATAGGGCGTTGGGCCACCATGATCCAGAATGCATCTTGGCATAGTTATCTGTACTCTATTAGAGCAATGAGACACCATTCTTCCACAAGAAATTCCATCCTTTGGTGTTTTGTTGATGGTGGTGGAAAACGCTGTCTCGGCCGCAGCTCCAGATTCTCCCATAAGTGTTCAATGTGGTGACATAAACAATAACGTGTTAGCAATGCTAGATGTGATAATGATCATTAAAATATACGTGACCAAATACATAACCAGCAATCTACAGTCTAGCTAATAAGCTCCATTCAATGAAGGGAGGCGAAATGGGCGTAGGAACGATTTGCACGTGGTGCTTGGAAAAAGGGGATATGATTTGTTGATGTAATTGTAATCCAAACCGATCCAGCGTTCAATGACTATGTATTCAGGGCAGCAGTCTCTAAGGTGCAGGGTACAGTATGGGGTGGTAGACAGCTACTGTTTAACTGTCTGATGGAGAGCGATTCTGTTTTCCCCAGCTTTGATGCACCTGTACTATCTCCGCATTCTAGATGGTAGCGGGTGAACAGGTCGTGGCTCAAGTGGGCAAAGTCCTTGATGATCTTCTTGGCCATTCTGGGACACTGGGAGCTATCGATGTCCGAAATTCAAACAGTATGATTGTCTTTCTATCTACTGGTAAAATGTTATGCATGTCTAACAACACAGACTGAATGATAAGCTACTAATCACTAGCCTACATAATATTACTTTATTATCTAATTATAACATACTACCAAACTATGAAAACTACACATTAACTTTCTAACGGTGTTGGGGAAGCTAATCTGAATGCATAGCTTGATAAACTATCAATAACTTCACACTGGAAGAAGTTTCGCTTTAGTGTAGCTTCCCTAAACACTGAAAACTATCAGGTACGAAGGTAAGACCCGGACGCAGACACTTTCGGATAAACAGTGGTTTAATGATTCCACAAGGGCAGGCAATAGACAGGTCAAGGCAGGCAGGGGTCGGTAACCAGTGGAGGGACAAAGGTACAAGTCAGCAGGCAGGCTCATGGTCAGCGGCAGGCAGGGTGGTCAGGCAGGCGGGCTCGGAGTCTGGACAGGCAAGGGTCAACACCAGGAGGGTGAGAAAAGAGAGAAAAATGGGAAAAGCAGGAGCAGAAGCAAAACGCAGGTTGACTTGAACAAACAAGATGAACTGGCAGACAGACACAGGTATAAGTACCCAGGGGCTAATGGGGAAGATGGGCCCCACCTGGGTGTGGGTGGAGACAAGCACAAGGACAGGTGAAACCGATCAGGGTGTGACAGAAAAGTACCAAGATTTGAAGTTAAACTACCACCAAGCTACTGAAAAATGCTGTTACTACATGTAGTTCTCTACTCCAACACTCACTCAAAATACATAGTATTAGCACTCTAGTAATATTAGCACCACAGATATGTCTCTATTTTAGATTGTTATAAATACACAAAAAGCTATTAAAAAGTCACTTGTTAGAGAAATGTATTAGTGTTTAAATATAGAATGTATTTGTATATTAAGATATCACATGTGATTTACCTGTAAATGGAAGTAAAAACCTATACTTTATGCACAATGCAATTACAGAGATACGGAATCCAAATACCGTAATTTCCGGACTATAAGCCGCTACTTTTTTCCCACGCTATGAACCTCGCGGTTTATACAATGACGCGGCTAATATATGTTTTTTTTTTTTTTCACAAGATTCATGCCGCCAAAAAACTGAGCACCGTCACATAATGTGACGTAAATCGAGCGCGCTCAAACTTCCCATCATTCTGATTACCGTAGTCATTTTGTCACCCTCATCATGGCAAAGAAACGGAGAAATGCATGTGATGCAGCTTTCAAGTTGAAGGCGATCGATCTGACTGTTGGAAAAGGAAATAGAGTTGCTGCACGGGAGCTTGGCCTTAATGAGTCGATGATAAGACGTTGGAACTGTGCTGATCCGACTGAAAGCCAAAACAATCGCCACCGCAATGAAGTTTGACTTTCTTGGTAGGCTACTGTTTACTGCTATTTATTTTTTATTTTTGTTACAAGCCGTGTTTCGTTAAAGCCTATTTATTTTTGTTACAAGCCGTGTTTCGTTTAAAAGCCTATTTATTTTTGTTACAAGCCGTGTTTCGTTTAAATGCTGTGTAAAGTTCATTTGTTTCAATGTACCCGTAGGCACTTGCGGCTTATAGACATGTGCGGTTTATTTATGTACAAAATACATATTTGTAAAAAATTCAGTGGGTACGGCTTATATTCAGGTGCGCTTAATAGTCCAGCAATTACGGTAGACTAATTCTGTATATGTCTGAAGCCCATATGATTTGATTATGTAAGGTGGAAGAGTCAGTCCTTGGAGGTGGCTGGGTTAACCTGTGGCTGGGACAGACAGGTGCTGAGTGATATGAGTGATGATGCTTCCATTTCTGTTCAAGCCAAAATGCAAATCCATGAGCAGATTGACATTTAATCTGTGTGTGTGTTTGTGTGTGCGTGTGTGTTCGTTCGTTCAAGCATGTGCATCTTGTTAAATCTGTGTTATACTCCTTCATGATCTGTCTTGACATCTATTCAAATAAACTGCTCAATTCATCACTGCACACAGGTGTGTGTATGTAAATAACACAACACGTGACTTGTTAGGAAGAACACAGGACAGAGAGCTTTGGATACAATCACTCATACATGTAGGTGTTGTACCATTGGGTTGGATACAGTTTGTCAGGAGAAGGAACTACTAATATCACAAAGCAAGGTTTGAGTTACCAAAACAACTAGGGTAGGTTATTTAATATTTTAACATAATTGAGTATGTTATCTCAGGCTAACTGTTTTACATCTCCTATTCATTTTTTTATTCAGACTTTGAGACAATGCACTGACAAAAACAGTAGACCTACGTACAGTACCTTCAGAAAGTATTCAGACTCCTTGACTTTTGAACATTTTGTGACGTAACAGCCTTCTCCTAAAATTAAATTGTTTTTTTCTCTGATCAATCTACACACAATAGCCCATAACGACAAAGCAAAAAAACGCTACAAGCTTGCCGCACCTGTACTTGGGGAGTTTCTCCCATTCCTCTCTGCAGATCCTCTCAAGCTCTGTCAGGATGGATGGGGAGTTGCTGCACAGGTATTTTCAGGTCTCTTCAGAGATGTTTGATCGGGTTAAAGTTCAGGCTCTGGCTAGGCCACTCAAGGACATTCAGAGACTTGTCCCAAAGCCTCTCCTGCGTTGTCTTGGCTGTGTACTCAGGGTCGTTGTCCTGCTGGAAGGAGAACCTTCGCAACCAGTCTGAGGTCCTGAGCGCTCTGGAGCAGGTTGTCATCAACCATCTCTCTACACTTTAATCCATTCATCTTTCCTTCAATCCTGACTAGTCTCCAGGTCCTTGCTGCTGAAAATCATCCCACAGCATGATGCTGCCACCAACATGCTTCAACATAGGGATGGTGCAAGGTTTTCCCCAGACATGAGGCTTGGCATTCAGACCAAAGAGTTCAATCTTGGTTTCATCAGACTAGAGAATCGTGTTTCTCATGGTCTGAGAGTCCAAGTGGGCTGTCTGTGCATTTTACTAAGGAGTTACTTCCGTGTGTCCACTCTACCATAAAGGCCTGATTGGTGTAGTACGGCAGAGATGGTTGCCTTCTGGAACGTTCTCCCATCTCCACAGAGGAACCCTAAAGCTCCGTCAGAGTGAGAATCGGGTTCTTGGTCTCCTTCCTGTCCAAGGCCCTTCTCCTCCGATTACGCTGTTTGGCCAGGCGGCTAGCTCTAGGAAGAGTCTTGGTGGTTCCAAACCTGTTTTAAGAATGATGGAGGCCACTGTGTTCTTGGGCACCTTCAATGCTGCAGAATTGTTTTGGTACCCTTCCCCAGATTGGTCCTGGACACAATTCTGTCTCGGATCTCTGCAGACTTTTTCATCTACTTCATATAGACAGGTGTGTGCTTTTCCAAATCATGTCCAATCAATTGAATTTACCACAGGTGGACTTCAAGCAAGTTGTAGAAACATCTCAAGGATGATCAATAGAAACATGATGCACCTACTTTACGCCTCAAACTCAATCATCAAGTTCGCAGACGACGCAACAGTAGTAGGCTTGATAACCAAAAACGATGAGACAGCCTACAGGGAGGTGGTGAGGGCTGTGGGATTTTGGTGCTAGGAAAATAACCTCTCACTCAACGTAAATAAAACTATGGAGATGATCGTAGACTTCAGGAAACAGCAGAGGGAGCACCCTCCTATCCACAGCGATGGGACCGTAGTGGAGAAGCTGGAAAGCTTCCAGTTCCTCGGCCTACACATCACTGACAAACTGAAATTGTCCACCCATACAGACAGTGTGGTGAAAAAGGAACAACAGCACCTCTTCAACCTCAGGAGGCTAAAGAAATTTGTTTTAACACCTAAAACCCTCAAACTTTTACAGATGCACATTTGAGAGCATCCTATCAGGCTGTATTACCACCTTGTATGGCAACTGCACCGGCCATAACCCCAATGCTCTCCATAGGGTGGTGCGATCTGCCCAACGCTTTACAGGGGACAAACTTCCCGCCCTCCTGGACACCTACAGCACCCGATGCCACAGGAAGGCCAAAAAGATCAAAGACATCAACCACCCGAGCCACTTCCTGTTCAGACCACTATCATCGAAGGCATGGTCAGTACAGGTGCATCAAAGCTGGGACCGAGAGACTGAAAAAAACGCCATCACCAACACAGAGGCGGCTGCATATAGACATAGATTAGAAATCATCGGCCACTTTAAGGATAGAACACTAGCCACTTTAGTAATGCATAACTCATCTCTATGTATAAACTGCACTCTACACTATTATACGGTATCTTAGTCACTAAATGTGTGTTTATATCACCCATCTCATATGTATATACTGGATTCTACACTACATCACTGACTGCTAAACAGCCATCTCTAGCACATCAGATACTGCTGCCTGTAGACATAAATTAGAAATCACTGTCCACCTTAAGGAAATGAAACACTAGCCACTTTATTAATGTTTCCATATCTCACACTACTCATCTCATATGTATAAACTGTACGCTATAAAATTCTTTGGTATCTTAGTCACTTTAATTGTGTTTACATACTGCATCACCAATCTTTTATGTATATACTGTACACTATGCCACTGTATCTTAGTCCAATGCCGCCCTGATTTACAGTGTATTTATATATTCTCAATCCATTCTTTAGTTAGATTTGTGTATCTGGGAAAATGTTGTGAAACTGTTAGATATTATTTGTTAGATATTACTGCACTGCCAGAGCTAGAAGCACAAGCATTTCACTACACCCGCAATAACGTCTGCTAACCACGTGTATGTGACCAATAAAATGTGATTTGTATTTCAGTTCTTTTTAATACATTTGCAAACATTTAAAAAAGGTGTTTTTGCTTTGTCATGATTGGTTATATTGCTGAGGAGTGTATTTTTTTAAGTCCATTTTAGAATAAGGCTGCAAAATAACAAAATGTGGAAAAAGTCAACGGGTCTGAATACTTTCCGAAGGTACATACAATTATTTTGTATATATTGCATCAGTATTTTATATATGTAAAGGCATGAATCTCCCCTCTCATATCTCAGTGGGCTCCAATTCTACTGTTCAACAAGGATGAATGACACAGGAGAGCAAACTTACCTTGACAACTGGGATGCTTGCTTGGACCAGTTCTTTGTTGTGACAGTGCTGACCTTTGCTACCCAGGCCCTGTGCTTCCTGCTGGGGATGCCAGCCCTGGTCTGGTGCCTCTGGCTCTCTCTGAGTGGAAGTCTCTCTGGAGGTCTCAAACCCACCCATATCTTCCCTGTTAACCTGTTTGTAGTGGAGCTGGTGTTCTGTATCCACGGTCTCCTTGAGATGATCAGCTACCTATTCATCCCGAAGGATACAATGTTACGTCAGGCTGTGTATTTCCTCTATAGCCTCTCCTGGACCTGCAGGCCCCTGATCCAGAGCTGCATCTGTGTGGAGCGCTACCTGGCGGTGGCCCAACCTGTGGCTTTCCTCAAGTATAGACTCCGGAGGTACAGGGTGGCCTGTTCAACTATGGCCTGGGTGTTATCACTCACTTTTTCATGTTCTCCCATCTCTTTAATTGGTGATGAAGAAACCTCAGGTTATGTGCTCAGTGGTGTCTATTGTCTTGGGGTGGCCGTCATTTCTCTCTGCTGCTTCTTCATCCTGCGTGTGCTGAAGCAGCCTGGTCCAGGAGAAGTAGAGGGGGGCAGAGCGGGAGAGAAGAATCAGGGGACAACAGACCCACATAAGAAGAGAGCTTTTGGGATCATCTTAACCAACCTTGTGGTTATCTTGGCGAGCTCCATCCCAGTTGTCGTTGGTTACGCCACGCTATCATATAGTCTTGACTACAACTGCAATGTCATCCCCATGTTGCTAATTGTCAACATCTTCAGTGTCATGGTCTCACCCCTGATGCACCTCTACAGAGAGGGAAGGCTGTCATGCCCAATAGGGCCAGAGACACATTAGACTTACAGTTGCGGGCACTAAAAGCACAGGTTTTTGTGACAAACGAATGCTAGGACACGACAGAGCATTGTGTTAAATATGCATTGAATTATGACATTTCTGTCAATACCGCGGCTCAGCCTAACTTCTTTGTGCCTGCAACCATTGGTGAAAAAAAGTAGATGCGGCAACGACGTAGAATAATGTCTTTAATCTCTTATTTAATAAAGTTTTTCTTGTTTTAACAGCACGTTAGCATTAAAGTTGTTGTTAACTAAAGCTGCATCACTTGTTTAGCGTTTGTAGTGAATATTGGTTTGTTTTATTAATTATACAGTTAGTGTTAGGACGGGGTGGCTTGATAGTGGATTAGACCTATTAATTTAACTTCAGCATTAAGTATTGACTTGTGTTCTTCTTAATGTTATGTTCTACTTTGAACTGAGGGTCCTTGTCTGTCACTAAGATTACATAATGATATTTAAATGTATGGGGACTGACTGTGCATGAGACTTGGCTGATGGTGTCATTGTGACTCAATATTCTAACCCAGACAGTGTACACTCCTAGAAAGACATTTGGGCTCCATCTACTCTGGAGATTAAAACATGCGTGGACCCCCCTGATGTAAACATTGGCTTTTTGAATGGCAGATGCATTTCAATTTAAATGTCAATACATTACTCAAATACAGTTTAGGCCAGTCTATATGAGTGTCAACTTGTTATGAGGACTTCATAGCATACTGTAGATGCCAAATCATAACGCCTGGACAGAAGTTTAGATGGTACAGTGAAAACGATTAAAATGCCACAGTAACTTCAATCAATTTGTAATAATGACATTGTCTTAATTCCTGTGATGATAAAAGTTGTGTGTTACACCGCTTCAGATCCACTTATAATTTCTCCTCTTGTTTTCTCTCACTCCAACTTTATGTTAGAACACAGCTCTTCCTATTATTCAGAGACTGAAGTAACAGACGACGTGCAGCGATGAAGGAACCAAACTCCTCTTTTCCTGATTCCATCATGTTTAACCACAACAGGGGGTTTGACTATTAATACTCCTGGTTCTGGTTGAGGTCCACCTGTCTTCCAGTCTTCCTGGGAACGGTGGTGTTCAACTACCTCCTAGCTTGGTCACCAACACCTGGTACCTGTGGCTGGTGGCTGGCAGCCCTTCGGTCCAGGTGAACAAGGAGATCTTAACCATCAACCAGTCTGTCATGGAGCTTCTCTACTTCCTCTACTCTCCTCTATCGGTCACCAATGTCCTCTTCATCAAACATTTTCCCCTTTATTCGGCCAGGAGGTACCTTCTGCTTAGTCGAGGTAGAACAGCCCATGTTCCAGTGCTGCAGCTGTGTGGAGCACTACATGGCAGTGGTCTAACCTGTGGTCTACCCTGTGATCTTTCTCAATTACAGACCCCTGAGGTACAGAGAGGCATGTGTTACCATATAATGATTCCTGACATTCTGCCTCCTTGTGTCACTCGGTGCTACCGGAGGAAGAATCAAGTTCAACGCTGGTATATTCACTGCAGTTCTATTCATTGACCCGTTTTCATACTGAGGGTACTGAGCAGGTCCACGGGACGGAGGGAAGGAGAGAAAGGTAGAAAAGGAGGAGGGAGGGAACCTGAGGAAGAGAAGAGCCTTCTGTAGCGTCCAGATTATCCTGCTGATCTTGATGCTGAACTACTCTCCTTCCATCATCAGGGAAATCCTTCAGGATTATATTTCTTTGAGATCATTCAGGTGTATTCTGACCCCCATTACTTTCTCCTTCAGGATGTTGGGTAGCTTTACTCAGCCCCTCCTCTACCTCCACAGGGTTTGGAAACTGTCCTGCATCAGGGGTTAAAGAGAAGGATAACTCCACCGTAGGGGAAAGGTTGTCTGGCATTTATCAGGTTATCATTCTGTTCTATTTCCTTTAATCACATTGTTCATGCTGTCTAGAGGTTTTGACAGGTGTAAAAATTGGTTAATCATTCAAATAAACAGTGTGTGTAGAGGGAGAGCAAGGTTAAAGGGGTTGATTGGTGCCTCTGTGAAATGTTCATTGTATTTGTTGTATAGCTGTTAATCTAAGTGGAAATTAGGGAGTTACATTGTGAGAATTTACTATCACCTCATGCTCACAATTCCAACCAAATCCTGACTTTTTTGTTATGTTTGGCAAATTTTAACCCAAAAAATACATACTACGATTTGAATTTTGCTAAATCATCTTGTTTTACATCCTGTATAGCAGTTGCTTCTCTACTGTTGAGTGATATACCTATATTGAAATGTTTTTCTGCATGTTTTAAAAGAAGTGTGGAATAAAGGAAATCTGATTGATTCAACAGTTCAGGTCCCTGTCTGTCTGTCACATACAATTACAGCATGTCATCAAATATGTATCCCGCGTCAGTGATGAATGCACCTGTATTGGTTAATAGCATGATTTTAACAAAACATATACTGAACAAAAATATAAACCCAACATGCAACAATTGCAAAGATTTTACTGAGTTACAGTTGATAATGGGCTCCCGAGTGGCGCAGCAGTCTAAGGTACTGCATCTCAGTGCTAGAGGAGTCATTACAGACCCTGGATCGATTCCAGGCTGTATCACAACTGGCTGTGATTGGGAGTCCCATAGAGCGGCGCACAATTAGCCCAGCGTCGTCCGGGTTAGGCCGTCATTCAACCCCTGGGGGACATTCCTGCAGTCAGCATGCCAATTGCACACTCCCTCAAAACAGAGACATCTGTGGCAATGTGTTGTGTGACAAAACTGCATACTTTATAGTGGCTTTTTAATGTCCCCAGCACAAAGTCTGACTGTGTAATGGTCATGCTGTTTAATCTGCATCTTGATATGCCACAACTGTCAGGTGGATGAATTATCTTGTCAAATGACAAATGCTCACTAACAGGGATGTAAACATATTTGTGCACATATTTTGAGCTAAATAAGCTTTTTGTGCCTATGGACTATTTCTGTGATCTTTTATTTCAGCTCATGAAACATTGGACCATCACTTTACATGTTGCGTTTATATTTTTGCTCAATGTACAAACCCAGACAGGGCCACTGGAATAATCCGTTAGCTTCCATAAACATCGGGGCTTGCCTGATTTCATTCGCTATTTGCATGAAAGTCAACATTGTATTTTAGCTGTTGTCACTGCCTCTGTAGGAGCAAGGCCTAATTCTGGAGTTGGTTCTGATTTTCATTAGTGTTTTGTTTTAAAAGAAAACTACACACCGAAAACACATTTTACTCAACATTTTGGTGTTTTTGGGATCCTTAGAACTGTGACTGTCAGAATTTTTTACCTTATTTTTTCACCTTTATTTAACTAGGCAAATCAGTTAAGAACAAATTATTTTTTTCAATGACGGCCTAGGAACAGTGGGAGAATGGCAGATTTGTACCTTGTCAGCTCGGGGACCTTTCGGTTACTATTCCAACGCTCTATCCACTAGGCTACGCTGCCGCCCCATTTCTGTATTATGCTTGTCTATCAATCTACAGGTAACTCCTCATGCATGTCTACAAACCACAACTGAATGAAGCTACACTAGTTATACTAACCTACTACTTTATTTTTGAATTATAAAATAGTGACATACTATTAAAACTGACTACACATTTCACAGGTATGTGTTTTTACTCAGTAGAGGTGTATTACAAATGTTTAGCTAAACTGCAACCCCCTTTGCATAAGTTCTTGCATGTGCTTCCAGGTGAGTTCCCTGCTGAGTTCCCTGCTGAGTTCCCTGGTGAGTTCCCTGGTGAGTTCCCTGCTGAGTTCCCTGCTGAGTTCCCTGCGTAAGGCTTTGGTCATTATGAAATCAGTGTTCGCATTTACTCAACATCTTCACAATCTCTACGAGAGCCACACTGGTCCTTACTCAAGGTGAGATGTGCTAAGTTACATTCATACCTACGTTGGGTTTTGTAAGAGCACTATTATTGTTTGTTGTTAACTTTCCTCACTGATGATAATCTATACAGAGATATTTTATATTTAATTGAATGAGCATTTTGTGATCTTGTTACTGTACATTTTACATTATCCAGAGCTTTGCATTATGATTTCCTTCAGTCATTTGTCTATTTGCTGTAGACCGTGCCATGATATCAAAATATCAGTTGGTGTTGGATGGGTGTATTTCATGGTTCAGTTAGGGGGGATATTTGAATCTGTCTCTTTGTGCACCCATCTTTTTCCACAGTCACAGTGTCGTCAAATTGTGAGCATGGCTTTCAGAAACTCCACCTCCCTCCCTCTGCCTGCGACAGAGAACCAAAACGTAACCATATGCAGTCCATGCACCGACATCTCAGTGACCACCTACACTACAACATACCTGGTTAACTTCCTGATGGGTTTTCCAGCCAATGGCTGGGTCCTCTGGCTGTTGGTGTCCGGGTCCGGTTTCCTGACAGAGGAGACTGAGGTTTATGAGCCCAGCCTGGTTCTGATTGACCTGCTGTACTGCTTCATCTCTCTTGTGGTCGTACTTGGCATTCCCCTCTTCAGACAACTTACCGAGTACATCTCAGTGTTCTTCTTAGGTCTCCTCTTCATCGGTCGGCCCCTGTTCCAGTGCTGCGTCTGTGTGGAGCGCTACCTGGCGGTGGTCCACACTAAACAAGTTCAGAAAGTACAGGCCACTGCGCTACAGCGCGACCATAGCAACTCTGGTGTGGCTGGTGGCCGTCGGGAACTGTTTCTGTAGTTACTACCTATGCATATCCACCTCCCCTGCCCTCAATGTTGTTTTCGGCATACTGCAATTCGCTATGTTTACAGTCAACTCCTTCTGCTGCCTGTCCATACTCAGGGTTCTGATAAGGCCCGGCCCTGGGGATGGAGGGAGGGAGAGAGGAGGGGGAGAGAAGGAAAAGGGAAGGGATGAACCCAACAAAGAAGAGAGCCTTCAACACCATTGTGGTGATGGGTAATCTTCCTATGGTAAAAAATTGCCTTTTCTGTATACATGTGTTCCACCCAATGTCTTCTGCATCACCTACTTATTTTGTGTTGTTGTCATTGTAATCGGTGGGTTTGTGCAGCCCCTCCTCTACCTCCACAGAGCTGGGAAACTGTCATGCATCAGGCGTCCCAGAGATGGGTAACTCCATGATGGGGGAAAGGGTGGTGATGTACCCCTTGGTTCATCATACCTATTCAGTTTAACCAATGTTACTTTTTGGTTTTTAAGTCGTCAACTGTGTGCTTTGAAGTAAATTTGTACACCAAAAATGTATTGTGATGGGAACATTTTCATGTGTGGTCTTTAATGAAATACTGTCAGCCATTTAACTATTTACTCTCAGTAATGAAATAATAGTTATCCTATGGGGACAGCCAAAGAACCCTTTTTGGTTCTGGATAGCACCTTTTTTTCTAAGTGTACCTATTCAGTTTAACCAATGCTACTTTTCGGATTTCAAGTCATAGGTTATCGTTAACTGTGTGCTTTGAAGTAGATTTAACAACCAAAAAATATTGTGACGGGAAAATTTTCACTTGTGTGATCTTGAAATATTGTCAGCTATTTAACTATTTACTCTCAGTAATGTAAGAATGCATTAAACATTTTTTCCTCATATATAAAAGTTATATGTTTCCAATGTATAGGCACTATGTGCATTGCCCTGGTTTGTGAGATACAGAGATCCTTAAAAATATTTTTTTCTAATACATTTTTCTTCAAACAAACAGCTAAACTCAACTGTATATAACAGTTAGCTACAAACTATAAAATAAACTATGAACTGAAAACAACTCCACTATCCTCTGACTTCCCTACCAACCACACTGGCTTCGCCTGGCACAACATCCTCTATGCTTACAGCTCCTCACAAGCCACCAAACTTCCTGTTGGGGGTCCCCATCAACTTCCTGTTGGGTGTAATCATCAACTTCCTGTTGGGGGTCTCCATCAACTTCCTGTTGGGTGTCATCATCAACTTCCTGTTGGGGGTCCCCATCAACTTCCTGTTGGGTGTCATCATCAACTTCCTGTTGGGGGTCCCCATCAATGGCTGGGTGCTTTGGCTGATCGTAATCGGGGGAGGGTTGGTCTCTAAGTTCTTCTGCCTCAACCTGGCCATGTCTGAGACCCTCTGCTGCCTTAACACACCAGTCAGTCTGATAGGGCTCTACCTCGAAGACCGCCGCCTCCTTACCTTTGTCCAGTCTTCACAGGTTTTATCTGCACCGGTCGACCCCTGTTCCAGTGATGTGTTTGTGTGGAGCTCTGACTGGCGGTGGTCCACCCTGTGGTCTTCCTGAAGTACTAGCCCCTGAGATACAGGGTGGCGTGGTCGGCCATCGCTTGGCTGGTGGCGCTTGGCTCCGATGTGGCCTGTGATATGTTTCCTCCAGCCCCCTTTAATGCTTTTATAGGGTCATTCCTGCTCTTGCTGGCAGAGACACTGTACTGTTGCCTCTCTGTGCTCTGGGTTTTGATGCATCCCAGGCCAGGAAATAGGGAGATGGAAAAGGAGTGGGAAAATGATGATGGCTTTCAAGGTCATCCTGGTCATTCTGTTGTTGAGCTGCAGTTCTTCTGAATGATCACTGTGTTTGACTGGTATTGTCATTTAAAATTCCAGTACATTTCCCAAAATTCCCAGGTTTTCCAAAAAATCCTGTTTGGAGGATTACGTAATTCCTGCTTATTCTCTCCTTATTCCGGGAATCTTCCAATGAAGAATTCAAGAAATCCAGTGAATTTGGGGAAAGTTACAGGAATTTTGCAACCCTATGCATACAGAGCACTATATTTTCACCACTTAATCAGCAATTTTGACATTTGCTATTTTCCACCCTGTATATCGAAGTATTTCTTTGAGTATTTCTGATCTTATTATTCCTATTGTATTCACTCTTGTGTCATGTCCCTTTGACGGTTATTATGTTGTTGTTGTTTATCATACTGAACAGAAGTATATACACAATATGATTTGAAATAAAAGATTCCAGAAATATTCCATAGGCAGAAAAAGCTTATTTCTCAAAAATGTTGTGCACAAATGTGTTTACATCCCTGTTAGTGAGCATTTCTCCTTCTTTGCCAAGATAATCCGTCCACCTGACAGATGTGGCATATCAAGAAGCTGTAATTTTTAAACAATATGGATGAAATTACCCTCAAATTAAATCTGACAGTCTGCACTTTAACCATATAATCGTTGTATAATTTCAAATCCAAAGTGCTGAAGTACAGAGCCACAACAACAAACAACACTGTTCCAATACTTTTGGATCTGACTGTATTACTTGAACGCGTTACTCTCACCAAACATGTGGCTTTTTTCATAGGATTATCTATGTCGAGCCGGCCCCTGTTCTAGTGCTGTATCTGTGGGGAGCACTACCTGGCCGTTGTTTGTATATTGTCTAATACAATAATTTGTACAAAAAAACTTGAGGAACTTTGAATATCACCGCTCCAGCGTGTAGAGGAAAACAAGCCCAATCGACTAAGCCATTATTCACGTGTCCGAAACGGGAACCTGAACTAATAATGTGGGTGGTTTTGTGTTGTTTGAACTGCCAGTTTGTTTTTCTTTTGAGAACTTTTGGGTTGTTTTGGGTACCTCTTTGTGTGTATTTGTGGTTGTTTTTGGTACTTGTAGGTTGTTTGGGCTTGTTTTGGGTGATTAGTAGAACCCAGGGAAAGTTCAAATAACAAAGCGAAAGGAATTCAGAGTCATTTTGGCTCTCATGCTGTCTATGGCAGTAAACTATATCGCATTACTATTGGTTTTCCTCCTGAAACATAATTTGCCTTCTATGGACTACTTCAGACATCAGTATGTATGTTAGTTAGCATCAACATAACTATGATCTGTGGGTTGGTACAGAACCTCATCTACCTCCACAGAGCTGGGAAACTACCCGGCTGCCTAAGGGGTCACAGAGATGCTAACTGATATAACACACGCCCTCTCTATCCCTCTCTCCGTCTCCATTCCAGTTGCTAAAATCACAATTCCACATATTATCACAGAGGGATGAACAAACACATACTGTACCCTGACCCACGTGTTCAGGCTGTTGATGGATTTGCCTAATAGACATGTGATTCCTCTCCGTCAGAAAGATGTAAAGTAAATGTGCCACACCTCACAGGAGAGACAGGTTTCCACAACACAGGTATGACACATTTTGGTCTTGTTGATATCATGATATTAGGCTATATGTTGTAATATGAATAGTTTATTTGTTGTACATGACTTGTGATTTAGTACACCCTGTTGAAGAGAAACTCGTCTTGCGTACGTAGACTGTTTTTTGTACAATATCTACTTAAGCTTGCTTTATGATGCTACGTTTATAATGTAACATTTTGTGCTGATAGCGGTTATATACAATCATTTGAATATTATTACATTACTATTGTTACAAACTGCTAAAGATGAACTATTCTCATGTGTGGATTGTGTCTAGTATATGTCTATGCAACATAGGAGTGTACAAAACATATATATTAGGAATTTGTTCCTAATTTTTGGTATTCTCAGTGTATGTACATTTTGTTTGTAGTTGAAAAGTTCTAAAACCATTAATTGATAAAATGGGTCAAACTATAGTAGTAATTTAATCATAATGTTGTACATTTGAGAAAGATTACAGATAGAGAAAGGGATGCTGTTGGCTCTTAGCAACTTGAATCAGGGATACATGGGTCATCAGCCCAGAAACAATGGATCTCAGACATTGAGGACAGACATTGGTCTACATATGGTTCATAAACGAGTACATGTGAGAAACCAGAATCCCTTTGTCAGTTGCAAGGATCCCCTGTCCGGCAGAAAAAAAATATCCACTTCAAAAAAGGGTACAGTCATTGGGGTCAGACATTAATAACAGGTTTCCCTCTTCCCTCAAAACAGTTGCAAACAGAATAATAAGAAAATGAACTCCACCGAGATCAGCTCTGACCATCTCCAGCCAACCAACGGCACTCAAGAGTTCAGCCTGTTGAATTGTCTGGGCTCCCCCAGCTTTACAGGTAGCGTTGTTGTCGTGATGATAGACTTCACCTTCGGTGTGCCAGCCAATGGCTGGTCTCTCTGGCTCATCTCTAGCGGCGGGTGGAGTCTCATCGAGTCCGAAATCTTCACTCTGAATCTGGTCTCCATGGAGATGGCCGGCACTCTCTTCTTCATGTTGTCGATACTCAACATTTTCAAACTGCGTAGCGTGTCCTTTCAATTGGCTACTGATTTCCTGTATGGTGTGATCATTGCAGCCAGGCCCCTGTTCCAGTGCTGTGTCTGTGTGGAACGCTACCTGGCGGTGGTCCACCCTGTGGTCTTCCTGAAGTACAAACCCCTGAGATACAGGGTGGAATGTTGTGGTGTAGTCTGGTTTTTAGTTCTGGTGTTCGGTGCGATCAACTACATAATATTATCTATATATAATAACTTGGGCATATTCCTCCCCATACTGTCAATGGACTTGTTCTGCAGTCTCTCCATCCTCAGAGTTCTTAAGAAGCCCGGCCCGGGAGATGGAGGGAAGGAGAAAGAGGGGGGAAACCTGCAGAAGAAGAGAGCTTTCAGGATCGTCTCCATCATGCTGGTGATGCTGCTGGTCAACTATGTGCCAACGATCATCATGGCACCAATGGTGCATCTGTTTTCATTGAACGTATACATGTGTGATGTAATTCCACCTCTTGTCTCCTTCTCACTTTTTGGCAGTCCTGTCCAGGCCCTCCTCTTCCTCCGCAGGGCTGGGAAGCTGCCATGTCTCTGGCCAGGTAGACTTAGTGGAGAGAACAAGTAGGCATTTATAAAGGTAGACTTAGCAGTACAAGAAATATCGGGCATATGACTTCTGCAGCCGAGCGCATGAACCGAGAGGCTAATCTCTTCCGCAGTTGTTGTCCCGCAGCTATCACATTGAGTGAAGCAACTCTGTCATCTGTGGTTCCCACTGCTGCTCAAATATCGCAGAGTCTCTCTTTAATGAAAACCACTGCAACACTTTTAAATTTAACAGTAGCATTACTTTGGGGATAACTACAATGGAATAAAATGATTATGTGTGGATTTGTTTTGTTATTAAGTGTGGTTATTTTCTACTTACAATGTTATAATAACCAATTGATTATATGTACAACTGTGTTTGATAAAAAGGCAATTTTGGTTTTATTATTTATGTTCCATAATGTTATTATGTTACATTATTTGATAGTTTACGGCCAGGCAGGGGTATTGGGGAGAACAACTAGAGTTGTATAAAGGTAGACACAGCATATTGGGACCAATTCCACAACAACAGAATGCACGAATCGAGAGGCTAATCTAACTATCACGTTGAGTGAAGCAAACATGCATACGATCTGTATAGGTACTCGGTGCTGCTTCTTACTTCATTCCAACTCTGTAATACCTGTGGTTACCACTGCTGCTCATATCACTTATTATGGGGATAACTACAGGGGAATAACATGATTATATGTGAAGTTATGTAATTCATTTTGTTATTAAGTGTGGTTCTTTTGTGCTCGGTGCTGCCTCTTCCATCATTCCAACTCTGTAATACCTGTGGTTCCCACCGCTGCTCATATTGCTGAGTCTACTTAATGTAAACAGCAGGAAATAGTTCTAACTTTAACAGTACCATTATTCTGGCGATAACTACAGGGGAATAATATGATTATATTTGTACTTAGAACATTATAATAATCAATTGATTATATGTACTGATATTGCAGTTTGATAAGATAGCTATACTTCATTACCTGGTTTAATTATCACTGTTTTATAATTCTATGTTACATGAAGGTTTAGGTCTACACCAACTACATTAATAATTTCATCACCAAGTAATGTCTTGTTTATATAGTATTATCTCATTATTTATGTTTGAACTCCTCATGTCATAATGGTGTCTGTTTGTTTCATAATGATTCAATTCAATTGTTAGCTAGAGAAAGATCTAGGATCTGTCACTTTTCTATTCCCTTTTTGGAGCCTTTCTTCCTTCATTTCTTGTATGTTATTGTAATAATAATGTCACGCACAGTATAATATAATAAAAACATATATAATAATACCATTATCACTGCCCTTGTAATATGATTACTAACAATACTGAACGAAGACATGGATTTTTGACTTAATATAGCATTCATTATTAATATTTATGAGCACACATGCAGGCACACACACGCACACACACACACACACGCACACACAAAGGGGATAATTCTAGCACTGATTTGCTTATTTGACGTATCAATCTTCACTGAGTCAGAGAAATGGAAATTCCACACCTCTCACTCAGAGTAGAGACACGTTTCTTTGCAGCGGGTCTGTCTCACTTTGTCTTTTTAGTATGTTCAAAATGTAATGCTCTAAATCTTTGTTGCTTCATTAGGTTTACTAATCTAGCCCATACACTTTAACTTTCGTTCACTTTAAAAAATAAAAATAATCACATCCGGTGTAACAACCTGTCTGAGCTCCTCTACTGCCTCAACGCTCCATTCAGTTTGTTAGACTTCTACCTACTTACTTTTGTCCAGTTCTTCACAGGTTTTATCTGCACCGGTCGAACCCTGTTCCTGTATTGTGTTTGTGTAGATCTCTACCTGGCGGTGGTCCACCCTGTGGTCTTACTGAAGTACAAACCCCTGAGATACAGGGAGCCGTGCTCATCCATCGCCAGGCTTGTGGTGCTTGGCTTTGGTGTGGCCTGTGTTCTGTTTCCTCCCATCCCCTTTAATGCCTTTATAGGGTCATTACTGTTCTTGCTGGTAGGGAAGTTGGTCTGTTGCCTTTCTGTGCTCTGGGTTGTGAAGCGTCCTGGGCCAGGGGATGGGGAGAGGAAGAAGGAGGGGGAAAAGGGCTTAAAGATGAGGGCTTTCAAGATCATTCTGATCATTCTGGTGTCCATGGCGGTGAGCTACTTCCCAATGATCACTGTGTTTTCCCTGTATAGTCATTTAACATTCAATCTGTTTGTCCATTTCCCTGTCTTGGATTGTGCTCTTTGGGTTTGTGCAGCCCCTCATTTACCTCCACAGGGCTGGGAAACTGCCCTGTATCAAAGGTCTCTGAAAAAAACAACAGTTTTTGTTACATTATAGTTTTTTAGTTTTTTTATCATATCATTTGATTGTTAAATAGACAGTAGAGTCAAACACATAATTTCCTGTCTTTTATAAAATGTGTCCACACTATGAGGTTAAACTAACAATCTGAAATATAGAAATGTATAAGAATGGCATTTTAGTGGAAGTTCACCTGGAACTTCAGCCTGTTCAGGTGAAATTGAGTTTTTGGCCAACAGCATGACATCAAAATGTGATCTAATCATTCTGAACATTGACCAGTTATCTTGTATCATCCTACTTTGAAGGGTTAGCGGTTAGGCTCTAGAGCAGGGGTATTCAATTCAACAGCAGAGGTACTGCAGGGAGTCCTCAAAAATATATATAAAAAGTGGGTTTTCTTTTCAATGTTTTTATAAATATTGCTTAGCAACAACAGACTGACACACCCACAATAAAAAATAGGTTCATATTTTCTTTCTAAAATGTCAACTTTATTTATAATTTCCTGTCATAGGTTTTGAATAAGCACCCGCAAATAGGCTACCAGTGTGGCAAGTGCTGTTGGCTGCTGGTAAGTTTTCTTGACTTGAACATACATTTTTGCCAACAACACAACTTTTTTTTAACCAGCTAAACAGCTGCTCTTAGTGAAAATGTATTTGGAGTTACCTTTCTAGATAATAGGCTACGTTAGAGTAAATACTCACTCTTCCAACTATAATGTGGGAGGTCCAAAAAATGAAAAACTATCTACCAAATTAATTCATTTTGAAATGTTCATTACTTCTCCTTGACATGACACTTTGTCTGGTCTACTCTGGTCTAGAGTCTAGACGATCCTATCTGCCAATCAGGGTTGTGTATTTAAATATATACAGTATATATTTGTAATTATCAACACACCCACACGATCAGACTGAGAATTTCAATTGCAAGAGGAGGCTTATGGAAATAAATTACAAAAAACACATTTGGAGTTATTTTCATGAAACTAACACAGTGATTTATTAGACATGCAGTGATGATTAAAACATAACATAAAAAAGACTGCTTGAGTGCTTTAAAATTGACTTGATTGTATTCCTTGTGATGTTTAACTGTGATTTTCTTGTTATTTATTTAGTCTTAACTTTTTTTGCTTTTCAAAGTATATCAAAGCGCTGTAAGGAATGTTGAAATGTTCAACTCTGAAAGTGTGTCAACGTCACTATTTGCTTTGGTTTTCCCTACTATGCAATGTTTTGAACTATACCATGATTTAAACTTAGTGAAGTGACGGTACAGTGGTGTCATATAAAGGCCTTAGCTCTGTTGTCCAATGTTCATATTTTATTGCATGACATTTATGATATGTTCACAGCTAAGGCACTTTGAGACAAAGTGTCATGTCAAAACATCTGAATCGAGGGGTTCCCGAGTGGTGCAGTGGTCTAAGGCACTTTGAGACAAAGTCTCATGTCAAAACATCTGAATCGAGGGGTTCCCGAGTGGTGCAGTGGTCTAAGGCACTTTGAGACAAAGTGTCATGTCAAAACATCTGAATCGAGGGGTTCCCGAGTGGTGCAGTGGTCTAAGGCACTTTGAGACAAAGTCTCATGTCAAAACATCTGAATCGAGGGGCTCCCGAGTGGTGCAGTGGTCTAAGGCACTTTGAGACAAAGTGTCATGTCAAAACATCTGAATCGAGGGGTTCCCGAGTGGTGCAGTGGTCTAAGGCACTTTGAGACAAAGTGTCATGTCAAAACATCTGAATCGAGGGGTTCCCGAGTGGTGCAGTGGTCTAAGGCACTTTGAGACAAAGTCTCATGTCAAAACATCTGAATCGAGGGGTTCCCGAGTGGTGCAGTGGTCTAAGGCACTTTGAGACAAAGTGTCATGTCAAAACATCTGAATCGAGGGGTTCCCGAGTGGTGCAGTGGTCTAAGGCACTTTGAGACAAAGTGTCATGTCAAAACATCTGAATCGAGGGGTTCCCGAGTGGTGCAGTGGTCTAAGGCACTTTGAGACAAAGTGTCATGTCAAAACATCTGAATCGAGGGGTTCCCGAGTGGTGCAGTGGTCTAAGGCACTGCATCGCAGTGTTTGAGGTGTTACTACAGTTCAATCCAGGGAGGCGCATCTATTATCAAGCAAAGAAATGCAGAACTACTGGAGTTGAACAACAAGATGGATTGAGCCAGACAAAGGCGTCACTCCTTTCAGGTTTGTCAATAGCATTTCTTCAAATATCAGAGTATCTTTGGACCTCCTTTGGTAAATATTGTTGGACTAAGCTCATGAGGCATTTTTAGTTAATTTCTTCAAGAATCAACGGGTAAACATCATTCATTTGTAAGTTAAATCTTCAAGAATCAATGGGTTGACATCGTTCATTTATAAGTTGTACTCTTCAAGAGTCAATGAGTAAACATCATTAATTTAGTCCAAAAATAGTCCAAAAATAGATGTAGTAACTGCAGATTGCCGAATAAGGGTCCTTCAGACACCACCACATTAGTTTTCTTTACTACTTCAGATTGCCCATAAGGGTCCTTCAGACACCACCACATTAGTTTTCTTTACTACTTCAGATTGCCCAATAAGGGTCCTTCAGACACCACCACATTAGTTTTCTTTACTACTTCAGATTGCCCATAAGGGTCCTTCAGACACCACCCCGTTAGTTTTCTTTACTACTTCAGATTGCCCAATAAGGGTCCTTCAGACACCACCACATTAGTTTTCTTTACTACTTCAGATTGCCCAATAAGGGTCCTTCAGACACCACCACATTAGTTTTCTTTACTACTTCAGATTGCCCATAAGGGTCCTTCAGACACCACCACATTAGTTTTCTTTACTACTTCAGATTGCCCAATAAGGGTCCTTCAGACACCACCACATTAGTTTTCTTTACTACTTCAGATTGCCCAATAAGGGTCCTTCAGACACCACCACATTAGTTTTCTTTACTACTTCAGATTGCCCAATAAGGGTCCTTCAGACACCACCACATTAGTTTTCTTTACTACTTCAGATTGCCCAATAAGGGTCCTTCAGACACCACCACATTAGTTTCCGTTACTACTTCAGATTGCCCAGTAAGGGTCCTTCAGACACCACCACATTAGTTTCCGTTACTACTTCAGATTTGTGTTTGGGGGCAGGCGAGGTTAACACACTTACTGTATCAATTTAAATCACATTTCAGAAACTATGCAGCACAGAAGGCTGCTGGCACCTTAATTAAGGAGGACGTGCTCGTGGTAATGGCTGGAGCGTAATAGGAGGAATGGTATCAAATACATCAAATGCATGGTTTGATGCCATACCATTCGCTCAGTTCCAGACTATATTATGAGCCGTCCTCCCCTCAGCAGCCTCCACTGCTATGCTCCAACATTGAATTCAAGCCCCAGACTAGAAACTCCTGGCCCCCATTTTTATTTAATCTCCACAGATACTCCCAGGACAGCCCAGGCTACAACCAAAGAGGAAAGCCACTGAGAATGAACACAGTGCAATTTGTAAACAATCCTATAGCAACACAACTAGATTGGAATTTCCCTGAAACGTATTATATTTATATTGTTAACCATGATGCCAACTTCGTGGTTGGCTTCCCTGTTAATGGTTGGGTAGTGTGATTGATATTGGGGGGGTCGTGGTCTGGGTTGGCTGCAGAGATCTTCATCCTCAACCTGACCATGACTGGCTGTCACGCCCTGACCTTAGAGGCGTTTTATTTCTCTATTTGGTTAGGTCAGGGTGTGATGTAGGGTGGGTATTCTATGTTCTATTCTATGTTTTGTATTTCTTTGTTTTGGCCGGGTATGGTTCTCAATCAGGGACAGCTGTCTATCGTTGTCTCTGATTGGGAACCATACTTAGGCAGCAATTTTTCCCACCTGTCTTTGTGGGTAGTTAACTTTGTTTGTGGCACTAATGCCCTGTAAGCTTCACGGTTGTTTTCTCGTTTGTTGTTTTGCTGTCGCCATTTTTATAATAAAGGAAAATGTACGCTCACAACGTTGCACGTGGTCTATTTGGTCTTCCTCCTTCGACAGCCGTGACACTGGCTATGACTGAGATCCTCTACTATCTGAATATCCCTATGATTGTGAAGTTTAACATCCCTGAGGTGCCACTTGAAGAGTTGCTGGTGTCCTTTTTGGTATTCCTCTGGATTGCCGGTCCGGTGTTCCAGTGCTATATCTCTGTGGAGATCTAGCTGGCGGTGGTCCAACCTCTGGTCTTCAGATCCAGGGTGTGGTGTTGTGGTTTAGCCTGGCTTGCAGTTAGGGTTGCTTCCGTGGTTGGTGGGATCTCCCCTAAACCTCTGTAGTATTGTTGTTCGCTGCCTCTCAGTTCTCAGAGCTCTGAATTGGCCCGAGACGGGGGAAGGGGAGAGGGAGGGGACATATAACACAAAGCGAAAGGCATTCAGAATAATTTTGTCTCTCTAATTTTTACGACGTCTACGGCAGTAAACTACATCCCGTAACTATTTGTTTTCATCCTGAAAGATAATTAGCATTATATGGACTACTTCATTAGTCTACCCCCCCTCTCCATCTCCCTTCTAGTCACTAAAATCACAAATCCACATATCATCACAGAGGGATAAATAAACACCCACACACAGGTGTTCAGGCTGTTGATGGATTTGCCTAATAGACATGTGATTCCTCTCTGTCAGAAAGATGTAAAGTAAATGTGACACACCTCACAGGAGAGACAGGTTCCCACAACACAGGTACGACACATTTTGGTCTTGTTAATATCGATAGGCTATATGTTGTAATATGAATAGTTTATTTGTTGTACATGACTTGTGATTTAGTACACCCTGTTGAAGAGAAACTCGTCTTGCGTACGTAGACTGTTTTTTGTACAATATGTACTTAAGCTTACTGTATGATGCTACGTTTATAATGTACCATTTTGTAATGATAGCAGTTATATACAATCATTTGAATATTATTACATTACTATTGTTACAAACTGCTAAAGACGACCGATTCTCATGTGTGGATTGTGTCTAGTATACAAAACTTTGCAACATATATACAGTTTGTTTGTAGTTGAAAAGTTGTAAGAATATTAATTGAAAGGAGATGTCAAACAAAGGCAATATTTGTATATTTTGTCATAATGTTGTACATTTCAGTTGAGAAAGATCACAGATCGAGGGATGCTGTTGGCTCTTAGCAACTTGAATCAGGGATACATGGGTCATTAGCCCAGAATCAGGGATACATGGGTCATCAGCCCAGAATCAGGGATACATGGGTCATCAGCCCAGAATCAGGGATACATGGGTCATCAGCCCAGAATCAGGGATACATGGGTCATTAGCCCAGAAACAGGGATACATGGGTCATTAGCCCAGAAACAGGGATACATGGGTCATTAGCCCAGAATCAGGGATACATGGGTCATTAGCCCAGAATCAGGGATACATGGGTCATCAGCCCAGAATCAGGGATACATGGGTCATCAGCCCAGAATCAGGGATACATGGGTCATTAGCCCAGAATCAGGGATACATGGGTCATCAGCCCAGAATCAGGGATACATGGGTCATCAGCCCAGAATCAGGGATACATGGGTCATCAGCCCAGAATCAGGGATACATGGGTCATTAGCCCAGAATCAGGGATACATGGGTCATTAGCCCAGAAACAGGGATACATGGGTCATCAGCCCAGAAACAGGGATACATGGGTCATCAGCCCAGAAACAGGGATACATGGGTCATCAGCCCAGAAACAGGGATACATGGGTCATCAGCCCAGAAACAGGGATACATGGGTCATCAGCCCAGAAACAGGGATACATGGGTCATCAGCCCAGTGAGAATGTTTCTCAGTAAATAATCTCTAGTATGAGAAGACAGTGTTTACATGTGATTAACTTCTAGTTCCTCCCAAACCCGGATCCGGGAGCACCCCCATCAGTAAAAAAGCTGACTAGCATAGCCTAGCATAGCGTCACAAGTAAATACTAGCATCTAAATATCATTAAATCACAAGTCCAAGACACCAGATGAAAGATACACATCTTGTGAATCCAGCCATCATTTCTGATTTTTAAAATGTTTTACAGGGAAGACACAATATGTAAATCTATTAGCTAACCACGTTAGCAAAAGACACCACTTTCTTACTCCACCATTTTTTTACTCCATCAGTAGCTATCACAAATTCGACCAAATAAAGATATAAATAACCACTAACCAAGAAACAACTTCATCAGATGACAGTCTGATAACATATTTATTGTATAGCATATGTTTTGTTAGAAAAATTTGCATATTTCAGGTATAAATCATAGTTTACCATTGCAGCCACCATCACAACTCTCACCAAAGCGACTAGAATAACTACAGAGAGCAACGTGTATTACCTAATTACTCATCATAAAACAGTTCTTAAAAATACACAGCGTACAGCAAATGAAAGACACAGATCTTGTGAATCCAGACAATATTTCAGATTTTCTAAGTGTTTTACAGCGAAAACACAATATAGCGTTATATTAGCTTACCACAATAGCAAACATCACAACAGCATTGATTCAAGCCAAACATAGCGATAACGTATAAACCACCAAAATATATTAATTTTTTCACTAACCTTCTCAGAATTCTTCAGATGACAGTCCTATAACATCATATTACACAATGCATATAGAGTTTGTTCGAAAATGTGCATATTTAGCGGCACAAATCATGGTTATACAATGTGATTAGTGGCCAAAACTTCAAGCAATCTGTCCGGCGCCATCTTGGAGAGGCACCTAATCTAATCGAAAACTATTCATAAACTTGACTAAAAAAGACAGATTGGACAGCAAATGAAAGATAAATTAGTTCTTAATGCAATCGCTGTGTTCGATTTTTAAAATTAACGTTACTGCGCAATACAGCGTGCGCTAAAGCGAGACCGCACCATAATTCATGGCGAAATTATTATTTGACATTTGTCAACATAAGTACGAATTAACAGCATAAAGACTGCTTACTATTTGCTGAGCTTCCATCAGAATCTTGGGCAAGGTGTCCTTTCTCCAGAACAATCGTCTTTGGGTTAAAAGATGTCCTCTTGTCCGGTCGAAATAGCCGCTAACGTTAGCCACCCACTGGAGAGGTGTCCAACTCGTGAAAGCGCATGACAAAGAAATCCAGGAAAATCGCAATAAACTGATATAAACTGCTATAAATCGGTTTAAATTAACTACCTTATGATGTCTTTAACAACTATAACGAATAAAAACATGACCGGAGATACAGAACTGCTAAAACGAAAGCTTTGCAGGAGGCCATAGTGATGTCCCTGATGCGCCAGGCGCACCGTTGAAAAGGACGGTACTTCCGTTCCACGGTCTTATATTGGGCCCCAGATTGCGCAATCGACTCCATTCAAATTCTCACCGCTTACTGACATCTAGAGGAAGGCGTATGCAGTGCATGTAGCCCCATAGCTTACATGGGGACTTATAAACTGACCTCAGAACAGGGACCTCGATTTCTGAAATCTCACTCCCTGACAGGAAATGTGCTGCAGAATGAGTTCTGTTTCACTCAGAGAAATAATTCAAACTGTTTTAGAAACTAGAGAGTGTTTTCTATCCAATAGTAATAATAATATGCATATTGTACGAGCAAGAATTGAGTACGAGGCAGTTTAATTTGGGAATTCATTTTTACAAAGTCGAAATGGCGCCCCCATAGGCTCAAGAGGTTAACGTACATTACAAGTACGTGGCAGTTGTGAAGATTTCCTGCCCAGCTGAAAATAATAATAATAATCATATCATTCACTTCAAAAGAGTAAACAGTAATTTTCCCTCTTCCCTCAAAACAGCTACAAACAGAATAATAAGAAAATGAACTCCACCCAGATCAGTTCTGACCAACTCCAGCCAACCAACGGCACTCAAGAGTTCAGCCTGTTGAATTGTCTGGGCTCCCCCAGCTTTACAGGTAGCGTTGTTGTCATGATGATAGACTTCACCTTCGGTGTGCCAGCCAATGGCTGGTCTCTCTGGCTCATCTCTAGCGGCGGGTGGAGTCTCATCGAGTCCGAAATCTTCACTCTGAATCTGGTTTCCATGGAGATGGCCGGCACTCTCTTCTTCATGTTGTCGATACTCAACATTTTCACACAGCGTAACCTGTCCTTGGAAATGGCTTTTAATTTCATGTATGGTGTGGTCTTTGCAGCCAGGCCTCTGTTCCAGTGCTGTATCTGTGTGGAGCGCTACCTGGCGGTGGTCCACCCTGTGGTCTTCCTGAAGTACAAACCCCTGAGATACAGGGTGGGGTGTTGTAGTCTGGCTCTTAGTTCTGGTGTTCGGTGTAATAAACTACTAAATATTATCTGTATACAATAACTTGGGCATATTCCTCCCCGTACTGTCAATGGACTTGTTCTGCAGTCTCTCCATCCTCAGAGTTCTTAAGAAGCCCGGCCCGGGAGATAGAGGGAAGGAGAAAGAGGGGGGAAACCTGCAGAAGAAGAGAGATTTCAGGATCGTCTCCATCATGCTGGTGATGCTGCTGGTCAACTATGTACCAACGATCATCATGGCACCAATGTTGTATCTATTTTCAGAGAAGGAAAACCTGTGTGAAATAGCGCCACCCCTTGTCTCCTTCTCCATCATGGGCAGTTCTGTCCAGGTCCTCCTCTTCCTCCGCAGGGCTGGGAAGTTGCCATGTCTCTGTGCAGGCAGGGGTAGCGGGGAGAACAACTAGGATTGTATAAAGGTAGACTTAGCATATTTGGCCAAATTCCACAGAATGACCCAATCGAGAGGCTTATCTTCTCAGCACTTGTTGTCACGCAACTATCACATTGAGTGAAGCAAACGCGCATGTGTTCTGAGTGGGTACACACAAGTGCTGCCTCTTACATCGTGCCAACTCTGTATGATCTGTGGTTCCCACTGCTGCTCATATCACTGAGTCTACTTAACGTAAACAGCAGCAAACAGATGTAACTTTAACAGTAGCATTTTTCTGGGGATAACTACAGGGGAATAACATGATTATATGTGAAGTTATGTAATTCATTATGATTGTAGAACATTATAATAATCACTTGATTATATGTAGTGATACTGGTGTTTGATAAGATGGCTATACTTTATTAACTGGTTTTGTTATCATTGTTTTATAATTTTATGTTAAATGATTTGACAGATTAAGTCTATAGAATCTAAATGAATAATTTCCTCACTACATAATGTCTTCTTTATCATGTGTAGTGTCATTATTCATGTTTGAACTACTCATGTCATGCTGATGTTTGGTGTATGTTTGATAATGATTACATTAAATTGTGAGCTAGAGAAAGATCTAGAATCTGTCTCTTTTCTATTCCCTTTTTGGAGCCTTTCTTCCTCAAGTTTCTTGTATGTTATTGTAGTAGTAATGTCAAGCACAGTATAATATAATAATACTGTGTTAGATATCACTGCCCTTTAGGCTACAATATATGATTACTAACAATACTGAATGATGACACGTGTATTTCAGGGTTAATATAGCATGAATAGTTAACTAATACGCCTATTTACACACTTGTTTAAGTACTTCACTTGAATCTATTGCATGAGGATACTGTATGTTTACAAACACACACACAGGAGTTTTTCTCTAGCAGTGATTTGCTTATTTGGCATCAATCTTTACTCAGTCAGAGAGATGCAAAATGTACACCTCTCACTCAGAGCCGATGGGAAAAGTTAGTTGAGGTGTGGCTTGATTGAACAATATTAAGCGTTAAACGTGCGGTTATTGGTTGAAAATGAAAGCCGTCTTTGTACTGCGGTGATTCATTTTATGCGAAAATGTTGCAATGATTTGACTGTTTTAATGAGGAAATCAGTGACTGGCTAAATTTGAAAGCTCTCGCATAGTAATATTGTGGGTTACCGAACAGCCAAATGGAAAAGGTTAGGTCTTCAGGTGTGTTTTGTTATACCTTCATACATATCATCCACAGCATGTTGGTGGGGCCTTAACTGGGGAGAACGGGCTCATAGTAACGGCTCCAGTGGAATAGGTGGAACGGTATCAAACACATCAAACACATGGTTTCCATTGGCTCCCTTCCAGCCATTATTATGATCCGTCTTCCCCTCAGCATCCTCCTGTGACATCGTTGCTATATTTGTCTGTACACAACGATCCTGAATTGCTGATTGGTTAAAACCGAATACATGTATGCAACATGATGGTTTTATGAATGAATGTGTGAAGACAAAGGTCAGCCTCAATACCTGTCTATATCAGTCTGGATGAGCCCCAAACTATTCCTGCTGTTATCCTTCTCTCTGTTATCCTTCTCTATATCCTTCTCTATTCCTTCTCTATTCTATTCAGTCCTACAATCTAAGCTTGATGCCCTCAATCTCACTCAAATCATCAAGGAACCCACCAGGTACAACCCTAAATCCGTAAACATGGGCACCCTAATAGACATTATCCTGACCAACTTGCCCTCCAAATACACCTCTGCTGTCTTCAATCAAGATCTCAGCGATCACTGCCTCATTGCCTGTATCCGCCACGGGTCCGCGGCCAAACGACCACCCCTCATCACTGTCAAACGCTCCCTAAAACACTTCTGCGAGCAGGCCTTTCTAATCGACCTGGCCCGGGTACCCTGGAAGGATATTGACCTCATCCCGTCAGTTGAGGATGCCTGGTCATTCTTTAAAAGTTACTTCCTCACCATATTAGACAAGCATGCTCCGTTCAAAAAATGCAGAACCAAGAACAGATATAGCCCTTGGTTCACTCCAGACCTGACTGCCCTCGACCAGCACAAAAACATCCTGTGGCGAACTGCAATAGCATCGAAGAGCCCCCGCGATATGCAACTGTTCAGGGAAGTCAGGAATCAATACACGCAGTCAGTCAGGAAAGCAAAGGCCAGCTTTTTCAAGCAGAAATTTGCATCCTGTAGCTCTAACTCCAAAAAGTTCTGGGATACTGTAAAGTCCATGGAAAACAAGAGCACCTCCTCCCAGCTGCCCACTTCACTGAGGCTAGGTAACACGGTCACCACTGATAAGTCCGTGATAATCGAAAACTTCAACAAACAATTCTCAATGGCTGGCCATGCCTTCCTCCTGGCGACTCCAACCTTGGCAAACAGCCCCGCCCCCCCCCCGCTGCTACTCGCCCAAGCCTCCCCAGCTTCTCCTTTACCCATATCCAGATAGCAGATGTTCTGAAAGAGCTGGAAAACCTGGACCCATACAAATCAGCTGGGCTTGACAATCTGGACCCCCTATTTCTGAAACTGTCCGCCGCCATTGTCGCACCCCCTATTACCAGCCTGTTCAACCTCTCCTTCGTATCATCTGAGATCCCCAAGGATTGGAAAGCTGCCGCGGTCATCCCCCTCTTCAAAGGGGGAGACACCCTGGACCCAAACTGTTACAGACCTATATCCATCCTGCCCTGCCTATCTAAGGTCTTCGAAAGCCAAGTCAACAAACAGATCACTGACCATCTCGAATCCCACCGTACCTTCTCCGCTGTGCAATCCGGTTTCCGAGCCGGTCACGGGTGCACCTCAGCCACGCTCAAGGTACTAAACGATGTCATAACCGCCATCGATAAAAGACATTACTGTGCAGCCGTCTTCATCGACCTGGCCAAGGCTTTCGACTCTGTCAATCACCATATTCTTATCGGCAGACTCAGTAGCCTCGGTTTTTCTAATGACTGCCTTGCCTGGTTCACCAACTACTTTGCAGACAGAGTTCAGTGTGTCAAATCGGAGGGCATGTTGTCCGGTCCTCTGGCAGTCTCTATGGGGGTACCACAGGGTTCAATTCTCGGGCCGACTCTTTTCTCTGTATACATCAATGATGTTGCTCTTGCTGCGGGCGATTCCCTGATCCACCTCTATGCAGACGACACCATTCTGTATACTTCCGGCCCTTCCTTGGACACTGTGCTATCTAACCTCCAAACGAGCTTCAATGCCATACAACACTCCTTCCGTGGCCTCCAACTGCTCTTAAACGCTAGTAAAACCAAATGCATGCTTTTCAACCGTTCGCTGCCTGCACCCGCACGCCCGACTAGCATCACCACCCTGGACGGTTCCGACCTAGAATATGTGGACATCTATAAGTACCTAGGTGTCTGGCTAGACTGCAAACTCTCCTTCCAGACTCATATCAAACATCTCCAATCCAAAATCAAATCTAGAGTCGGCTTTCTATTCCGCAACAAAGCCTCCTTCACTCACGCCGCCAAACTTACCCTAGTAAAACTGACTATCCTACCGATCCTCGACTTCGGCGATGTCATCTACAAAATAGCTTCCAATACTCTACTCAGCAAACTGGATGCAGTTTATCACAGTGCCATCCGTTTTGTTACTAAAGCACCTTATACGACCCACCACTGCGACCTGTATGCCCTAGTCGGCTGGCCCTCGCTACATGTTCGTCGTCAGACCCACTGGCTCCAGGTCATCTACAAGTCTATGCTAGGTAAAGTGCCGCCTTATCTCAGTTCACTGGTCACGATGGCTACACCCACCCGTAGCACGCGCTCCAGCAGGTGTATCTCACTGATCATCCCTAAAGCCAAAACCTCATTTGGACGCCTTTCCTTCCAGTTCTCTGCTGCCTGCGACTGGAACGAATTGCAAAAATCTCTGAAGTTGGAGACTTTTATCTCCCTCAACAACTTTAAAAATCTGCTATCCGAGCAGCTAACCGATCGCTGCAGCTGTACATAGTCCATCTGTAAACTACCCACCCAATTTACCTACCTCACCCCCCATACTGCTTTTATTTATTTACTTTTCTGCTCTTTTGCACACCAGTATCTCTTCTTGCACATGATCATCTGATGATTTATCACTCCAGTGTTAATCTGCTAAATTGTAATTACTCGATTTATTGCCTACCTCATGCCTTTTGCACACATTGTATATAGATTCTCTTTTTTTTTCTACCATGTTATTGACTTGTTTATTGTTTACTCCATGTGTAACTCTGTGTTGTTGTCTGTTCACACTGCTATGCTTTATCTTGGCCAGGTCGCAGTTGCAAATGAGAACTTGTTCTCAACTAGCCTACCTGGTTAAATAAAGGTGAAATTAAAAAAAAAATTAAAAAAAAGTATTGTAGTAGTAGTACTAAGAATCACAGGTAGATGGCGCCTAACATCACACAACAAAACAGCAAGTTGTACCTCATCACTCAAAGTAAAAACAACTGATAACTCCTGACTGTAGGCCTATATTGTCTAATTCCATTGGGTTGGTACACGACAAGCCCTTTTCGCAGATGCAGTCGGGGAGTGATGGCAGCCCTTTAGTCACCGCACATTAGCCTAATAATATCAGCCTGACAGGTTGGCAGAAGGGAAAAATATATTTGCATGGGATCGATTACACAGTGCTCTCTGCCGAGTAGGCCAAAATGCAGTGTGCTTTAGTCCTTTTGCCTAATGAGTAGTTCCTCCCTTTGCCTAATAGGTCAGTCCTGCCTTTGCCTAATGGGTCAGTCCTGCCTTTGCCTAATGGGTCAGTCCTGCCTTTGCCTAATGGGTCAGTCCTGCCTTTGCCTAATGGGTCAGTCCTGCCTTTGCCTAATGGGTCAGTCCTGCCTTTGCCTAATGGGTCAGTCCTGCCTTTGCCTAATGGGTCAGTCCTGCCTTTGCCTAATGGGTCAGTCCTGCCTTTGCCTAATGGGTCAGTCCTGCCTTTGCCTAATGGGTCAGTCCTGCCTTTGCCTAATGGGTCAGTCCTGCCTTTGCCTAATGGGTCAGTCCTGCCTTTGCCTAATGGGTCAGTCCTGCCTTTGCCTAATGGGTCAGTCCTGCCTTTGCCTAATGGGTCAGTCCTGCCTTTGCCTAATGGGTCAGTCCTGCCTTTGCCTAATGGGTCAGTCCTGCCTTTGCCTAATGGGTCAGTCCTCCCTTTATCTAAAGGGTCAGTCCTCCCTTTATCTAATGGGTCAGTCCTGCCTTTATCTAATGGGTCAGTCCTGCCTTTATCTAAAGGGTCAGTCCTGCCTTTGCCTAAAGGGTCAGTCCTGCCTTTGCCTAAAGGGTCAGTCCTCCCTTTGCCTAATGGGTCAGTCCTCCCTTTGCCTAATGGGTCAGTCCTCCCTTTGCCTAATGGGTCAGTCCTCTCTTTTGCCTAATGAGTCAGTCCTCTCTTTTGCCTAATGAGTCAGTCCTCTCTTTGCCTAATGAGTCAGTCCTCCCTTTGCCTAATGAGTCAGTCCTCTCTTTGCCTAATGAGTCAGTCCTCTCTTTTGCCTAATGAGTCAGTCCTCTCTTTTGCCTAATGAGTCAGTCCTCCCTGGAAGCCATTAACAAACACACACCATTCTCTAAATGACTTCACGTTTTGTTATTAAGTTCATGCAGTTTTATCTTGTCAAAAATGTTTAAAGTTGCGTGATGTTTCCACTTACCTGTGCTCTTGTCGATCAACACAAACGTTTTTTAAGTGCATATTTGGGTTATTCATGTAACGGTTCTCCTCCTCTTCGTCTGAAGAGGAGAAGCATGGGTCGGACCAATACGCAGCCAGGTAGGATGACATAATACATTTATTAAACACGACGAACACAGACACGAACTATACTTGAAAATATTTACAAAACAACAAAACGACATAGACTGACCTAAAACATGAAAACTTACAAATACACTAAGAACGCACGAAACAGGTACAGACTACAAACCAACGCTACAGTCCCGTGTGGTACTAACATACATACAGACACGGAAGACAATCACCCACAAACAAACAGTGAGAACAACCTACCTTAATATGACTCTCTATCAGAGGAAATGCCAAACACCTGCCTCTAATTGAGAGCCATACCAGGCAACCCTTTAACCCTTTAATAACTAGGGTCAGAACGTGACAGTACCCCCCCCCCCTCAAGGTGCGGACTGCGACCGCACCACCTAAACCTATAGGGGAGGGTTTGGGTGGGCATCTGTCCGCGGCGGCGGCTCTGGCGCAGGACGTGGACCCCACTTCACCCTTGTCTTTGTCCGCTTCTGTGGCCTCCTAAAAGTGGCGACCCTTGCCACCGACCTTGGACTGGGAACCCTAGACATGGGTCCCGCTGGACCTAGGGGCAGCCCCGGACTGAGGGACCACTCCGGACTGAGGGACAACACCGGGCTGGCTGGCGGATCCTGGCTGGCTGGCGGATCCTGGCTGGCTGACGGCTCTGGCTGGTCATGGCTGGCTGACGGCTCTGGCTGGTCACGGCTGGCTGACGGCTCTGGCTGGTCACGGCTGGCTGACGGCTCTGGCTGGTCACGGCTGGCTGACGGCTCTGGCTGGTCACGGCTGGCTGACGGCTCTGGCTGGTCACGGCTGACTGACGGCTCTGGCTGGTCACGGCTGGCTGGACGGCTCTGGCTGGTCACGGCTGGCTGGACGGCTCTGGCTGGTCACGGCTGGCTGGACGGCTCTGGCAGGTCCTGGCTGGACGGCTCTGGCAGGTCCTGGCTGGACGGCTCTGGCAGGTCCTGGCTGGACGGCTCTGGCAGGTCCTGGCTGGACGGCTCTGGCAGGTCCTGGCTGGACGGCTCTGGCTGGACGGGCAGCTCTGACGGCTCGGGACAGACGGGCAGCTCTGACGGCTCGGGACAGACGGGCAGCTCTGACGGCTCGGGACAGACGGGCAGCTCTGACGGCGCTTGGCAGACGGGCAGCTCTGACGGCGCTTGGCAGACGGGCAGCTCTGACGGCGCTTGGCAGACGGGCAGCTCTGACGGCGCTTGGCAGACGGGCAGCTCTGACGGCGCTTGGCAGACGGGCAGCTCTGACGGCGCTTGGCAGACGGGCAGCTCTGACGGCGCTTGGCAGACGGGCACACCTGTAGGGAGGAGACGGAGAGACAGCCTGGTGCGTGGGGCTGCCACAGGACCCACCAGGCTGGAGAGACCTACAGGAGGCTTGATGTTCAGAGGAGGCACCTGAAGGACCGGGCTGTGGGGGAGCACTGGAGCTCTGGTGCGCAGCCTTTGCACCACTCTCCCAGGCTGGAGTACTACTCCAGCCCGTACCCTCCAGAGTGCAGGCACAGGTTGAACCGGGCTGTGGATGAGCACTGGAGATCTAGTGCCTACTACGCGCACCTCTCTCTTAGGCTCCACTCCCACATTTGCCCGGTACGAGCGAAGCGTAGGCATAGGACGTACTGCACCCTCCCAGCGCCCCGGAGACACAGCACGCAGAGCCGGCGCAGGATACCCTGGACCGAAACTGCGTACCGGAGACCAGACGCGCTGAGCAGGCACAACACGCCCGGGCTGGATGCCCACACTCACACGACACTTTCGGGGGGCTGCCCTATAGCGCACCGGGCTATGGGCACGCACTGGCGACACCGTGCGCTTAACCGCATAACACGGTGCCTGACCAGTGACGCGTTGCTTATAATAAGCACGAGGAGTGAGCTCAGGTCTGCTACCTGGCTTAGCCACACTCCTTTCTAGCCCCCCCCCCAAAAAAATTATGGGGCTGCCTCTCGTACCTGTCGCGCTGCCTTGCTGCCTCCTCATATCGCCACAGCTCAGCTTTCGCTTCCTCCAGCTCAGCCTTGGGGCGGCGATACTCCCCAGCCTGCGCCCAGGGTCCGTCTCCGTTCAAGATCTCCTCCCATGTCCATGAATCCTGGGATTCCTGCGGTTGCTGTCGCTGCCCTTTTCCCTGCTGCTTGATCCTAGTTGTGTGGGTGATTCTGTAACGGTTCTCCTCCTCTTCGTCTGAAGAGGAGAAGCATGGGTCGGACCAATACGCAGCCAGGTAGGATGACATAATACATTTATTAAACACGACGAACACAGACACGAACTATACTTGAAAATATTTACAAAACAAAAAAACGATGTAGACTGACCTAAAACATGAAAACTTACAAATACACTAAGAACGCACGAAACAGGTACAGACTACAAACCAACGCTACAGTCCCGTGTGGTACTAACATACATACATACAGACACGGAAGACAATCACCCACAAACAAACAGTGAGAACAACCTACCTTAATATGACTCTCAATCAGAGGAAATGCCAAACACCTGCCTCTAATTGAGAGCCATACCAGGCAACCCTTTAACCCAACATAGAAACACAACACATAGAAATGCCCACCCAGCTCACGTCCTGACCAACAAAACAAAAGATTAACACAATAACTAGGGTCAGAACATGACAATTCAGGTCTAGTTAGATTCAGCACCTTCTAGCTATTGTCATAATGTCATAGCAGCTTACAAAGAGGTGACAGCGTAAGAGAACACACCCACGGGACATGCTGTAGGCCTACTTGCTGTGTCAACCAGGTTTCTTACGTAGACAATGTGTATGAAGAAAACCACTAATGTTGCCGTATTCCACATTAAAACAAATCCAGCCTACTTTCAAATAACGCACATGAAATTGTCAGTCAACGTCAGTTGATCTGCTGCACCACATTCACACACAACGCACGTCACTCACGTCACTCACGTCACTCACATCACTCACATCACTCACAGCTGCTGAGCTAACAATCCTCTCCTTCTAACTGTGTCTGTATGGTGTCTGTGTGGCTACTAGAATTCTTCAAATCATTAACTCTTTATTTACACACTCAAGGAATAATTTACAGTTACAGCACTTAGACTTTATGTTTAATAGCATAACCTTGAGGCGGATATTGAAGGGGACTTGAATAGGAGAACCAGTAAGATCTGTCTACCTATATGTACGTATTACCTCAATTACCTTGACTAACCTGTGCCCCCGCACATTGACTCTGAACTGGTACCCCCTGTATATAGCCCCACTATTGTTATTTACTGCTGCTCTTTAATCATTTGTTTTTCTTATCTCTTACTATTTGGGGGGTATTTTCTTAAAACTGCATTGTTGGTTAAGGGCTCATATGTAAGCATTTCACTGTAAGGTCTACACCTGTTGTATTCCGCACATGTGACAAATACAATTTGATAAAAAATTTTAAGCTCTGTGTACTTTTCCTCCAAGACAGGACACCGTTGTAGTTGAATGTGCTCGGAACCACAAAAGCCTTACCTCTCGTGATAACATTTAACAGGTGTAGCCTGTGTCTCGCGTGCCTAATGATATGTTATTAGACGTACACCGCCCGCCACTCTCTCACTCAAGAGTAAACAAATGTAATACCGTTGTGTGCGTCAAAGGGCCTCCATCTCTGGGAAAATGCTACCTCAGTGATGGGAGTTTAGGCGAGAGAGTAAAGAGAGGTACTGCTTGAACATTGCCATGAGTTAATCCTTACAAATCCTTTAAAGGATGTCAGATAGGTGTGGAAAAAGAGAGAGAGAGAGGCATAGAGAGAGAGAGAGGCATAGAGAGAGAGAGGCAGAGAGAGAGAGGCAGAGAGAGAGAGAGAGCAAGAGAGGGAGCAAGAGAGGGAGAGAGAGAGAGAGAGAGAGAGGGAGAATTACATGCATACCTGAACCTGGTTGGCACACCTGTCTGGCTGGTTGGATTGGCTGAGGGAGGGAGGGAAGAACCAACTGTAAAGTCTGCAGTTACTCCATCATGATGACAACAACCTCAGTCTAACTCTGGATACCTGTTGAGAGCAGTGAGGAAAAGACAGAAAGTGAGAAAAGGAAAAAAGTGTGTAACAAGGAACATCTATAGATAGATAGAGGAGGGGAAGACTGACAGAAGACAGGACACTGGACATTATCCACTTGGAAGTCTCAAGGACCACAGAACAGGTACTAGGTCCATCTCAAAATGATAAAGTCCTAGCTAATAAGCAAGTGTTTTGCAAATATTTTCATGTGGGCCAGTGCATTGTGTGTGTGTGTTTCTCCAATACTAGGCTATTGTACACCTGTCACATGATGGATCACGAGTGGGTTTGCCAGTGGTGCTTAGTTTGCAGAATTGCTAAACTTCATCAGACTTGGTATGATAATATTATATTGGAGCTAGCTCATTTCCATTCTCTAAATATACACCAGGAGGAGCCATGTGAATCTGTGAAGAAAGCCTAAGCATATGTAAATGTGTTGAAAGTCTCAGGTGGAGACCCGAACTAAGTCCTGATCGATGTAGAGGTACTGAGACTAGAAAGGCTTAGCTACTTTGCATGTGTCTCCTTAAATATCTGGTCCCGTGTGGCTCAGTTGGTAGAGCATGGCGCTTGCAACGCCAGGGTTGTGGGTTCAATTCCCACGGGGGGACCAGGGTTCAATTCCCATGGGGGGACCAGGATGAATATGTATGAACTTTCCAATTTGTAAGTCGCTCTGGATAAGAGCGTCTGCTAAATGACTTAAATGTAAATATCTAACTACATTAGGCCTCAACATAGATGTCACTTAAATATCTAGCTAACAATAGCTAGCAGTAGAGTAGACTCAAAAACACTGACTATTTCCCTAGTACTATTCCACAGTAGGTAGCTAACTACAGTATATAGGCAGGGCTCCGAAATGAAGCGTGTCCTGTTGTCCCGGTGATGATAAAATGTCTGGAATGTCTGGGAAGATTCTAACAGACTCTGGGACAGTTCTGGGAGGATTGATCCAAACTCATACAACTACTGTACATACAAAACACGTCATAATAATACGCTGTTAAAGCTGATTCAAGAGATTAGAACGTTTAGCTTAAAATGTTGATAAGCTGTTACTTCTGCACATTTTAAGCGCAGCGATGCGCACTCAGCAGGAGGTTATGTGCCAATGCTCCAAAATGCAGTTCATGGGAACACACCGTTCTAAAGAGCCACATTCAGGCTACACAAAATAGATGTACATAAGCTAGTGTTCCACTGTTGACCTTTTTACAGGCCATTTTTTTATCTGAATTTCTGTCTCAGCCCCATTTATCTATTTCAGTAGTAGGCTACTCTTATTAGCAAATTAAATTACTGTGAATGACCTAGGTTCTCGAGTAGTCCCATGTTGGCATATCAAACGTTAAACAAAGTATGTAGACTATTTTAATTTGGGATGGTTCATCTTAATTTTGGGGCGATTTAAATTGCACTTCGGAATGATTCTGGGATGGTGATAAAAACGGTTAATCTCATTGGCCAGAAAAGTGAAGTCAACCGATTTACTCCAATACTGACTGTCTAATTATAATAGGCTAGTAGTGATTGATTACTAGTAGAATAACACTGTCTTGATATACTGGACTCTTGATGGATCTCCTCTCTCTCTTTACATTTCAATCTTGCAGCCTGCAGCCACACACTAATAGATTTGTATACTCCCGTTGGAAATACAATTATTTTAGAGCAATGTGACTTCTATATGTGACCATGTCACAATATTGTTTTCTGAAGAAAAAAATGTCCGTCTTAACCATTCACTGTCAATCACTTCTTTAGTTCAGATTAATCATTTGGTGTGATGAACCAATAACAAAGGGAGAAATGCAGAGAACAAGGTAAATACATCTTAGCAGTTGTAGACTATTTAGATTGTCATTAAGGAGAGACGTCTATTGGAAAAATATGTCAAATCCACTCTTGCTGCGAAAAAAAAGGACTTCCGACTTCAGTGCTTTCAAATGAGTTCCGACATTGAGCGCGGGCTCCTGTGGTCGGATAAAAGCAAATAATAATAAATAAAAAATAACATAATTTTTATTTTAAAAGATTTGCCTCTTGGGCCCCCTATAGTCTCGGTCCCAGCTCCTGACTCACAATTGATCAGTCACATTAATTTATTATGCAGTTTATTTGAATGTTAATAATCAGTTACCCAATCAAGGCAGGGCCAGCCCCATACCTCTTCTCCTCCCCCATCTGATGATTAGCAGAGCAGCAGCAGGCAGCAGCAGGCTGTCTACACTCATTGAGAGCGGGCTCCTGAGTCTTCCTGTGGTTGGCGGTTGCGGTAAAAAATATTAAATATATACCACATACAGTATACTGTACATTTAATATATAACCCTTAAACTCAACTCTGGATCTCAAAGCCAGTTCCACTGCATTTGTTCATTGTTCCCATCTAATCAGGGACTGATTGTAGCTGGATCCGGCGCCGACAGAGATGGCCGCCTCGCTTCGCGTTCTTAGGAAACTATGCAGTATTTCATTTTTTTTATATACTATTTCTTACACTGTTACCCCAGGAAATACATACAGCCGGCAGGAACTATTGGATATAAGAGCAACGTCAACTTACCAACATTACGACCAGGAATACGACTTTCCCGAAGCGGATCCTCTGTTTGGTCCACAACCCAGGTCAATGGGCCACAGAAGGGGCAGACAGAGTGGTCTTCTAGTCAGGCTCCGTAGACAGGCACATCGCCCACCGCTACCGAGCATACTACTCGCCAATGTCCAGTCTCTTGACAACAAGGTAGACGAAATCCGAGCAAGGGTTGCCTTCCAGAGAGACATCAGAGATTGTAACATTCTCTGTTTCACGGAAACATGGCTCACTCGGGATACGTTATCAGAGTCGGTACAGCCACCTGGTTTCTTCATGCATCACGCCGACAGAAACAAATATCTCTCTGGTAAGAAGAAGGGCGGGGTGTATGCCTTATGATTAACGAGTCGTGGTGCGATCATAACAACATACAAGAATTCAAGTCCTTTTGTTCACCTGACCAAGAATTCCTTACAATCAAATGCCAACCGCATTATCTACCAAGAGAATTCTCTTCGATTATAATCACAGTTGTGTATATCCCCCCCAAGCAGACACCTCAACGGCCCTGAAAGAACTTCATTGGACTCTATGTAAACTGGAAACCACAAATCCTGAGGCTGCATTTATTGTAGCTGGGGATTTTAACACGGCTAATCTGAAAACAAGGCACCCTAAATTTTATCAGCATATTGAATGCGCGACCAGGGCAGGATCATTGTTACTCTAACTTCCGCGACGCAAACAAAGCTCTCCCTTGCCCTCCTTTCGGAAAATCTGACCACGACTCCATTTTGTTGCTCCCAGCCTATAGACAGAAACTAAAACAGGAAACGCCCGTGCTCAGGTCTGTTCAATGTGTGGGCATAGGCAATTGGAGGATGCATTTTGTGCATATCCTGTAATGATATTCAATAGGCTACATCTGTCTGTACAAATGTTGAGAAAGGACGACGTAATTTAAATTTGTATTGCTCTCAGGCACCTTAAACATGTGCGCTTCCCCATGAGCTCTGTGTGTGTGTGTGTGTGTGTGTGTGTGTGTGTGTGTGTGTGTGTGTGTGTGTGTGTGTGTGTGTGTGTGTGTGTGTGTGTGTGTGTGTGTGCGTGCGTGCGTGCGTGCATAAGGATATTTTACATGTGGCCACCCTAGTATGGCTACTGACGTCAACCATAAACAAATGAAAGATAATTATAAGTACTAAGACCATGGCATATCCTGGGTGGTCATGACTTAGGCTGGGTGGTCATGACATAGGCTGGGTGGTCATGACATAGCCTGGGCGGTGGTGACATAAGCTGGGTGGTCATGACATAGCATGTGTGGTAATGACATAGTCTAGGTAGTGATTTGTGAAAGTAACATTGTGTGAGCCCCAAATAGCAGTTTAGGTTACAGAGTGCAAACGAGTAAGTGAGGATTACTAGCATTCTTTTTTGGTGTTTTAAACATATTTCCTAATTATATGTTTAAAGATGTTTCCTGTCAGGCACAGCCTGTGGCCCAACAACAGCCTGAAAGCCTATTGGTCCTTGTTTTCTCCAACCAGACCAGGTTGTTTTTACCATGTTGCAATAGGCTACAGTATCAGCTCTGGTTGAGATCGCCTCTGTGCTGCCGGTTCTACTTCATTCCACCCCCTGTCTGATCTGACAGATGCAGGCCTACTGTGTGTAACTAGGGTAAACATCATTCAGAGTGCACAGACCACATTCTTTTACATTATCTCATAGGCAGCCATGCTTGACTGAGACAAATGTTCCTCTGTGGAGGACACAGTGTGTGTGTGTGTGTGTGTGTGTGTGTGTGTGTGTGTGTGTGTGTGTGTGTGTGTGTGTGTGTGTGTGTGTGTGTGTGTGTGTGTGTGTGTATGTGTGTGTGTGTGTGTGTGTGTGTGTGTGTGTGTGTGTGTGTGTGTGTGTGTGTGTGTGTGTGTGTGTGTGTGTGTGTGTGTGTGTGTGTGTGTGATGTAATACAGTGCTGACAGACATTACCTAAACTAAAGGGACATTTACACACACTCTCAATCCACCTAATACCTGGGAGCTCCTGTCCCCTAGCTACAGAGATCCAGATACGTAAGTAGCCCTACCAGCCAGCCCTAACGTCTCACCAGCTCCAGCCCCAGCCAGGCTCCCTCTGGGCTGGGCAGATTCCAGCCCAGAGGGTCCAGACCAGGTCCAGACCAGTAGCCCTACCATCTCCCCAGCAGAGGTCCAGACCAGTAGCCCTACCATCTCCCCAGCAGAGGTCCAGACCAGTAGCCCTACCATCTCCCCAGCAGAGGTCCAGACCAGTAGCCCTACCAGCCAGCCCTAACGTCTCACCAGCTCAAGCCCCAGCCAGGCTCCCTCTGGGCTGGGCAGATTCCTCTCAACAAACCTTTTAATGACACCTAACTCTTGTCTTCTGTTGCTTCTAGCTGCAGAGCTCCAGACCAGTAGCTCTACCGTCTCCCCAGCAGAGGTCCAGACCAGTAGCCCTACCAGCCAGCCCTACCGTCTCCCCAGCAGAGGTCCAGACCAGTAGCCCTACCAGCCAGCCCTACCGTCTCCCCAGCAGAGGTCCAGACCAGTAGCCCTACCGTCTCCCCAGCAGAGGTCCAGACCAGTAGCCCTACCAGCCAGCCCTACCGTCTCCCCAGCAGAGGTCCAGACCAGTAGCCCTACCAGCCAGCCCTACCGTCTCCCCAGCAGAGGTCCAGACCAGTAGCCCTACCGTCTCCCCAGCAGAGGTCCAGACCAGTAGCCCTACCGTCTCCCCAGCAGAGGTCCAGACCAGTAGCCCTACCAGCCAGCCCTACCGTCTCCCCAGCAGAGGTCCAGACCAGTAGCCCTACCATCTCCCCAGCAGAGGTCCAGACCAGTAGCCCTACCGTCTCCCCAGCAGAGGTCCAGACCAGTAGCCCTACCAGCCAGCCCTACCGTCTCCCCAGCAGAGGTCCAGACCACTAGCTCTACCATTTTCCCCAGCATGGCTCTCTCCGGGCCGGGTGGCTTCCTCTCTGAGGATCAGTTCATCTGTTCTATCTGCCTGGATGTGTTCACCAACCCAGTCTCCACACCCTGTGGTCACAGCTACTGTCTGGACTGCATCTCCACCTACTGGGATGGTATGTGTTGTGGCTTTGTATATACTGTACACTACCTGAAATATACATGTTTACATAGGCCTATATACTGTATATTACCTGAAACATAAATGTACATAGACCTATATACTGTATATTACCTGAAACATAAATCTACATAGGCCTATAGACCCTACACAACTTGAAATATAAATGTACATAGGTCTATATGCTGTAAGTTACCTGAAATATAAATGTTACATAGGCTTATATACTGTACACTACCTGAAATATAAATGTACATAGGCCTATATACTGTACACTACCTGAAATATAAATGTACGTTTGTTTGTTTGTGTACATGGGCCCAATACATGCAACAACTTACATCCATGCGACCTTATTGGTTGTTTTCTATTAGTAGGCCTATTTCATCACATCCCCATTCAGAGATCAATTGTATTCCGCCATGTGAATTAATGAAATGAAGTGTAACTTGTTGTTGAAGGAGGAGGAGGGAAGACGTGTGTGTGTCCGCTGTGTAAGGAGAGCTTCAGGAAGAGGCCGGACCTTCACATCAACCGCACCCTGAAGGAGATCACCGAGCAGTTTAAGAAGATGGCGGACGGATTGGACCGGGGGGCCATGGTGATTGAAGGAGGGATTGAGAGTCAAGGTTGGGGTGGCGGTGGAAATGAGGGGGTGTCATACGGGGTTGAGCGTCCTCCGGTCCCTCCAAGACCCCCAGGGATGGGTGTGATGCCTGGGGATTTGTTGTTGGAGATGAAGACCAGGTTACAACGACCTTTGAAATCCAGAACCCCTCCGCCCGTCCTCCACCCCCACCCGCCCACACCCTTCTCCTCCAACACCACCGCCCTCTCGCCCCCCGCCCCTCCTGTTGTCCCACGCAGATACACCCTGAGCGGGCCTGCTGATTCCTCTGCCGACGCGCCTCTCTGTCCCGAACACCAGAGGGGGCTGGAGTTCTTCTGCCGGACGGACCAGACGTGTGGGTGTGCCGTGTGCATGGAGGGAGAGCACCATGGACACCAGGTTATACCAGCCAAGAGAGAGTGGCTCATTAAGAAGGTAGGGAGAGGGACAGCGGTGGAGGAGCACGTGTGTGAACTAATTCTGATGGAGATGTAGGATACTTCAATTGCAATGCTACTACTGTAGATATGATTACATTCATGAAGTGATATGAAAACATACTGTATTAACCAAAGCTATATAGTCAGTTTAATCAACTCTACACAAAACAGCCTGGGTGTTTGAAACATTTTTCAAATTGTATTAATCACATGCTTCGATGTAGAGGTAGATATGTACATACTAGGAATAAGGAATAAGTACATTGCAGTATGTTGACTCTGGTCTGTTTCTGTATGCAGTCTCAGTTGGAAATCACAGAGGCGGAGCTGAGGGACATGATCACACAGAGAGAAAAGAAGGTGGAGGACATCAGGACATCACTGGAGGACATACAGGTGGGTGTCTGGAACACACACACACAGACACACACACACACACAGTACACACACACAGACACACACACACACACAGTACACACACACAGACACACACACACACACACACAGTACACACACATAGTACACACACACACAGTACACACAAACAGAACACACATGCAGTCACAGTACACACACACACAGCACACAGACACAGTACACAGTACACAGTACACAGTACACAGTACACAGTACACAGTACACTGAACACAGTACACAGAACACACACACAGACACAGTACACACATACAAAACACACGTACAGGCACAGTACACACATGCAGAACACACACAGAGACACACTACACAGTACACACATACAGTACACACACACAGACACAGAACACACACACAGACACAGAACACACACACAGTCACAGTACACTGTACACAGAACACATACACACACAGAACACACACACAGTCACAGTACACACATACAGAACACACATACAGACACAGTACACACACACAGACACAGAACACAGACACAGACACAGCACACTGTACACAGAACACATACACACACAGAACACACACACAGTCACAGTACACACATACAGAACACACATACAGACACAGTACACACACACAGACACAGAACACAGACACAGACACAGCACACTGTACACAGAACACATACACACACAGAACACACAAACAGACACAGTACACACATACAGAACACACAAACAGACACAGTACACACATACAGAACACACACACAGACACAGTACACAAACACACAGACACAGAACACCCACACAGACACAGTACACACACAGAGAACACAGACACAGTACACACACACAGAACACACACACACAGACATAGTACACACACACACAGAGCGTACTGTGCATTTAATTATCTCTCCCTCCCTCTCTTCGTCCCTCCCCTCTTTGTCTTTCCTCCCTCTCTCCCTGCCCCTCATCATCCCTCTCTCTCTCCCTCTCTCCCCAGGCGTGTGCGGAGCATGAGACAGCGGGCAGCATGCATGTGTTCTCTGCCCTGGTGAGCTCTGTGGAGAGGAGCCAGGCAGAGCTGTTGGAGGTGATAGAGATGTCACAGCGGGCTGCACAGCACCGAGGACAGACACTCATCAGAGACCTACAGCAGGTCTCTTTTTATTCATTCATTTTATTTTACTGAATAGTTTATTTCAGAGAGGACAATAATATCAATAGCAGCGAAGGCAGAGTTATTTTATACAATGTACAATCCAAGAACTAGACATCGTCACAATCTTATTAAAACTTAAATCTCACGAAATGTGATGCATTGTACTAGATTTGGCTAAACAGCTCATTTACATCTTCTGTAGGTGATTAATAAATAAATTCATGCTGCTGTCTTTTTTTTGCTACTGATATTGGTGATTGTTGTCTTTGTCACTGTGTTGCTGCAATGGTTGACAAACCAATTTCCCTCTGGGATTATTAATAATAAAGTATTTCTTCTCTTTTCTTTCCTATCATAGGAGATCTCTGAGCTGAGGAAGAGAAGCGCCACCCTCACCCAGCTAGCCCAGTCTGACGACTACGTACTTTTCTTTAAGGTTAGAGACTCTTTCTGTTCATCACATCTTTTTTTCTTTATTGATCCTTTTCAACAATTTCTACCTTCTTTTAAACCATTTTTTCCTTCGGTTATCTTAGTTAGAGGGTAAGAGGTACTTTTCCTTTCATTCTCTTCATTTAAAATGATCTTCCTACTTGTTTTTTCTAATTAATGTATTCCTCCATTCTCTTTATTCCTCTTCTCAGACATTCTCCACCCCGCCTCAGACCAGGGATTGGTCGGATGCTGTTGTGACCTCTGACCTCACCTCAGGGGCGGTGCTTCTGACTGTCAATCAAATGGTGGAGCGGTTTCGGGAGGACCTCAAGAGACTGCCGGAGATCTGTGAGTTATGGCTGACCGTTGTAGAACTCCTATACATTCTATCTATGAGTACTATCAGTTTCCCAGTGGCCAAAACTGGTTGAAATTACATCAAGATTTCACCACTTTTGCTCGCTGGGTTGTTGCACGTGACACACAGAGAATATCACCAATACTGTAGTGTTGAGACGGTCTAATTTTACTTTATGAGCACTACTAGGCTACAATACTGTAGTGTTGAGACGGTCTAACTTTACTTTATGAACACGACTAGACTACAATACTGTAGTGTTGAGACGGTCTAACTCTACTTTATGAACACGACTAGACTACAATACTGTAGTGTTGAGATGGTCTAACTTTAATATATGAACACGACTAGACTACAATACTGTAGTGTTGAGATGGTCTAACTTTACTTCATGAACACTACTAGGCTACAATACTGTGACTGTCTAACTTTACTTTACGAACACGACTAGACTACAATACTGTAGTGTTGAGACGGTCTAACTCTACTTTATGAACACGACTAGACTACAATACTGTAGTGTTGAGACGGTCTAACTCTACTTTATGAACACGACTAGACTACAATACTGTAGTGTTGAGATGGTCTAACTTTACTTTATGAGCACTACTAGGCTACAATACTGTAGTGTTGTGACTGTCTAACTTTACTTCATGAACACTACTAGGCTACAATACTGTGACTGTCTAACTTTACTTTACGAACACGACTAGACTACAATACTGTAGTGTTGAGACGGTCTAACTTTACTTCAAGAACACTACTACAATACTGTAGTGTTGAGACGGTCTAACTCTACTTTATGAACACGACTAGACTACAATACTGTAGTGTTGAGACGGTCTAACTCTACTTTATGAACACGACTAGACTACAATACTGTAGTGTTGAGACGGTCTAACTCTACTTTATGAACACGACTAGACTACAATACTGTAGTGTTGAGATGGTCTAACTTTACTTTATGAGCACTACTAGGCTACAATACTGTAGTGTTGTGACTGTCTAACTTTACTTCATGAACACTACTAGGCTACAATACTGTGAATGTCTAACTTTACTTTATGAACACTACTAGGCTACAATACTGTGAATGTCTAACTTTACTTTATGAACACTACTAGGCTACAATACTGTAGTGTTGAGACGGTCTAACTTTACTTTATGAACACGACTAGGCTACAATACTGTAGTGTTGTGACTGTCTAACTTTACTTCATGAGCACTACTAGGCTACAATACTGTAGTGTTGTGACTGTCTAACTTTACTTTATGAACACGACTAGGCTACAATACTGTGAATGTCTAACTTTACTTAATGAACACGACTAGACTACAATACTGTAGTGTTATGACTGTCTAACTTTACTTCATGAACACTACTAGGCTACAATACTGTGAATGTCTAACTTTACTTTATGAACACTACTAGGCTACAATACTGTGAATGTCTAACTTTACTTTATGAACACTACTAGACTACAATACTGTAGTGTTGTGACTGTCTAACTTTACTTCATGAGCACTACTAGGCTACAATACTGTAGTGTTGTGACTGTCTAACTTTACTTTATGAACACGACTAGGCTACAATACTGTGAATGTCTAACTTTACTTCATGAACACGACTAGACTACAATACTGTAGTGTTATGACTGTCTAACTTTACTTCATGAACACTACTAGGCTACAATACTGTGAATGTCTAACTTTACTTTATGAACACTACTAGGCTACAATACTGTAGTGTTGTGACTGTCTAACTTTACTTCATGAGCACTACTAGGCTACAATACTGTAGTGTTGTGACTGTCTAACTTTACTTTATGACCACTACTACAATACTGTAGTGTTGAGATGGTCTAACTTTACTTTATGAACACGACTAGGCTACAATACTGTAGTGTTGTGACGGTCTAATTTTACTTTATGAGCACTACTAGGCTACAATACTGTTGTGTTGAGACGGTCTAACTTTACTTTATGAACACGACTAGGCTACAATACTGTAGTGTTGAGACGGTCTAACTTTACTTTATGAACACTACTAGGCTACAATACAATATGTAGAGGATGATGTAGACCATCAATTCTCAACTGGTGGGTCGTGACCCAAATTTAGGTTGCACGCGGTTTTGAATGGGTTGTGTGTGTGTCAGTAAAATAAATAAAAAATGTAATAAATAAATACTCCAGTCTGAACTTAAACAATTTAAACCAGGTAGAAAGCGTGAATAAATGATAATGAACTTACTTTTTTTTTTTTATAATTTAATCTCCGAACAATTAGTCTTCAATCACAGTATTTTCAATATAAAGCTATTAGCAGCAATATTTTGGTTGATTTTGTTGTCTCAAACCAGTGAGTTTATTAACAATCTTCATCAACAATATGGGCAAAATGTATTTATTGACAATGAAAGAGGTGGGAATGTTGTTCCCTTGTCATATAATTGCTATATTTAAAATCAATACAGCATTAAAAATAGTTTTTCAGATTATATTTTGCCGATTATTTTTCCCAATGCAAATATTATGTCGTGACTGAGACAACCTGGTTAATTTTGGGTCCCAAGGCAAAACCAGTTGAGAACCTATAGACCCATACACTGCATTGTCTTTTGTTGGCCAGGTCTGCGTCCTCAACCTCAAACAGAACAATCCGTGGGGAGATATATTCCAAGTAAGGTTTACACGCTCAAATTACCATCCCATCTGTATCTTTTAATTTTAATTATGATCTAATATGTGTCTGATATTGATTAATGCATTCTCTTATGTTTGGCCAGGGTTGCGTCCTCAACCTCAACCAGACCAATCTGTGGGAAGATGTAGTCCAAGTATGATTTTCATTCATGCCTGTGTCACACTCAAAGTCCCAGCTCCTCCCATTCTGTGTGTCTAATAATCTATACGGTATTGACTTGATGTATTCTCTTTTGTTTGGCCAGGTTTGCTTTCTCAACCAAACCATGCTGTAGGAAGAAATAGTCCAAGTAAGTCCAAGATAACATTCACGTCTCTGTCACACTCACAGACCCAACATATGTCTAATAATTCATACAGTAATTGATTTCCTGTATTCTATTTTGTTTGGCCAGATTTACCTTCTCAAGCAGACCAGTCCCTGGGAAGAAGTAGTCCAAGTAAGAGTTTAATTAATTCACAGCTGCTTCTGTCACACTCATCCCTTCCATTTGTTTCTAATAATAATACTGTATTTAATTACATGATATTGTTTTGCCAGGTTTGCGTTCTCCACCTCCACCAGAACACTCTGTAGGAAGAGATAGTCCAGGTTTGGATTCATTCATGTTTCTGTCACATGCACAGGCCCATTCCATACGTGTCAGTTACCAATGATACATACAGTGTCTAATTAAGTGATAATGATCGAGAAGGCGGTGTTTGAAGGATAAATTGGCACAGGTGTTGTTAGGCCCGAGACGAATATATCCTCCAAACACCGGCTTCGAGGGCATTGCCACTTTTATACAACGGGTTACCAACATATTCATATAATGATTGACATATTTTCATTAAAAACGTTAACTTGATTAATTTATTCAAACTATTTCATCCTACCACAAGATATAGGTCGACACAGATCTAGGTTTGCTACCCAAGCCGGCAGGTCGTTCATTCTATTGGTTCGGTTGCCAGAGACGCGACCCAGTCGTTCAGTTCTGCATCTATGAATGCGATCCAGTCGTTCGTTCTAAATGTTCCATTGCCATACTGGCTGGAATCTTCTTATCCCTTGCTTAATAGCTAGCCAACTACGGCTAACTTACAGTCACGTCAAACACTGCAGCCAGAATATTAACAGTAGGTGTATTACCATTTGTTTAAGCTGTTTTCTAGTGAAATTTATTTGGATACATCCACAACAATGAGCTAATGAGGCGCGATATCGCCTGGCATAGAACATTTTCTATCTCATCAGGACACTGTTGTTCAGAGGAGCCAACAACACAGCTAACACAATCACTTCAAACTGAAGCTGGAAAGACTGCAAACTAGCTGCACTTTGTCTCATTTTACTTTGTTCAATTGACATTTCTTACTATACTGTAAACCCAATGCCAGCTGATTCATGATTTCAACTGGCTGAGAAACACTCATCCCGACTCCCAACACGTTCATTACTATGGAACAGCTGGAGATTTGAATATTGAAACAATGTTGTAAATGTCGGAGAGACAGACAGTAAGGTTTATACAAATCTCTGCTGTTGAAAACTAAATGTTAGTCTAAAAGAAATGTGAGATAATGTCTAGATGCTTTTTATAGTGGAGATCAAGTTCATAACTTCCCTGCCTGGGCTGATTGACACAGTGGATTGGGCTGATTGACACAGTGGATTGGGCTGATTGACACAGTGGATTGGGCTGATTGAGACAGTGGATTGCTCAGTCAGATGGAACAGAGTAAATAATCATTTTAACGTGATAGATTTAGCCGGTGGTAACTTGTGGAATAGACACCGGCTGGAATGCAATTTTAACCAATCAACATTTAGGATTAGACCCACCTGTTGTTTAATTACATGTATTCTCTTTTGTTTGGCCAGATTGGCTTTCTCAGCCTCAACCAGACCAGTCAGTGGGAAGAAATCCAAAACCAAGTAAGGCTTTGATTCATTTATTAACTCAAAGTCCCAGTCATGTGATAATATATACAATATTTGATCAGGGGTTAGATGGTTTAACACCTCTCTCTCTCTCTCTCTCTTACGCTCCAGAGGTGAGGAGAGTGCAGGAATATGCAGGTATGTACTTCCTTCCTGTATCATGTTCTCTGTGTTCATGTGTCAAGCACATCATTGCTAGATATAGACACAAAACTGCTGATTGAACTCTTGATTGGTGATTGATGACTTTTCCTCCCTCTTTCTCTCTCTGCCTCTGTTCTCTCTTTCTCTCCCCCACTCATTTTCTCCCTCTTTATGTTTCTCTCTCTGCCCCCCCCCTCCCCTTCTACCTCACCCTCTCCCCTCTTCTCCCTCTCAGTGGATGTAACCCTGGACCCTCTCACCGCCCACCCCCGCCTGCTCATCTCTGACGACGGCAAGCAGGTGCGCTGCTGGGACCGCTACCAGCCCGTGCCGGACGGCCCCGAGCGCTTTGACCGTGTGGTCTGCGTCCTCGGGCGCCAGGCTTTCTCTTCGGGACGCCATTACTGGGAGGTGAGAACAGAAGCAGGGCTAGCTTCATTCCAACAGCCATCAGGCTGATGAAAGTGGATCATAATGGGGCCTGATAGATGGCGGGACTGTATGCCAGGGATTATGTGAATATAGATGTGCTCACTTTCCAGTGTTGTTGTATTGCATGATGTTGTATTGTAGTATATTGTAGTGTATTGATTATAGATTTTGGGTGATTTGTATTCTGAGCTCAATGTAAATGGACAATAAAGGTATCGCTTTGTATCGTAGGTGGAGGTTGGTGGGAAGACGGACTGGGACCTGGGCGTGGCAAGCCACTCCATCAACAGGAAAGGGAAGATCATAGTAAGCCCCGCCCACGGCTACTGGTTCCTGAGTCTCCGGGATAAGAACGACTACGCGTTCCGAACGGAACCGTCGACAGCGCTGGGCCTCAACCACAAACCCAACCGTATAGGGATCTACGTAGACTGTGATAAGGGACAGGTGTCGTTCTATAACATGGACGCTAAGATGCTCATCTATACATTCACCGACAGCTTCTCGGATGCCATTCATCCCTTCTTCAGCCCTTGCACCAATAAGTCTGGCAGGAACGAGGCGCCGCTCATCATTTGTCCTGTCTCGATGCCTCTGGTGGACTGAGATGGGTTTTAGTTGTTTTGTGCATTCCTAAAGGTAGCTTCCTGTCTGTCCTTGTTCAATGTTCTTCACTGAGCCAATAGGACAGGACTGGATAGGTCAAAGCAATATGGTGGAAGCTATAGCTGATGCGCCCAATATACCCAGATGTCTCATGTCAACATAGGGAAGTGAACAAGGCCAGAAGAGAGGGAACAATTTTCTGGAATGAAATACAGTCTCTTAGAACCATTCATAATGACCTCCTGTGTTCTATGGAGCTGACCAATGGATACTCTGGATACTGAGTCTGGATTGGACTGATCATTTTGACCAATACAACCGACTACAGTCCATCAGTCTGAGAATGAAGGATTTCACCATCTGTCCTTATCACACGATGGATTAATCTGTCTATATTGGGTCATATGTGTCTCACATGGCTCCCTATTCCCATTTAGTCTGCTTCTTTGACCAGAGCCCTATGGGCGCTATGTATTGCATTACTATAGGGAATAGTGTGTTATTTGGGACATAACCACAGTCATACAAATAAAACGTATTACTTGTATATTACAATCCAGTTTTTGAAGGATGTCCACAATAAACCAAATGTAAACTATGTGGACTGGGAGCCACCGAGTAAGACCCAGAGACAAACACAAAGACAAAGAATCCTTTATGAGCCAGTCAATTTAGTCATCGTATTCTACACAGAGTGGACAAAACTTTAAGAACACCTGCTCTTTCCATGACACAGACTGACCAGGTGAATCCAGGTGAAAACTATGAGCCCTTACTGATGTTACTTGTTAAATCCACTTCAATCAGTGTAGATGAAGGGGAGGAGACAGGATAAATATGGATTTTTAAGCCTTGTGACATTTGAGACATGTATTGTGTATGTGTGTCATTCAGAGGGTGAATGGGCAAGACTAAAGATTTAAGTGGCTTTGAAAGGGGTATGGTAGTAGGTTCCAGGCGCACCGGTATGTGTCAAGAACTGCAACGCTGCTGTGTTTTTCACGCTCAACAGTTTCCTGTGTGTATCAAGAATGGTCCACCACTCAATGAATGGTCTGCCAATTTGACACACCTGTGGGAAGAATTGTAGTCAACATGGGCTTGCATCCCTGTGGAACGCTTTCAACACCTTGTAGAGTCCATGCCCCAACGAATTGAGGCTGTTCTGAGGGCAAAAGGGGGCTGTGCAACTCAATATTAGGAAGGTGTTCTTAATGTTTGGTACACTCAGTGTATGTACTGTATATAACTAACACCATCTAAAAAGAAGTCCCCTTGGTTGTGTTGGCCATCACTAATGCACAGTTACTGATCTTAAACAGAGAGCACAATGATCACTGACTTCTGTCCAGATTGTGTAAATGGACATCAAACATACATCTATAATTACAATTTATGGAATGTGGGGATTGAACCTACCATACTGGATAGCCTGGGGTGAATGAGACGGAATACTCTTTGGAAAACTATATTAGTGACAGAATATATTTGAATCATGTTGTAATAGGAGTTCAATTGGAGGCTAATCTAATAAATCATTGCATGAATTTTTCTAAAATAGCCCTGACCTTGAGTTGTCCATCTTGTTGAACTTTCTAGTACAGTATTGTATAGGCTATTATATTATATTATACCCTGTTAGAGCCTATTAAATGAGCATATTCAATAAGGCTACAAATAAAATATTTCTCCAATTGATAGCCTGCATTTCATTAAATCTGAAAGCAGGTATAGGGTCAATACCACAACTATCTAATAGGCAGAATAATTACAGTGTAAACGTGATGTTTACATGAGGGGTGTTGAAAAACTTCCCCTCCTCGCGATGCCTGCATCCGCCAAAGACTGCAGCTATAGGTCACCGAGAAAGCGACGCGCCATGCATGGCTGTTGTAGACTGCGTCGGTCGGGAGGAGGAGAGCTGGAGAGGAGACTGAGTAGAGCCTCGGAAATAAGAGATTAGACAAACACAGCAAGCAGCATGCCGTTTGGGATGGTAACGCTTTCCACTGTCAGATACCATCATCACTAAGAACTGAACAAATCTCCAAAGCGGTAAGTGCTTCGATAGGTTTTTTAATTACGTTGCACATTTTCCTAAACGCTTTCTTGCACCTGGGGGGAATCCAGTTCGGAGGTTCATATCGTATTGACATCTAACTGGGCGTAGGCTAGGCTATCTGCCCATCTGTCTGTCTGTCTCTCTCAGGTTGAATATATTCGATTTGATTTATGTCACAATGACAATATAACGAATATGTTGTTGTTGTCCAAATCTATTCGTTGCAGTTTTGCCCATCCGTTGAAACGACAGCAAATGCAACTCTGTGCCTATGTTCCAGTTTTGATGCACACTTCATCCAATGGGCATGCAGTGTGTGTGATCGTCAATATGGAAATTGTAACATTAGAATAAAAACACTGGTGGGCTATGTGATTGAAAGGAACAGCATTGAATTGGCTATATATTCAATAAACAACCCAACCAGCCGAAGGAACACTTCCTATTCGCAAGTATTTTGTAATTAGGCTAAAACCGGTCAAAAATGTCCCGGACGGCGCACGTATCGATGTCCCTCCCTGTTGATGCGGTGGTGGCGGCTCGGGGCTGGGTCGTTCCCAACAGTGCCGCATTTGCATGTAGAACAGTGACAGTGTCAAATAAGGTAGAAGCCTACCAACCGCGATGCCTTTGCACAATGCGTCCAGGTCCCATTGATAACTGCAGTGGTGTAAAGTAACAAAGTAAAATATACTTTGAAGTGGAATACTACTTAATTATTTTTTTTTGGGGGGGATATCTGTACTTTACTTGAAGCCTACAACAGTGCATTCTGAACATTTTCAGACCCCTTGACTTTTTCCACATTTTGTTAGGTTACAGCCTTATTTTAATTTTTTAATTTTTATTCATCAATCTACACATAATACTCCACAATGACAAAGAAAAACAGGTTTGCAAAAAAATTAAATATCACATTTACATAAGTATTCAGACCCTTTACTCAGTACTTTGTTGAAGTACCTTTGGCATTGATTACAGCCTTGAGTCTTCTTGGGTATGAAGCTAGGCACACCTGTATTTGGGGAGTTTCTCCCATTCTTCTCTGCTGATCCTCTCAAGCTCTGTTAGGTTGGATGGGGAGTGTCGCTGCACAGCTATTTTCAGGTCTCCAGAGATGTTCGATTGGGTTCAAATCCGGGCTCTGGCTGGGCCTCTCAAGGACATTCAGAGACTTGTCCCGAAGCCACTCCAAGAATGATGGATGCAACTGTTTTTTTGGGGACCACCAATGCTGCAGAATTTTTTTGGTACCTTTCCCCAGATCTGTGCCTTAACACAATCCTGTCTCGGAGCTCTACAGACAATTCCTTCGACCTCATGGCTTGGTTTTTGCTCTGACATGCACTGTCAACTGTGGGACCTTAAATAGACAGGTGTGTGCCTTTCTAAATCATGTCCAATCAATTTATTTTATCACAGGTGGACTCCAATCAAGTTGTAGAAACATCTTAAGGATGATCAATGAAAACAGGATGCACCTGAGCTCAATATCGAGTCTCATAGCAAAGGGTCTGAATACTTATGTAAATGAGGTATTTATGCTTTTTATTTTTAATACATTTGCAAACATTTCTAAAAACCTGTTTTCGCTTTGTCATTATCGGGTATTGTGTGTAGATTGATAAAACATTTATAAAAAAAAATAGAATAATGCTGTAACGTAAAAAAATGTGGAAAAAGTGAAGGGGTCTGAATACTTTCCGAATGGACTGTACTTTTTACTAGGCCTTATTTTCCCTGACACCAACAGTAGGCTAGGCTACTCGATAACATTCCAATGCTTAGCAGTACAGGGAAGAATGGTCCAATTCATACACTTATCAAGAGAACATCCCTGGTCATCCATACTGCCTCTGATCTGGCGAACTCACTTAACACAGATGCTTTGTTTGTAAATGATGTCTGAGTGTTTGTAAATGGTCTGGTGGTCAGTGTTGGAGTGTGCCCCTGGCTATCCATAAAAAAAGGAAATTGTGCCGTCTGGTTTGTAATATAAGGAATTTGGAAGGATTTATAGCTTCTACTTTTGATACTTAAAGCTACAATATGTAACTTTTTGGGTGACCCCAACCAAATGCACATAGAAATGTGAGTGATAGATATGTCATTCTCATTGAAAGCAAGTCTAATAAGTGGTGTATCTATTCTATGTGCTCCATTTCTATGCTTCCCATTCTTAAGTTTTGTTTTTGCTTCTTTTACTTTCCGTTTTGTACACAAGCTTCAAACAGCTTAAAATAAAATATTTTTGGTTATGGAAAATACATTTCACAGCAGTTTTCATGGTACAATGATTCTCTAATTGCTTGTTTTGCCACATAAACTGGAATTAGGCAACCTATTACAATTTTAGCAACCAGGAAATGATGGAGTTATTTCTGCATGGTGCATCTTTAAGTGTATTTAAAACCAGATAGTTTTAGATTTTTACTCAAGTAGTATACTACTTTCACTTCCACTTCAGTCATTTTCTATTAGGGTCTTTACTTTAACTCAAGGATGACAATTGCGTACTTTTTCCACCACTGGATAACTGTCGATGGTACATTTAGTCCGTTATAAATAGAGTGGATTGAGTTTGAATGAGGAATGGAATGAGCTTCTCTCTGTTCTGTGTTCTATTTTCTCCCCATTCTAGTTTATGTTACATAACACTCAAGGCTATTCCCCCTCCAGTGTTTCCGTATTAGAGAGGATTGTGTGAATTAGGCTAGGTACCCAACTCCCCATGGTAAAACTGTAAGAAATTACTCTTTCTAGTTTCTTCCTCTAATCCCGCCGGCTAAGCTTTGGGGGCTGAGTTAAGCTTCTTTAGTGAGCAGGTCAGTGAGTCGTTTAGCCGCGCCTTTGTCTGCAACACTGGACTTAACTCACAGCTGGGTGTTTCTAATGATATTGATAAAGCCGCAGTACGATTAAATTAAAGGTCAAAGGTTATTGTTGACGTGCCGAACAGATGGCACCCTATTCCCCTATGGGACCTTGTTAAAAGAAATGCACTAGGGTACCATTTTGAACTCAGTCTAGGGCTCTATCCAGCAGATTGATAATCTACAGTACCAGAGTACTTTTGGGCAGGAGTTGCTACCTGGCACAGAACTAAAGAAAATAAACCATTTTACCATTATGACTTTGCCAGTGACACTTTAATTTATTCGACTTTTACGTTAAGAATATCATAGAATTATTGATTAACACCATGCGACAAGTAACCTCAGATGTGTGAGTGCTTTTCCTATTTTGATTCACAGGTCTAGGATCAGCCATCGCTTATACCCAAATCATGACCGTAATTAGAGGGGAAAGTGTTTAACTGACCTTAGATTAGTGTCTAGGCCTAGGGGCTACTTTGTCCTACTTCTAGTTCTAAGAGGTGGTTGAGTCTGGGGGAACTTTTTGGCAGAAAATGACAGAAGCCAGAAGAAACTGTTGTTGAGGAGCTGTCACCTTTACAAAGAAATTGTGACTTGGTCTCTCTTTCTCTCCCTCTTTCACCTCACTCTTCCCCTCTTTCATTCCTCATCTGCTCCCCCCTTTTCTCTCTCCATCTCTCTTGTTCTCCCTCTCTATCTCCCTACATTGTTCCTTGTCATGTTCTCTGAAGGAGGGTAATGATGACATCACAAATTCAGGCTGATACAGTGTGATCCATCATTCCTGGCCTGACATTGACATGGCAACAGGCAGGAAGGGTGAGTCCTTGACTTCTATGTGTGTCTGTTTCTGTCTGTCTGTCTGTCCGTCTGCCCCTCTGTCTGTGTGAATGCAACTGATATCGCCCAAACATTAATTCATTTATCTGCCAGCGATTGTCTCTAAGTGCATGGATTTTCAATTCCCTTCCCTTTGTTTGTAAAGCCCTAATGCCATGTCAGACCTAACTTATACTGATGGACCAAAACACTAACTCTCTCTCTCGCTCTCTCGTTCTCTGTCTCACTCTCTCTCATAAAATCGCAATGAAAACTTACAGTCGTATACAGCTGCATCGCCATGCATGAATTATACTGTATGTGTGTGCATGTGTACAGTACGTGCCTGTGTGTGTATTTCTGTTCCTGACCGAGTCACGCTATTACTGCCTCTTTCCCAGGGTCGACCTCGAAGGGAGGAAGCGTGCGTTTCCCTGACGACGAGGATGCCATGGGCTCCCCTGTTCACCGTGAGGACAAAGCCAACGATTCGTCCATCCCTGCTCTCCCAGAGCCTGATGGGAACTTCCTGGTTAAGGTGGGCGGGGTTTGGAATACGAATGCTCGAATTCCTTGTGCCAAGTTCAGTAGGCAAACATTGTTGAACATTGCAGATTGAAATGTTATGAATAGAGCAGACATGATTCCTTATTCTACAGGTCATAGAGCCATGTTTGTTCTTCATAACATATGTCTATAACGTTATGCCCTGCTGAATGCACCCCTGATCGGTACCTTCATAAGAACTCCTTAACGCATTTCATAAGAAGTGTGTGAGTATTTAATAAGTGTTTATGTAATTTGTACTGTGTTTCTCCTCTCTCTCTCTGTCTGTCTGTCTGTCTGTCTGTCTGTCTGTCTGTCTGTCTGTCTGTCTGTCTGTCTGTCTGTCTGTCTGTCTGTCTGTCTGTCTGTCTGTCTGTCTAGGTAGGGTTCCTGAGGAGTCTGCATCGTTATGAGATCGTCTTCACCCTCCCAGAGGTGCCTGTGCTGGGGAAAGATGTGTGCTCCCTCCCTTCCTCCTCATCACCGACTCCCAGACCCCTCCTCAAAGTCAACCGTGTCACACCCACACCAGAGGGTACGTGGGAGACCAGTTTCATTAGGGCATGCCAAAGAAAACGTTAAACCGTTTTGCAATGGAAAATTATTGTTAGTTATTGGAGTCCAGGTAGTCCCTTCCTGTTTCAGTCAGTTTTTATACTGTTCGAAGCCTATTGAATGCGACCCAGGATAGAAACTGAGATGATTGCTTCTGTGTTCCTTGTACAGGATCCAAATTGTCCAAATGGATATGAATTGAGTAAATGGATATACTGGTAAAGATGGGTGCAGTGTAGACCTGAAAGTGGCAGAAAACCACTAACAAGGCATATCTGATCTCCCATGTCTCTGCCAACAAACATATTACCACCATAACAAGACACTGTTTCTGTCATTACTGTGAACTACTATTACAGTAACCGGATTTTTGTCATTACTGTAACCTACTATTACATTAACCGGTATGTTATCAAACCTGTGAAACTTGAATGTCTGTCTGGATCACTGGCGAAGGTCTCCTTCCTTCTTCTACCTTTTGTCCCACTCCACTCTCCCCCTCCATCCCCTGTCCCCAATGAGTACTTGTCTGGCCCAAAGTTGACAATTTCCCTACCTCTTCCCCTTTTATCACCTATTCTACATTCTTTGGATCTGCTCTCCATCCCCTGTTCCCCACAAATTCCATCCGACCCATGGAGAGTGATGCTCTGATCGGAATTACCAGAGGAATATAACCACCACCAGACAGTCATTACCAGAGGAATATAACCACCACCAGACAGACATTACCAGAGGAATATAACCACCATCACCAGCCAGTCATTACCAGAGGAATATAACCACCACCAGACAGTCATTACCAGAGGAATATAACCACCACCAGACAGTCATTACCAGAGGAATATAACCACCACCACCAGACAGTTATTACCAGAGGAATATAACCACCACCAGACAGTCATTACCAGAGGAATATAACCACCACCAGACAGTCATTACCAGAGGAATATAACCACCACCAGACAGTTATTACCAGAGGAATATAACCACCACCAGACAGTTATTACCAGAGGAATATAACCACCACCAGACAGCTATAACCAGAGGAATATAACCACCACCAGATAGACATTACCAGAGGAATATAACCACTACCAGACAGTCATTACCAGAGGAATATAACCACTACCAGACAGTCATTACCAGAGGAATATAACCACCACCAGACAGTCATTACCAGAGGAATATAACCACCACCAGACAGTTATTACCAGAGGAATATAACCACCACCAGACAGTCATTACCAGAGAAATATAACCACCACCAGACAGTCATTACCAGAGGAATATAACCACCACCAGACAGTTATTACCAGAGGAATATAACCACTACCAGACAGTCATTGCCAGAGGAATATAACCACCACCAGACAGTTATTACCAGAGGAATATAACCACCACCAGACAGTTATTACCAGAGGAATATAACCACCACCAGACAGTTATTACCAGAGGAATATAACCACCACCAGACAGTCATTACCAGAGGAATATAACCACCACCAGACAGTTATTACCAGAGGATTATAACCACCACCAGACAGTCATTACCAGAGGAATACAACCACCACCAGACAGTTATTACCAGAGGAATATAACCACCACCAGACAGTCATTACCAGAGGAATATAACCACCACCAGACAGTTATTACCAGAGGAATATAACCACCACCAGACAGTTATTACCAGAGGAATATAACCACCACCAGACAGTCATTACCAGAGGAATATAACCACCACCAGACAGTTATTATCAGATGAATATAACCACCACCAGACAGTTATTACCAGAGGAATATAACCACCACCAGACAGTCATTACCAGAGGAATATAACCACCACTAGACAGTCATTACCAGAGGAATATAACCACCACCAGACAGTTATTACCAGAGGAATATAACCACCACCAGACAGTCATTACCAGAGGAATATAACCACCACCAGACAGTTATTACCAGAGGAATATAACCACCACCAGACAGTTATTACCAGAGGAATATAACCACCATCAGACAGTCATTACCAGAGGAATATAACCACCACCAGACAGTTATTACCAGAGGAATATAACCACCACCACCAGACATTACCAGAGGAATATAACCACCACCAGACAGTCATTACCAGAGGAATATAACCACCACCAGACAGACATTACCAGAGGAATATAACCACCACCAGACAGTCATTACCAGAGGAATATAACCACCACTAGACAGTCATTACCAGAGGAATATAACCATCACCAGACAGTTATTACCAGAGGAATATAACCACCACCAGAGGAATATAACCACCACCAGACAGTTATTACCAGAGGAATATAACCACCACCAGACAGTCATTACCAGAGGAATATAACCACCACCAGACAGTTATTACCAGAGGAATATAACCACCACCAGACAATCATTACCAGAGGAATATAACCACCACCAGAGTTATTACCAGAGGAATATAACCATCACCAGACAGTTATTACCAGAGGAATTTAACCACCACCAGACAGTCATTACCAGAGGAATATAACCACCACCAGACAGTCATTACCAGAGGAATATAACCACCACCAGACATTTATTACCAGAGGAATATAATCACCACCAGACAGACATTACCAGAGGAATATAACCACCACCACCAGATAGTTATTACCAGAGGAATATAACCACCACCAGACAGTCATTACCAGAGGAAAGTAACCACTATCAGACAGTCATTACCAGAGAAATATAACCACCACCAGACAGTCATTACCAGAGGAAAGTAACCACTATCAGACAGTCATTACCAGAGGGGAACAAAAACCAAAGAGATCAATCCATCAGCTCCCATTTCAGCCCTGAATCGATTCAGAGAGAGGAGACCAGAAGAGGAGATGCTTTTGCATTGCCTCCACCCCCCCCCACCCCCCTCCCCCTCTCTTTCACACCGCTGCTATTCTCTGTTGTTATCATCTATGCATAGTCACTTTAATAACTCTACCTACATGTACATATTACCTCAATTACCTTGACTAACCGGTGCCCCCGCACATTGACTCTGTACCGGTACCCCCTGTATATTGTCTCACTATTGTTATTTTACTGCTGCTCTTTAATTACTTGTTACTTTTATTTATTTTTCTTATTCCAACTGCATTGTTAGTTATGGGCTCGTAAGTAAGCATTTCACTGTAAGGTCTACACCTTTTGTATTCGGCACATGTGACCAATAAAATTTGATTTGATTCCCTGGCTTCATCCCAAATGTTCCCCTGCACCCTATTCCCTATACAGTGCACTGCTTTCGACCAGGGCCCATACGGCGGGCCCATAGACCTCTGGTCAAAGGTAGTACACAATGTAGGGAATAAAGCGCCATTTGAATTTTAGGGGGAAAGAATCTGAGCTCCCCGCTGGGCTTTCAGAGTGGCTTCCTGTAAGAAAACCCTGGGTTGTGTCCTGGATAGCAGCCTATTCTATTAACTTGAAACATTGAATGTTCCCTATAGGCCCTGATCAAATTAGTGTACTATATAGGTAATATGGTGGCATTTCAGACACAGATTTTATGGTATGTGGGGAAGCTATGGCCAATTACATTGAAGTAAATACTCAATAGACTACTGTCTCTCAGTCTTACGTTACTTCTGTCTGTTTTGATGCCTTTTTGTCTCTGTCTTCATGTCACTCTTTCCCCGCACATTCCTGTCCTTTTATTATTGACTGTCTCCATCTTTCTCTCCTTCTTTCTGTATTTCTTTCTTTCTCTCCCTTTCTTTTTTTACCTCTGTCTCCCTCCCTCTCTCCATCCATTCCCTGTCTCTCTCCCTCTCTCCATCCATTCCCTGTCTCTCTCCCTCTCTCCATCCATTCCCTGTCTCCCTCCCTCTCTCCATCCATTCCCTGTCTCCCTCCCTCTCTCCATCCATTCCCTATTTCCCTCCCTCTCTCCATCCATTCCCTGTCTCTCTCCATCCATTCCCTATTTCCCTCCCTCTCTCCATCCATTCCCTCCCTCTCTCCATCCATTCCCTATTTCCCTCCCTCCCTCTCTCCATCCATTCCCTGTCTCTCTCCATCCATTCCCTATTTCCCTCCTTCTCTCCATCCATTCCCTATTTCCCTCCCTCTCTCCATGCATTCCCTGTCTCCCTCCCTCTCTCCATCCATTCCCTGTCTCCCTCCCTCTCTCCATCCATTCCCTGTCTCCCTCCCTCTCTCCATCCATTCCCTGTCTCTCTCCCTCTCTCCATCCATTCCCTGTCTCCCTCCCTCTCTCCATCCATTCCCTATTTCCCTCCCTCTCTCCATCCATTCCCTGTCTCCCTCCCTCTCCATCCATTCCCTGTCTCTCTCCCTCTCTCCATCCATTCCCTGTCTCCCTCCCTCTCTCCATCCATTCCCTATTTCCCTCCCTCTCTCCATCCATTCCCTGTCTCCCTCCCTCTCCATCCATTCCCTGTCTCTCTCCCTCTCTCCATCCATTCCCTGTCTCCCTCCCTCTCTCCATCCATTCCCTATTTCCCTCCCTCTCTCCATCCATTCCCTGTCTCCCTCCCTCTCTCCATCCATTCCCTATTTCCCTCCCTCTCTCCATCCATTCCCTGTCTCCCTCCCTCTCCATCCATTCCCTGTCTCTCTCCCTCTCTCCATCCATTCCCTGTCTCCCTCCCTCTCTCCATCCATTCCCTATTTCCCTCCCTCTCTCCATCCATTCCCTGTCTCCCTCCCTCTCCATCCATTCCCTGTCTCTCTCCCTCTCTCCATCCATTCCCTGTCTCCCTCCCTCTCTCCATCCATTCCCTATTTCCCTCCCTCTCTCCATCCATTCCCTGTCTCCCTCCCTCTCTCCATCCATTCCCTATTTCCCTCCCTCTCTCCATCCATTCCCTGTCTCCCTCCCTCTCTCCATCCATTCCCTGTCTCTCTCCCTCTCTCCATCCATTCCCTGTCTCTCTCCCTCTCTCCATCCATTCCCTGTCTCCCTCCCTCCCTCTCTCCATCCATTCCCTGTCTCCCTCCCTCTCTCCATCCATTCCCTGTCTCTCTCCCTCTCTCCATCCATTCCCTGTCTCCCTCCCTCTCTCCATCCATTCCCTGTCTCTCTCCCTCTCTCCATCCATTCCTTGTTTCTCTTGGTCCATCTGCCATCTCCTGCTATCCCCCTCCTTCCCTCCCTCTAGGTGGGGTGAAGGTGACGTGTGAGTACACCACCCACCAGGAGGGGGTGCTGCAGGAGGAGCTGACCCTGATCAGCCGGGGGAAGAAGGACCAACGTCTGCGGGTCAGGCTACAGGCCCGGGTCATGGGTGAGTTACTCCTGTGTGCCTGGTCATGTATGGACACAGTCATACACACAGAAACACACACAGTGACACACATACTGATCATCTGGGCAGTAACCCTGTGTTAATAGGGGAAATATCTGCAGTTAGTTACCACTTACTTATGGTATTTACAGCAAGGCATACTGCTGAGTTAAATGCTATTATGCAACAGATGTACTATGTATGGCCTGTCAGTGTTAAAGGGTGGACAGCACCCTCTGGTGGACTAAGAGGTCTCTGCAACTTCCTCTACATCACACACTCAATATGATCCTTTACTCAGCAAAATAACAGTGACTCTTCCGCTCTCTTTCTCAATCTCCCTCCCTCTTTCTCTCTCTCGCCCTATCTCTTACCCACCAACCCAATCTACCCCACCCTCTCCCTCCTTCCCTCTCTCTTTTCCCTCTCTCTCCCTCCATCCCCTTCTCCCTCTCTCTGTAGATCGTCACCATGGTACTCCTATGCTGCTGGAGGGGGTGCGGTGTCTGGGGGCGGAGAAAGAAAAAAGGAAATGAGCCGTCCATCCCTTTATATCTTCCCCCTCCTGTAGAGACCAGCCATCGTCCGTCCCTTTATATCTACCCCTCCTGTAGAGACCAGCCATCGCCCGTCCCTTTATATCTTACTCCTCCTGTAGAGACCAGCCATCGTCCGTCCCTTTATATCTTCCTCCTCCTGTAGAGACCAGCCATCGTCCGTCCCTTTATATCTTACTCCTCCTGTAGAGACCAGCCATCGTCCGTTCCTTTATATCTTCCCCCTCCTGTAGAGACCAACCATCGTCCGTCCCTTTATATCTTACTCCTCCTGTAGAGACCAGCCATCGTCCGTCCCTTTATATCTTATTCCTCCTGTAGAGACCAGCCATCATCCGTTCCTTTATATCTTCCCCCTCCTGTAGAGACCAGCCATCGTCCGTCCCTTTATATCTTCCCCCTCCTGTAGAGACCAACCATCGTCCGTCCCTTTATATCTACCCCTCCTGTAGAGACCAGCCATCGTCCGTCCCTTTATATCTTACTCCTCCTGTAGAGACCAGCCATCGTCCGTCCCTTTATATCTTCCCCCTCCTGTAGAGACCAGCCATCGTCCGTCCCTTTATATCTTCCCCCTCCTGTAGAGACCAGCCATCGTCCGTCCCTTTATATCTACCCCTCCTGTAGAGACCAGCCATCGTCCGTCCATGTATCTCTTCCCACCCCCTCCTGTAGAGACCAGCTGTCGTAGTGGAACAAAACCAGCACTTACCTGCACTTAGCCACAAACATGCATGCACCCGTAGTGGCACACACACACACACACCCGAGGAGGCTGATGGGAGGTGCTATAGGGACGGCTTATTGTAAAGACTTGGAATGAAACATGTGGAACGGTATCAAACATATAGAAACCACGTTAGACTCCATTCCATGAATTCCATTCCAGCCATTACAATGAGCCCCTCCTCCTATAGCTCCTCCCACCAGCTTCCTCTGACACACAAACACACACACACACACTGTTTTTTTGTGATTAGCCCTGTAATGAAGACCAAGGTGTCCATGATCACTTATAGTTTCCAAAATCTAAAATGACACATTCCTCAGTGAGGGAGCCAATGTGTTTCCAACCTCCACTGTAGGTTCATTATATAACCAGGCACTGCAGCTCTTTGCTTCTCTTCCCTTCTGTCGTTCTGCAACAAGAGCCAAGCGTTAACCAGCCTTAAACGATCAGAAATATGATTTAACATTTGAATTATGCACGTCAATATAACCTGTCATTGTATTATGATTTACACTGAGTGGACAAAACAGTTAGAACACCTTCCTAATATTGAGTTGCACCCCCCATTCACCCTCTGAATGTCACACATACACAATCCAGGTCTCAATTGTCTCAAGGCTTAAAAATCCTTTAGCCTGTCTACTCCCCTTCATGTACACCGATTTGAAGTGGATTTAACAGGTGACATCAATAAGTGATCATAGAGTTCATTTGGATTCACCTGGTCAGTCTGTCATGAAAAGAGCAGGTGTTCCTAATGTTTTGTCCACTCTTTGTACAGTATGTGTTCTGTGTGAGCGCCACCTTTCACCAACTATGTAAGAGTATGCCTTTTAGTCTGTGTCCTGCAAAACTGTCTCTGTATTGTACTAGATTCTCCTATATCTCTGTCAGTAAATAAAATATCATGTCAACTGTTAACCTGTAGATGTACACTATTGTTTTCCAGTGTCCTACAGTTCATTGTGTCCTACAGGATCCATATTATTTTCTTTGACTCATGATAAGGTATTATATACACATTGTGGTTGTTGAAGACTACCGGTGGTGTTCAAGTATAGACGACAGCCACAAAGATAATGTAATGGAGATGGCATCGGAGAGGGCAGAAACACTGGCATTGAGCCAGCACAAAACTGGTCCACTGGCTCAATTCCCAGACTCTTTGCCTTCATAAAAAAACGAGACAGTCGAGCCGAGAGTTGAAGACGAGTAGAAAACACAAACGACCCTGCATAGAAGAAGCTCCTCAAACTTTTTTTTCTTTCTTATTTTATCATACCGGAGTCAATAGGTTTTGCATTCTACTTTCTAACGTATTTTAATCCAAGACACAAGTATCTGAAATATATATCCAAAGCTACCTCCCACACACCCTAACTCTGCCCTTTGGTTTCCTTATATGGAGATCATGGGTAGGTCTAAAGTATGATCGGATATCAGCCTCCACACCTCTTCAGACGCAGGCTAAGGATCTACTAGCTGTGAGCTACTAAATAGACCATATTTCTCCTGTATTAGTTGCTTCTGGGGTTAAATTCGGCACCTCCTAGGTGCGGCCCAGAATACGTGACGAGTTAGTGTTTCATTGTCAATAATACTGCGGGGAAACGGTTACTGATATTTCTGTGGCTGCACAGGATCTAAGCGCACACCTTTCAAACTGCAGATATGAGTAAAGTTAGGACTCTGAGTGGTAAGGATCTGTCTTGGATATATTTCGTTATTGTCTACACAAATGTTTTCTAAACTAAAAATATTGCTGTAATTAGTCTAATTATTACAAATGAATGCAGCCTAATTACGTTTAGCTCGTTATAATAATAATCGTACTGATTATTTCTCATGCAATAACTGAGATTCTGAATGTATAAATCAGACATACTCCGTGGGTGAGGAAGTTCCAAGTTTACTCAATAGCGTACTGAAATCAAATGGCTCCTGAGGGAAAATCTTATTTGACGTAGCAAGTCTACAGTACACAGTTACAGTACACTCCCTGGTATATAATGTGTCTCTGGAATGCAGAAAGACAAGCTTTCATTCAGTCTACGCCATGTTTGATGAAGGGATAGGCAATGAATAGGTTTGTTTTCTTTTCATAGTAATGTTTGGGAAGTAAGCCGTTGTCAAATAACCATAACACTGTTCAAATCACAAGTTCATATGAGAAGCTGAAGTTCCGGGTTGGTATGACTGTCAAATGAAATGTACTGCGTGTGCAACCACTGCTGAGTCATCGAGGGGAGGTGTCTGATCTTGTATCCCTGGACCATAGGAGAGAGTAACCAGATTACCTTCATCCACTTTGCCTATTGTTTCAACTATAGCTTTCTACTGCATGGGAATGCACAGTCTGCCTATTGAAGGTGACACAATATGATACACCTTTTATACAAACAACATAACTACCACATTTGGGAAACAATACATTTTCTACAAGAGTATCCCAAGTGGTTTATAAACAGAGGAGAGGTATTAGTTTGTTGTGGTCGTATGGGAATGTGCGTTTACTAGACCTGTTTCTCTATGATTTGGACAAGAAATCCGGTACATTGCTTCCGCTTGTTTCGATGCTGAGAGTTTCAGAAAGGGAATGAAGTTAGCGGGAGATTTTGATACATGGCTAAAGAGCATTTTACATTTTAGTCATTTAGCAGATGCTCTTATGTAGAGCGCATACAGTTAGTTAGTGCATTCATCTTATTAAGACAGCTAGGTGAGACAACCACATATCACAGTCACAGTAAATACATTTTTCCTCAATAAAGAACTTACTGCTAAAGAGCAGTTTTTCGGATCTTTCCTCTCACCCCTCTCGCTTCGTTTTCTTTGTCAGGAACCTGAATGCTGGTGTCGAGACAGGATGAGTGACAACACTGTATCGCCCGAGGGTGCAGAGAGTGGGAAGAATGAACATGTCCGCCACTGGCTACATAGTAGTCCCACTGCCCCACAGGAGTATAATGAGGACGTTGCAGGGTCAAGTCTTCTCTGCCCTGGTAAACAGGGCTTGGTGGCCCAGGAGGAGAGAGCAGAGTCACCTAGCTGTCTGTCAATGAAGAGTGATCACTCAATGGGTCAGCCAATCAACTTCCACCGAGGACATGGCACAAGAGACAAAAGGTTTGGGCCTGTATTCACAGTCTCAGAGTAGGAGTGCTGCTACAGGATCAGCTTTGCCTTTTAGATCATGATGAATAATACATGTACAGAGGGGAACTGATCCTAGATCAACACTGCTACTCCGAGACACTTTAGGCCTTTTCGCACTGCAATGTTCTTAGCCCTGGGCTAAGACTGACCCTGGGCTAGCTTATCCTGTGTTCACACTAACAGTTGTTAATCCTGGGCTAAAATATCCTGGGGATAGTGGGGAGCAGACGTTAGCCTGCCTACATAGCAACCGTTTTTGTTAGCCATAGCAACCAATGTTTTCGCACCGATGAAAGTATTTGTTTTTTTGTCAGGTTTTTGTCCTCGGATGGAAGGATGAAATAGTATAAATGTACTTAAAATAGCATGCAGAACTCATCACAAGAATATGCAAATTAAGTGAAAATGCAGCTATTGTGATTGGACAGTGAAATATTCTATTTTTGACCCCCGTTTCACAACGGCTATTTTGGCACCGGGTTTCTGGGTCTAGTCCTACAAAGTTGGACCTAACCCTGCTCCGGAGCAAGGCCAGCTAGCCCTGGGCTAAGGTTGGTGCTAGAATGTGCAAGTGTGAACATTTGCATAGCCCCAGGCTAAAATCTCCATACACCAAGGGATAAGGAGACTGCATATGGGTGAATATGGGTCCTGATTTCCAACTGTCTTTACAAGCTATGTTATAGGGTTAGGGTACTAACTGTATTTTTCACAGGGAGGGTGCAGAGTCACCTACATCCAGCTGTGTGTCAGTGAGGAGTGACCGCTCAATGGATCCACCGATAAACTACAAGATAGAGTTGATTCCCAATCGCAGGTCATTTATGATTTTCACAATGAGGATGTTGCAATGTGTCAATATGTCAGGCAATCGACTTCCACGAGGTCAGGGCACAAAAGACAAAAGGTCTGGGCCCGTTTTCACAGTCTCAGAGTAGGAGTACTGAATAGTATCAGTTTTGATTAGCATCAGTTTTGATTAGCATCAGTACTGATTAGCATCAGTTTTGATTAGCATCAGTACTGATTAGCATCAGTTTTGATTAGCATCCGTTTTGAATATTATTTTGCATATTGTCTGTTGACGGTTGACTGACCGAAAGCTCAGCCACAATTAAATAAATACTTTTGCATCTGACTGGAAATGTGCAGCGGCTTTTTCCTGTTTCTCCAGTTTAGAATTTTGACTCCAGCACCTTCACTAAATTGGTTTGGGTGTGGTAGATTCTGCCTATTATCAATTAGATCATAATGATTGGACAAGGGGGACTTGATCCTAGATCAGCACTCCTACTCGTAGACACTTTGAATACACTTTGAATATGTGATTTCTAATAGACATCTTGCAGATCGGTAAAAGCGACTGTACATCATGAGCATAGGATTGATTAAAAACACACCTCAATAATGTTTTTTGCAGGGAGGGAGCAGACTCACCTACACCCAGCTATCTGTCAATGAAGAGTGACCAGTCAATGGGTCCATCTTCAAGGTCATTTATGATTTTAATTAATTTATGATTTTTTAAATAATTTAAAGTATCTAAAGTGTGTCATGTGGGAATTCATTACCATAAAAAAATAAACAAAATGAAAATACACAATACCATGCATGTATGTATAAAAAACCCACATTTGAGGTGATCCAAAACATCAATGTGTTTAATTTCAAATGAATGTATTTCCACCTTCACCTCCACCTTATTGTAGGATGATGACATCAGACACAACACAACTGTCCATTGGTGGAGTGCATGCAACAATGGTATGTTTGCAAGTTTTAAGCTGAAACTCTATGTTTTCATAGTAAATGTATATTCAGTGGATTGTTCTTAGTTTCAATAATAATAAACAATAGGCATTGGTGATTTGGCAAATAAAAAATATCAACTATATGTGCAGGTACAGTAACTGTTAATTGGTTTAAAAATAAATACAACTGCCTATGTTGATGATCGTTTTTATTTCTTGGGTTCTCAGCTTACAGAACATCATGGCATGAACAGAGTCAGCAACCTCAGAGAATTCCCACTGAGAATTGAAGACTGGTCAAAGGAGCATGTGAAAGAGTGGCTAATTAGTAGCCTCAAACTCCCTGAGGTCGCAACAAAACTTTATGAACAGGATGTGTCAGGAGCTAGCCTGGTTTGCATTGAGAAACAGGACTTGACTGATTTAGGTGTTAAGTTTGGGCCTGCGATTCAAATCATAAAAAATGTAGAGATACTGAGAAACTACTTGGAGAGTGTAGGGAGAAGCATGAGATCCCCTGAGAGTGACCCCTTCAGAAGACAGGAGAGATTTAGATTTAGAGCCATACCAGAAGCTAGGATGGGGTCACATGAGGAAACTCTGGATTCTGACAGTGTGAAATCGGAGTCGGTGGCTCCAAGTCTAAGCTCTTCATGGACATCAGTGGAAGAACTGAGACATTCCGATTCAGATGTTGCATCCCCCATTAAACTGCTAATGGGAGAGTCGGAATCCATTCCAGCTTATGGAAATATGGAGGACAATATGAGACAAAGTGAGACTTCCATCTCATCATTTGACCACTCGAGAGAAACTGCTCCGAATCTGGAGAAGAGAATATGTCCCCCACGTCCCTTTGACAAAAACGACCCATCGTTCATATACATAGAAAATGATACCCTCCCCCCTGAATCTGGTCCAAGCAATCTCATTGACCCGGTACATGAGTACAAGATCCTGCCAAGCACAGAGGAAGCCAGTGAGATAGATATCCTGGAAAAGTTCAGCAACAAAGTGTTTCGTTTTTCCGCAGCCTGCATGAACTCTCGCACCAATGGGACCATTCATTTTGGGGTGACAGGCGGGCCCGGTCACATGCATGGACAGGTGATTGGGCAAAACCTGCCATCATTCAATATGTATACAGACAAGTTTGACTTGCGTCTCAAAGAACACTTTGGAGAAGAAACAAACATCGCAAGAGCATGCATCAGGCCTCCAAAATTCTTTCAGGTTCAACGTCTAGACGGCGCGACTTCAGACAAGTGGGTGATAGAAGTTGACGTTGTCCCAAGTTATTCACAGACTCAAGAGAAGCTTTTCTATACCTCAATAATATCTGAACTAAATGGAGAAGAATACAAAACTGAATGTCTATTTATTCGACAAGGCCCAAAGAGCATCAACATTCTTTCAGACAATAATCCCAGAAGTCTTCAGCAGAAGATGAGAGGTTTGACAGACGAAGTCAAATATTGGTCATCAGCACGCAAGTCAAAAGAGGAGAGCAACTGTCAGCTGCCCAACCAAAACCACCAAGGACAGAGGCTAAAACAATTGATAACTCATGGGAGAGACACACTTGAAAACTCATTGCAAGTTATAGTTGTCACAAACAAGTGCCACCCCAGTCAACTTGAACATTTGGGTTTTTTGAAAGAGATGAAGTTGTTTGCAGTGCTCGAGTTTGACCCAGAATCTGACATGAACGGGACATGCAGTTTCTACAGAGCAGATCGCATAGCTAATCTTCACTACCCTCGAATGTACAATACCAATGACAGTGTCTCCACTGTTATCGGAAAGCTGAACTTGTTTAAGCAGACAAGCTGGGTCTTTTGTAACGGGCGAGCAAATGAGGTCAGTGAAGCAGACAGACCTTTCACTACCAGTGAATGGCTGAAGAAACGTGCTGGAGAAATCAGCGATATGGTTTCATTTCTCTGCAATCCAGATGTCTTGTCGAAAGACAGATTACTTGTGGTGTTCATGCTTCACTCAGGAGTCACTGACATCTCAAGCCCTATACTTGAGGCCTTTTGTGCGATCTATCGCACTCTTGAGGGTGAGGATAATATGCTCTGCATATGCAAAGATTCAAATGTATTCAGTCAATGGAGAGACATGATAAACACTCGATGCAAAGTGGATATCACCAGTAAATGTATCTACGAATTGAGCCTGAATGAAATCGACTGCACCATCAGGAAAATCAAAGAACCTCAGACACGGTCCTCTAGGAGATATCTGCCATCTTCTGGCTCCAGTTCGGTCCTCCTGACACAAAAAGACGAAGAGCTGATGACCGTACTTGATATACTGAGTGAAAATGAATGTGAGAACACTGAAATTGAAACCAAGGACACTTTTGAGGAATTCAAGACCAACACGGAGGAGGACTTTTACAGAGGCGGACAAGTGACTTGGTGGAACTTCTACTTGTCCGAGAGGCCAGGTTGTCTGCCATTCATCAAACGTGACAAGTATGAGGATCTTCACAACCTGATCACACCTACAGAGGGGTACACATCGCCATGCATAATAATAAACCTCTTCCATCATCCAGGCTGTGGTGGAACAACACTGGCCATGCACGTGTTGTGGAACTTGAGATGTAAATTCAGATGTGCCGTTCTGAAAAACACCATAGCACAGAACAGTGAGATCGCAGTCCAAGTCACACACCTGCTGACCTGTGGCAAAGAGAAGCAGTTGAGTTATACTCCTGTTCTACTCTTGGTTGACAACTGGGAGGACGTTGAAGACCTACAGAGATGCATACTAAGTGCAGCCAACGAGAAGAAAAAACCTGAGACTCTGATGGTCATCATACTGAACTGTGAGAGATCACAGATTCCTGCAGTGAGCTCCAGAAACAGCCGACTTGACAACGTCTTCATGATCAACAAACTCTCCACCAAAGAGCAGAGCTTCTTTGAGGTGAAACTGAAAGAGCTCAAAGGTCACCATCAAAAACCTGAAACGTTCTACGCCTTCATGATCATGACAAACAATTTCAGTGAGAAGTACATAGAGAATCTGGTGCACAACACCCTGAAAGACCTTGACACCTCCAGAAAAGAAGGACAGCTATTTTCACTCTTAGCTTTGCTAAATACATATGTGAACGGCTCCTACATGGCCCTGTCCCTCTGTGAGGAGTTTGTGGGGATTAGGAATGCTCTGTGGGGAAAAGAAACACTTGAGGACAAAATGAACCCATACTCCACGCTTCTGATCCACTTCAACATTGAAGAGCACGGCACTTATCAGGCAGTTCGGTTTCTACACCAAATGATTGCAAGTAATTGCCTCAAAGTCCTCACCGGAAAGCACAAGCTTCATCTGGGGGAAATAACAACCAATCTGTTACACTGTGACTTGCTGTACAAATCTGGCATGGGTAAGGATATCCTGGTTCAAAACATCCAAAGTATGCTGATCACGCGGCAAAGAAAGGAACTTGGACATGACAAAGATACACTGTTCTCTCCTTTGATTGAAGACATACAGACGGATGAGGGAATCAGCCAAATCAAAGAAGTTCTTGTAAGAGCAACAAAGAGATTTGACAAAAACGCAACTCTGCCACAAGCTTTGGCAAGGCATTTCTATCTGAAAGAGAAGGATTATATATCTGCTCTGCAATGGGCCAAGGATGCACAGCAGAAAATGTACAATTCTTACATTGCTGACACATTAGGACAGGTGTACAAAAGCCACCTAAAATATGAAATTGAACATGCTGAGGAGCTCACTCCAGAAGGGTTAGACAAATGCCTAAAATTAGCATTTCAGGCCACCAAAGCATTCAGAGATTCACAGGAACTCGCAAAGAAGGATGAGCCAATGGATTCCCTTGATCTGGCCAACAGAAAGAGGCAACGAACCTACAACACATCTGGGTATGTCGGTGAAATGGAAGTTTCAATGATTGTTTTTGATATCATCAAAGATATTCCTTTTTTCAACAAAAGTGACGCACTCCAGCGAGACAAAATGCTGCAGTTCCTCAAAAACCACTTGCCAGTGAGTGATTTTCATGAAACAACAAACAGTACAAATGATCAATTCATTGCTGTTCTGGCAGACCACGAGAAATTCCTGGTCTCTTTGAAGCCACGGCTGAAGGAGATGTTCAGTTTTTTTGAGAACTACTTCACATACCTGAAGCCAAGGTCAATTGAGAAGGAGACAGCAGAGGACAGAAACAAACGAAAAGTATCAGGGCACTTCAAGAAGTACATTCACATCTTCTGTTCCTCGGGAGAAGAGAGGACCTCTGAAAGGGCCAGTAAACCAAAACTGAGTATCCGGCAGGAGATAGAGGAGCAGCGAAACTATTTGGAGCAAAAGCGAGCAGATTCATTTGCTGGTCTTCTCCAGTATCTGAATGAGAAGAATGGGAATCAAATTGAATTAATTCTGAAGAAATGGCAGTTCATTGTTCAAAATTCTACACGGAAACTCATGGCTGACCGGATCAATTTCATCCTTGCAAACATTGTTCTTCACTGCATTAAGCAGAGCTCAACATTGCTGAAGAGGTACGAGGAGCTGGTCTCCCTTCTCAACGAGGCACTGCAAGAAGAGGGAACCCATTCAAACTGCACAGAGCTGTACTACCTCTCAATGTTGCTGATGTGGCCAAGAAGGGAAAACCTGCTTGAGAGCACCACAATGTTCAAAAACATTGGCACGTATGTCACTTCATCGAAAAAATCTTTCCATCGTCGCTTCTCCCACATGTTTCCGGCGAAGACTTGCATCGCACATTTCTACCTCGGGAAATCAAGAGGACTGAGGAGAATAATTCACAAAGGCAAGCTTGATCATTTGCTGTACAAAGAGGGACCCAAAACCTCACACAAGAAGGCCTCATCCAAAGATAGACCCCCAAACCCACATCAACTGTGGCAAAGTGGAGCAATATGGAGGGATCCTGAGATACAAAACCTGTTACTACGGGTCAAAGGGAAAACTGAAAACGGTGACATTTATGTTTACTATGGAGGCAATCTGAAAATCTCAGTGCGTCCAGTATACCTTGGTGGAGTCCGAAGTGGATGCAGCACAGAGGAGGTCTCCTTTTACCTTGGATTCACCATGGAGGGTCCCGTAGCTTATGACATAAAGTATGAAAATGACCAGTAAACAGCTTACCATCAGGTAGACTGAGGAAGGGACGCAAGCGTTCGCACTTAGGGAAAGGAAAGGCTTCCATTGAAGTTATATAGGCCTAGAGGGTTTGACTGGGGTGAATGTCTGTGAACCAGGACAGAATCACATTAAGTAAGATACCAGTGTGCTCTTGTCACTGTGTGAGGAAACCCAACCTCAACCACCTGGATATAATCAAAGCAGAGAGAACAGGTGTCGTGTGACATGCAGCAATGAATCATTCATGCTTTTAGAGGTGAAACAATGATAATCAATCTTGCATCAGAATGGATTGCAATGTCTCTAAGTCCCTGTAATTGTGTCTCTAAGTCCCTGTAATTGTGTCTCTAAGTCCCTGTAAATTTGTCTCGAAGTCCCTGTAATTTTATATGTAAGTCCCTGTAATTTTGTTTCTAAGTCCATCTAATTTTGTTTCTAAGTCCTTGTAATTTTGTCCCTAAGTCCCTGTCATTTTTCTGTATGTCCCTGTAATTTTGTCTCTAAATACCTCTAATTCTGTCTCTAAGTCCCTCTAATTGTAACATACAGTAAAATACAGTAGCAGACCAATGAACAAGGATTGTAGACCTATAAACCACGTGCAACTATTCAATGCTTAAAACATGTATTATGGTTTAGCATTGTGTTTGTTGAAAGTATGGGATTATTATTATGTTACAAGGCATATTGACTTTCTGCACGTTATGTAGCTTCTTCAGTTGTTTGTCTAAATACATTCAATTGCGTAGTAACCTATTGTCAATGTTTGTTCATGGAATAAAGAGGATTGCATTACTATATATATATATATATATATACGTATATTTTTGGGGGGGGGTATTTTTTCTCTGAATGTTCTGTAAAATAATTATGATTATATAAAAAATGTTACCTGCATGTCTTGCACCCTACTGAAAATATTTTAATATTTTAATTTATGACACTTTTCAAATCAAATCAAATCAAATTGTATTGGTCACATACACATGTTTAGCAGAGTTATTGCAGGTGTAGCGAAATACTTGTGCTTCTAGCTCCGACTTCACAGTAATATCTAACAAGTAATATCTAACAATTTCATAACATATACCCAAAACACACAAATCTAAGTCAGGAATGGAATTAAGAATATATACATATATGAACGAGCGGTGTCAGAGCGTCATGGACTAAGATACAGTAGAAAAATATAGAATTAAGCAATAAGGCACGAGGGGGTGTGGTATATGACCAATATACCTCGGCCACTACACACTTTTGACCCTGGTATTGTGCCAAATGTATATTCCTAACCTACAGTAAAGCACTGTTTGATTATGATGTTGTGTTTAATTTCCCAGAAAATGTTTCATGTGCCACTGGCTTTTCTATATCTTACTATTTGCCAATCTTCAGCTGGAAAACTATACAAAATGGCCATCCCTGGAATGTACTGGTCCTGATCAGTAGAAATTGTATTTTTCAAATGCCAACACAGCAGGCAGGCAGACAGAGACTATATTTAATGATTTTATTATTTTGCTACAATTTTTTTTATTTTAGTCTGTTTTACAGTCACTGAAATACAGTTTTTCAAAATAACTGGTCTGACAGCACCCTCTACTGGACCAACACAAATCACACACTGACAGTGTGGGGCCGAATACGTGTTAACTAGGTATTCTTGTTATTATTTGTTTAAACAATAGGGTCCACCAAAGACGTGTGTGAGGTGCTGATCGTGAGAATGTAGGCTTTCTCTCAATCAAGCTGTCCAATACAATAATGGTTGTTGTAAAAAAAAAAAAACATACATAAATACGATTTTTTTTCGCCCGAAAACAGGTAGACAACATGTAGTGTCCGTAAGCTTGTGTACTTACTGAATCTGTCTGTCTGCCATTTTCTCACATTACGACGTAATAAACTTCCAAACCAAAGTCCTGTAGGGGTTAGTGTTCCCAAAACTATAGCCTAACAGACGTAGCTAGCTACTGCTACTCCTTTATAGCAGCAAGACAGCAAGAAACATTTATTATAAAGCTAGAGATAGATAGCTAAAAAAGTAGGCTATTTACCGGATATCTAAACGAAAGCAAACCAACGCAAGGTTCGCTATTATGAAGGCATGTCTTTGTAAAACATAATGAATAGCAAAAGTTTGGCGTGGCTTTATGCAATGGTAGCGTAAAAGCGCGGATAAAGTTCTTCATTTTTACAATGTATGATAATTTTAGTATTGTCTAAAAGACTCATGGTAAAATAACCTAGAGTGGGCGGTCAACCTTCATCTACTTATACTTTAGCAAGCAGTCTGTATGTCAGGATGGCCGAGCGGTCTAAGGCGCTGCGTTCAGGTCGCAGTCTCCCCTGGAGGCGTGGGTTCGAATCCCACTTCTGACATAATTTTTGTAATGTAGATGCAATATGCTTTTCATTGCTTTTCAGAAATGTATGTCAGAAAATGTTGTTCAGTGTTAAGACACTTTGACCCAAAAGTTAAAGGTACAGTTCAACCATTTTACTTTTTTAAGATATTTGTTTCCTTACATTGAAAGCAGTCTATGACTGTGAATGAGTCACTGCAATACACACTATGGTTTGGTAAACTAACCACTGCACTGATTTTGCAACATGTATAAATGCAAAGAGAATAGTCAAGCATGGAGTTGTGCCAATAATTTATAAATACACTAGAATACATATAGGGGGCGCTGTGTTGAAGCCAGCGTGCCTCCATCTTGGCACTCCCCCACAGTTTGTAAAACATATTTTGGAAGCTATAGAAATGCATGTATTAATGTCTACATTTGTTTTTGCCACATGTATTCTATTACAGACACCTAAATGCATACTTTACAATTATATTATGTGAGGTAAACATACAAATAAAAAATTAAGATATATATATATATATATTTTGAAGTATAGATTTTTTATATTACTAATGTTACTATCCCCACCACAACAAAACAATACTTAAATACATGTAATTTTGTTCTTTAAACATTTAAAGCTGCAATAGGTCACTTTTTGGGTGACCCCACCAAATTCAGATAGAAATATGAGTTATAGATCGGTCATTGTCATTGAAATCACGTCTAAGAAGCTGTAGATCTATTCTATGTGCTCTATTTCTATTCTTCCCATTCTTAACTTTCGTTTTTGCATCTTTAACTTTAGGTTTAGTTCACCAGCTTCAAACAGCTGAAAATATATTCCACAGCAGTTTCGATGGTACAATGACTCTACACTATACTCACTTGTTTTGTCACAAACTTATATTAGGCAAACTATTAGAATTTTAGCAACCAGGAAATGGCAGAGAGATTTCTGCATAGTGTACCTTTAATTGAAATACTGTAGAATTCCATTCATTCCTATGGAGCACTGCTCCTACTGGGGAGTGCCAATATGACCGACCGGTGGCTTCAAAGCCTCTCAATAGACTCTTGAAATACAGCATCAGCAAGCCAGGGTTTATATACTGTATATCATTGGTTGTGCCTGGGGCTGAGTTTGTGACAGACACCACATAGCCTGACAGTATAAAAGCAACTGAGGTAGGTGTTATCTGGACAAACTCTCATTAAGTACCTGACAGATCTACACTCCAAAACCTAGAATTGAACAGCAAACTCTAAGTAACCTGCATAGCCTACTTCTTTATTATTTGCAAGTCCAAATGTGTATCTGGTACATGTTGTTGTCTTATATATTCTGCATAGTTCTGCAATGCATAGTTTTAACTTTTTGCTTTTTGAAAATAGTGCTGTTAGAGTTTTGCTAATATTTTAAAACATATTTCAATTCATTGGTGACAGGTGTTGTTAGAATATAAAGGGCAAAATATTATGTCAGCACTGAGCTCAATGTCTGCAATTGCCCAAGCTGCAACATTCCAAACTTTACAAATTGTGAGTAGCCTGGTGGAACCAGCCTGATCACTGCAGTCAGCATTCTGCTACGTGAAAGTGAAATCGAATGTTGAACGCAGCAATCAGGCTGATTCCACCAGGTTATAGCGTGAGGGCTATTTAGGGGAAACTTTGGTCATTGTGAGGGCTGTTTTTAGAATTTTCTTAGTGTCAGGAAATGGATTGTGATTCTTCATACTAAGAGTGTCATCTCCCGAGTGGTGCAACAGTCTAAGGCACTGTATCTCAGTGCTAGATGTGTCACTACAGACCCTGGTTTGATCCCAGGCTGTATCACAACCCGGCTGTGATCAGGAGTCCCATAGGGCGATGCACATTTGGCTCAGCGTCATCCGGGTTAGGGGAGGGTTTGGCTGGGGAAGGCCATAATTGTAAAGGAAGTATTTGTTCTTAACTGACTTCCCTATTTAAATAAAATTATCTGGGCTGTTATGATGTTTTGAAGCCATACATACACGTTTTACATTGCATGTACACATACATAGCTAGTTCAATTGATAAATTAAATTAAAAGTGATGGTAACTTAGCCCACAGTTTAGATTCTACCATCGGTGTGTATTCATGGATGCCAAGGGAAGCCAGGCTTCCCCCCCAAAAAACAGAATGATTTACCCTTCGTCTCTCTGTTTTTCATACTTTTCGTTCAATTTGCAAGAGGCTGAATGTGTCTCACCGGAGAAAGCATCAGAGCGAGCGAAACAAAGGCCATCTTTCTCAGTATGTGTAGCCCGGCTATCGGATGCTGTCTTGACAAAAAGAGTATGACATTGTTGCCGCCCGTAGCATTGAATGCAAGGGAAGCCAGCGAGCATTTGGCCTCCCCTGATTAAAACAATTTAATAAATGATAACCAATCATCATTGAGCTAAACTGAGTGAGCTCAACTGTGAATGCCTCTGGCACACACAAATAAATGTCAAAGGAAGCCCGTTTGGATTTGGCTTCACATCAATCACATCACAAGCAAAACAGAATTTACATTTAAAAACAAGATTGCATCTCTTTGTATCGTTGACCTCCGGTGGCTAGCTAGCTACAATTGTCCCTTTCTTAAAATAGCAATGGATGGAAATAGGGATTTGGACTTGTGATTTTACTTAATTCTCCATACTGGACAATTATTATAACAGCGATTCTGATCCAACCATAAATTCATACATTGTCCCCCTGGCCTGAGGGGATGGAAGTTCAATATGTAGCTAGATGTAGTAGGCTAATGTTAACTGGCAGGCCTGGCACATCGTTGCCCATGAAAGGAATTTAGGCTAGCGAGCAAGCATTTTAGCCAAATATATACATATTTCCGTTAGGGAACTCCTACTGCGAAGTGTGCATGTGCAATAACCCAATTTGCCCTCCTTCTAAACAATGCAATTTTTGGAAACTTTGGCAAAGGGCGGTCTAAAGAACTGTGTACTCTGTTTGTAAGATATTTTAGTTTTTGGAACAGAGAACTGTATTGAGATCGAATGTTGCATCGATGAGAAAATTAGCCGAATGTCGGCCAAAATCCATCTCGCTCCATCTTCTCCCCCTGGCGGACACTGGGCTTCCTCTCATCAACATACAGTATTTGGTGGTGAGTGGAAATGCCAAATGGATGCTTCAGATTTATACATCTGGTGAACCGTCTGGCTCATTGTTCTACCTGTGCGTGTGCTGTATGAGAGTCATAGACCGTTTCGGCAACATGAAAGACAGGAGGATGTCTTTGGCGTTTCTCTATAAGTAGGGTGAGTCAACATGTTTTTTCTACTTGCCTGCCTGTTGAGTTGGGTATCTGGAGTCATATGTCTACAAGTGGAGATGTACAGTAGCTGAGGTTTTATAGCAATGTGGGGCCTATTCTTAGTTGTAGGGTACTAGGGGGTAACTAGCCCCCTGGGGTACTTTCCCCACCCCCTGTAATTCAAATAAAGACCACAAGATGTCACCAAATTATTTCCCCAACACTTTCCCTGGGTGTCACTGCTCTTGCTCAACAAAAAATGTCATCTGTGTCATCACACATTTTGGAGATATTTCAACAAAATAATTTAGTGGTAAATTGATAAATAATAAATAGGACAGACTATTTTTTACTCTCTACGCGCTGGATATGTTTGGCAGCATGAGTGAAGGAGGCTTTGTTGCGAAATAGGAAGCCGATTCTAGATTTAATTTTGGATTGGAGATGCTTATTATGAGTCTGGAAGGAGAGTTTACAGTCTAGCCAGACACCTAGGTTGTTATAGTTGTTCACATATTCGAAGTCAGAACAGTCCAGAGTAGTGATGCTAGGCGGGTGGGCGGGTGCGGGCAGCGATCGGTTGAAGAGCATGCATTTAGTTTTACTAGTGTTTAAGTGCAGTTGGAGGCCACGGAAGGAGTGTTGTATGGCATTGAATCTCATTTGGAGGTTAGTTACCACAGTGTCCAAAGAAGGGCCAGATGTATACAGAATGGTGTCATCTGCGTAGAGGTGGATCAAAGAATCACCTGCAGCAAGAGCGACATCATTGATATATACAGAGAAAAGAGTCGGCCAGAGAGTTGAACCCGTTGGCACCCCCATAGAGACTGCCACAGGTCCGGACAACAGGCCCTCCGATTGGACACACTGAACTCTGTCTGATAAGTAGTTGGTGAACCAGGCGAGGCAGTCATTTGAGAAACCAAGGCTGTTGAGTCTGCCAATAAGAATGTGGTGATTGACAGAGTCGAAAGCCTTGGCCAGATAAATGAATACGGCTGCACAGTATTGTCTTTTATCGATGGCGGTTATGATGTCGTTTAGGACCTTGAGCGTGGCTGAGGTGCACCCGTGACCAGCTCTGAAACCAGATTGCATAGCGGAGAAGGTACGGTGGGATTCGAAATGGTCGGTGATCTGTTTGTTAACTTTTTATGGCTGCAGGGGCAGTATTGAGTAGCTCTGTTTAAGGTGCCCATTTCAAACGGCCTCGTACTCAATTCTTGCTCGTACAATATGCATATTATTGTTATTATTGGATAGAAAACACCCTCTAGTTTCTATAGCCGTTTGAATTATGTCTCTGAGTGGAACAGAACTCATTCTACAGCACTTTTCCTGATATGGTGTGAGATTTCAGACATCTTGGCCCCTGCTCCCAGGTCAGTTCATAAGTCCCTGTGAAGGCTATGATGCTACAAACACTGCCTACGCCTTCCTCTAGATGTCAGTAAGAGGTGACAATTTGAATGGAGTCGATTGCGCAATCAGTGCCTGTATAAAACGACAAAGACCGGATGTACCGTTCTTTTCCTGCTGCGCCTGACGCACGATGTACGTTGGACCTGCTCTCTTTCCAAGCTTGGGTTTAGCCAGTAATATTTCGCCGGTCATGTTTTTACTCGTTATAGGTGTTAAAGACATCATAAGGTAGTTAATTTAAACCGTTTTATAGCAATTTATATCCGTTTAGTGCGATTTTGAGGCAATTCTTGGTGATGCACTTTGAAGCTTTGGGCACGTTTCCAGTACCGGTCGAACGTTAGTGGGCATTTCGACGGACAAGCGGACATCTTTCGACCAAAAGAAGATTAGACCCAAGAAAGGATACATTGCCCAAGATTCTGATGGAAGATCACCTCATAGTAAGAAATATTTAAGATGATAAATCGTTGTTCTGTCGAAAAATTTTAAACGCATATTCCGCCATTTTCTTTGGTATAGCTTCGCTTGGCGAACCCTGTATTGCACAGTAAGGATAATTTTAGAAATGTAATTCAGCGATTGCATTAAGAACTAATTTGTCTTTCGATAGCTGTCCAACTTATATTTTTTTAGTCAAGTTTATGAATAGTTAATCATGAGACAAGATCACTGTCAAATATGGCGCCCGACATTTTCAGGCTAGTTTTGCTAGTTTTGTCATTGTATAACCACGGTTTTTTGTGGCTAAATATGCACATTTTCGAACAAACTCTATATGTATGTTGTAATATGATGTTACAGGAGTGTCATCGGAAGAATTCTGAGAAGGTTAGTGAAAAAATTAATATATTTTGGCGATGATTACGTTATCGCTCTCTTTGGCTTGAATCGATGCTCTGGTAACGTTTGCACATGTGGTATGCTAATATAACGATTTATTGTGTTTTCGCTGTAAAACACTTAGAACATCTGAAATATTGTCTGAATTCACAAGATCTGTGTCCTTCCATTGCTGTGAGCTGTGTATTTTTAAGAAATGTTTTATGATTAGTAATTAGGTAATACACGTTGCTCTGTGTATTTATTCTAGTCGAGTTGTGATGGTGGGTGCAATTGTAAACTATGATTTATACCTGAAATATGCACATTTTTCTAACAAAACCTATCCTATACAATAAATATGTTATCAGACTGTCATCTGATGAGGTTTTTTCTTGGTTAGTGGCTATCAATATCTTTATTTGGCCGAATTGGTGATAGCTACAGGTGGAGAGAGAAAATGGTGGACAAAGAAAAATGGTGTCTTTTGCTAACGTGGTTAGCTAATAGATTTACATATTTTGTCTTCCCTGTAAAACATTTTAAAAATCTGAAATGGTGGCTTTATTCACAAGATCTGTATCTTTCATTTGGTGTCTTGGACTTGTGATTTAATGATATTTAGATGCTACTATTTAATTGTGACGCTATGCTAGCGATGCTAATCAGTGTGGGGGGGGTGGGGGATGTTGTCATAGGTGTACCGACCTCGGGCTTGCAGCCATAAGAGGTTAAAGTAGTAAAACGTTATGTATTTAGTCCCACATTCATATCACGCAATGACTACATCAAGCTTATGACTCTAGAAATTTGTTGGATGCATTTGCTGTTTGTTGTGCTTGTTTCAGATTATTTAGTGCACAATAGAAATTAATGGTAAATAATGTAGTGTGTCATTTTGGAGCCCCTTTTATTGTAAATAAGAATAGAATGTTTCTAAACACTTGTACATGAATGTGGATGCTACCATGATTACGGATAATTGTGAATTATGATAAGTGAGAAAGTTACAGATGTACAAGAATCCCCCCTAAAATACCTACCAGACATGCTAACCTCTCACCATTACATTAACACGGGAGGTTAACATTTTTGGGGGTTATGATATTTGTGTGTCTATAACTTTATCACTCTTCGTTATTCACGATTCATTCAGGATTATCCATAATCATGGTAGCATCCACATTAATGTACAAGTATTTAGAAACATTATATTCTTATTTACAATAAAAGTGACCCAAAAGGGTTCTCATATTAGATTGTGTAGAAATGCAGGAAATTAGCTTTAGATGCCCCAAAATATCTGATGGAGGACCCTCAGACTCCCCACCAGGTTATGTCCCCCCCACTTCTAAAACTAAAGTTGAGCCCCTATACTTATATTATGCTGTATATACAACCATTACATACTGTACTTGTCTAAAGGAAAGTATATTTTTGCTGAGGTATGAGTTACAATATGCTCCCCTTTGTGATAGACTACTGTGTGTAGTCTATAGGCCTTTTCTCCACCATAAATATTTTGTTTAAGGTTATGATTACATTACTAAGTGTTCCTACGTTATGGACAACACATTGTTTTATTCGATGATTAGTAGTATTATTTCTCTGAAAGGGTACATATTGAGAGCAGCTATTAACCTATTTTTCACCTACTTCCTTTGTTGCAGTGACTGATATCTGTAACACCAAGTGTCCCCGGTGGTGTGCAGAGAGATGACATGGCAGAGGCTCTCAACTGGTAAGACAATTTGTCACAAGTATCAGACATTTAGAATTTAACAAGTGCATCTTTGTGATTTAGTTTTTTATCTCATTGATGTCATCTTTATCAGTGTGTGTTAAATTAGATTTAATTAACCATATTTCTTTTGAAAGGGCAAAATATAAACTTCTGTCAGTTTATTATTATAGTAAATGTCTGAGATTAGCATGTATTCATGTTGTGGAGGCATAGTGGCTGTGAAAAGAGACTAACCATGTGTTTGTTATCTATTTGCATTTTTTTTGTGTTGAAGATTCTGATATAGAGATTGTGCTGGTGGGGAAAGTTGGATGTGTGAAGAGTGCTTCCGGAAACACCATCCTGGGCAGGGAGGTGTTTCAGTTGTCATTCGGATCCTCAGCTGTAACAAAGACTTGTCAGAGAAAGACACAAACAGTTTGTGGGAGACGGGTCAATCTAGTGGACACTCCAGGACTGGACTGTGCTGAGGTGTCTTCTGATGAACTGATCTGGTCCTTGGGGCTGAACACATGTGGGAACATTAATGTCTTCCTGCTGGTGATCCAGTTGGGTAGGTTCACAGAGGAACAGAGAGCAGCTGTCACGATCGTCTATAGGTGAAAGAGAGGACCAAGGCGCAGCTTGATTAGAATACATTCTTCCTTTTAATAATGAAGAACACTTAACAAACAATACAAAATAACGTGACTGCTATAACACTGAGTGCAAACATGCAACATTACATAGACAATTACCTACAACCCGTCTAATGCCTATGGCTGCCTTAAATATGGCTCCCAATCAGAGACAATGATAGACAGCTGTCTCTGATTGAGAACCACTCAGGCAACCATAGACATACCTAGACACCTACACTGAACACAACCCCATAAACTCTACCAAAACCCCCTAGACACTACAAACACCCTCGACTAGACAAAAACACACAAACATCCCCCATGTCACACCCTGACCTAACTAAAATAATAAAGAAAACAAAGATAACTAAGGCCAGGGCGTGACAGCAGCAGTTCAAAAGATGGTAGACATGCTTGGTGGGGAGGTGAGAGAGTTCACCATGATTCTCTTTACACATGGAGACCACTTGGGAAGGTCAATAGAGGACTTTATCCATAAAGCAGGTGAACCACTGAGCAAAGTGGTAGAGAGGTTTGGCAACATATACCATGTGTTCAACAATAGGTCTGGTGATCCAAGCCAAGTGAAAGAACTGTTTGAGAAGATCAGGAGAATGTAGACTGCAATACAACACAGGCATTACATCTTTGTATCACCAATAATTGGTAAGTTTATTACCTGGCTCAAGATCTCTGGTTAAACCTTTATTTAATAGAATCTTCTTGTTAAAACTAGGACAAATGCTGTATCGAAGACGGTCTTTGAAAAAACAAAATTTCCCCTTTTGAATTTACATTCTAAACGAACTAAACTAAAATGTGTGCCATACAGCAGCTGACATTTTGCCTTTTGTTAACATTTAACTTGAAACAAAACACTACAAATAGTTTTTTTTATCCCTATACACAATAGCCACCCCATGACACAATACCACTACCATTCAAAAGCAAACAACTGATACAAAAACAGCTCAACAACTGCACAGTAGCCTATTTACAACCAATAGTAGGCCTAATCTTCTTTCACCTCATTTGAAAAGGAAACTGACTTTTTAAATACATTTTGCAGAGATATTCTTAAAAACTGTTGATTTCTGTCAGTTGCTCTGTGACTTCACTGGGGGAACCACTCACTAAACTGGCATAGGAATCAATGTGACTGTGTGCACTGCAAACACTGTGCACATGTTCCGCATTTTAGATCATGTAGCTATCCCATTAAATAGTTTGCTATAATATTTTATTTTTGACACAATAGCCCATTTTGGATAATTTACAGATGTCCATGTTCTATGATAGGGTCATTTGCTTTTATATCAAGCTGACATGAGCTGCACATCTGTGTAGCCTACCTTGCAAATGACCCTATCATAGAACATGGACATCATCATGGACATCAACATGGACATTTTGTAATATAAAATATGAGATGTAGGGATGGATTGATCAGGGGATGTTCATTCACTAAGCAAACTACTAGCTGTCCAACTCAATGCCTATTCAGGCGAGTAGCGAACCCATACGTTATACTTCAAATAGACTACTGATTAAGAGTGTAGACCACTGTACAGTCATAGAAAAGTCAATGTTAGCTGCCATGGTCTTTAAAACACGCCTAAACTCCTCGGACTAGTCTATCATTCAAGACATTGTTGGAGGGACAGCACAGCGCAGTTCTGTGCCCTTTTCTATGGTAATATACACAGTTGCTTGACAGGCTCTCTGAGCACCCTCAATGGGGTCAGTCACAATCGGATGCATCTGGTTTTCATGGGAAAAGGAAGAGAGCCTGTGATGCGACTTCCGCTTTTGGATGAGAGCCTCGGTGTTAACAAGGAGGAAGTTCTATTACACTGAACCGGGGTAAACCGGCTTCCTGTCACCGGGCAAAGGCTGTGAGGGAGGAGCGCCTAGCTCAAATCGAGCATCACCGGGCCGTAATATCAACAAAACAGCTTGATGAATCATTCAAAAACACAAAACCTGTATTTTCCTTCCAATTTTCTGTATTTTGCCTTGGCAAGGCTGGTAAAGCGATATATGTTTTTATAAAACACTTGTGAAAACACTGAATCTTAACTTATTACTCCACGTGCTTGACATTCATTTTGTTTACAGTCGACTTTGCTGTCGGCTTTGACCGTGGCACCCAACTCACCCTTGGGAGGCATCTGTGTTCACCCATTCATCCAGTCCCCTTATTGTGACACTTTCTCTTAACTCCTCCACATATTGAATTGGTTGAACTGTGCAGAACAGAACCCCTACAGTTCTCTCTTCTTCTCCTCAAGACCAGAAAGTGAGGCTTCCCTCTCAGGTGTTTCTGTTACGCCTGCTACATTAGGTTATTCCCAGAGTGACAGCATGCCATTGTTTCAGAACACTCAACGTCCAGAAGTACTTTGCAAACCGTTGGTTTGAAATTCATATTGTACATTTTTAAGATCAAATGAAAACAACACTATGGGGCCTGGTGAAGGTTTTTTCTCCATGATCCCTTGTTTCATACACAAGCTTTAAATTGGACATGTCATTTGAACAAAAATCTAAACGCAGAATGCAACAATTATTGATTTTAATGAGTTATAGTTCAGATATGGAAATCGGTCAACTGAAATGCATTCATTAGGCCCTAATCTATTGATTTCACATAACCGGGCAGGGGTGCCATGCCCACCAACTGAGGAGCCAGACCCAGGCCAATCAGAATGAGTTTTTCCCAACAAAAGGGCTTTATTACAGACAGAAAATCTCAGTTTCATCAGTTGTCCGGGTGGCTGGTCTCCGACGATCCTGCAGGTGAAGAAGCCGGATGTGGAGGTCCTGGGCTGGCGTGATTACACGTGGTCAGCCGTTGTTTTTCTCTAAAAAGATGTGGGAGGTGGCTTATGGTAGAGAAATGAACATTAAATGCTCTGGCAACAGCTCTGGTGGACATTTCTTCAGTCAGCATGCCAATTGCACTCTCCCTCAACTTGAGACATCTATGGCCTTGTGTTGTATCACAAAACTGCACATTTTAGAGTGCCCCTTTATTGTCCTCAGCACAAGGTACACCTGTGTAACGATCGTGCTGTTTAATCAGCTTCTTGATATGCCACACCTGTCAGGTGGATGGATTATCTTTGCAAAGGATAAACGCTCACTAACAGGGATGTAAACAAATTTGTGTACAAAATTTGAGAGAAATAAGCTTTTTGTGCATGTAGAACATTTATGGGGTGTTTTATTTCAACTCATGAAACATGGGCCCAACACTTTACATTTTGCATTTATAATTTTGTTCAGTATACACTACTGTTCAAAAGTTTGGGGTCACTTAGAAATGTAATTGTTTTCGAAAGCACATTTTTTTATCCATTAAAATAACATCAAATTGATCAGAAGTACAGTGTAGACACGGTTAATTTTGTAAATGACTATTGTAGCTGGAAACAGCTGATTTTTTATGGAATATCTACATAGGCGTACAGAGGCCCATTATAAGCAACCATCACTCGTGTTCCAATGGCACGTTGTTAGCTAATCCAAGTGTATCATTTTAAAAGCTAATTGATCATTAGAAAACCCTTTTGCAATTATGTTAGCAGAGCTGAAATCTGTTCTGATTAAAGAAGCAATAAACTGGCCTTTAGCCTGTTTGGGCTGCAATCCCGACGTCGGAACACATCCAGCTCAAGTGCAGGGCGCGAAATTCAAAATCTATTTTTTTTAAATATTTAACTTTCACACATTAACAAGTCCAATACAGCATATGAAAGGTACACATCTTGTGAATCAAGCCAACATGTCCGATTTTTAAAATGTTTTACAGGGAAGACACAATATGTAAATCTATTAGCTAACCACGATAGCAAAAGACACCACTTTTTTTCTCCACCATTTTTTTCCTGCATCAGTAGCTATCACTAATTCGACTAAATAAAGATATATATAGCCACTAACCAAGAAACAACTTCATAAGATGACAGTCTGATAACATATTTATTGTATAGCATATGTTTTTTTAGAAAAATGTGCATATTTCTGGTATAAATCGTAAATTACATTTCAGCTACAATCAGAAATTGCACCGAAAGCAGCCATAACATTTACAGACACCAACGTCAAATACCTAATTACTCATCATAAAACATTTCAGAAAAATACATACTGTGCAGCAATTGAAAGACAGGCATCTTGTGATTCCAGACAATATTTCCGATTTATTAAATGTTTTACAGCGAAAACAAAATGTAGCGCTATATTAGCATAGCCACAATAGCCAGAAACACTTGGGCGCCCACGACCCGTTCACATGCACGACAGATATATGAAATTACATCATAAATTGGGTCTTACTTTTGCTGATCTTTCATCAGAATGTTGATCAAGGTGTCCTTTGTCCAGATGAGTCGTTGTTTGGATTCAGAATGGCAACTTTCCCTCTTCATTTAGCATGGGTACTAGTCGAGTGGCTCGGATTTTACAAACGTAAAAAAAGTCAGAGAACGGAACACGGCAAAACTCCCGAAAAAATTCAAATAATCTGATTAAACTATATTGAAAAAACATACATTACGATGATATGGTCACATTTATCAAATAAAATCCTAGACGGAGATAGTTGTCGTCCGAAACGGCAGCAAAACAGAACGCAATCTCACTTCCAGGTCGCGCGCTTCAGAGTTCCGGAAGTTGGCGGTCACGTCAAAGAAATAGCTTTTATTCCACCTCAGAACAAGATGAACACAAAACATTTTCTCTCACATCCTCTTGACACCCAGAGGAAGGCGTATGAAGTGTACGTAGGGTCCTACGTATCATGACCATGTATAGGCATAACGTTGAAGAGAGCATAGATTTCTGACATTCTACTTCCTGGTCAGGGAAAGTGCTGCCAAATGACTTCTGTTCCACTCAGAGAAAAAATTCAAACGGTTTTAGAAACTAGAGATTGTTTTCTATCCAATATTAATAATAATATGCATATTGTACGAGCAAGAATTGAGTACGAGGCCGTTTGAAATGGGTACCTTTTTTCTGGCTACTCAATACTTTCCCTTGCAGCCATAACAGGTTTAAACTAGTTGAGTATCTGGATCATCAGCATTTGTGGATTCGATTACAGGCTTAAAATGGCTCAGAAACAAAGAACTTTCTTCTGAAACTCATCAGTCTATTCATTCAAATAAGGAAAAGGCCAAATGTGTTTTGTTGATGTTCTGTTTGCTCAGGCGAAGTTGGCTATTTGGCTAACAAGGAGGAACAGGGTCAAAGGTGAAGGATAACAGACCCTTTACTATTATTTAACGGGATGGTCTCTGCGCGCATTAGGGTTGAGTTTGAGTTCTATAAAAAAGTGTGGAGATGTTTCAGGAGATATGGTGTGTTGGGAGGGCTGTCTGTACAACTGGGGAAGATGTTTTGGAAATACGGTTGTAGAAGTGGAGAGGTTTTTTGGTTATTGTGATGTGTGGTTTTGTATCGTGTTGTAGAGGGAAAGGTGAGTATGGTACATGTATGCAGTACAGGATATATTTGTGTTTTATTTTAAGGGGGGGAGGGGGTGTTGGTGAGGTTTTAATGAAATGAGAATGTTTCAATAAAGAAAAACACAAAGTCAAGTCTCTCTCTCTGTGTGTAATGATGCTAAAAAGGAACACATGGATTAGAAATGTATTTTTGTACTGTGGCCTTTATTTTATAAAAGTAACATGTAGAGTTTTGTTGGTATTTGATGGTAGTCAATTTAGCAACAAAAGAATTATGGCAGAAAAACAGACTCGCACAAATTTCAGACTTGAGTTTCCATAATGTAAAATGTATCAACCCCTACAAAACTGTCCATTAATTAAAATCCACATTATATTTCACATTTCCTGTAGGAATATTTTCCTGTTGTAGCAAACTTGCTAAAATTAAGATCTGTACAGGCAATGCTCACAGATTATTTTGTGCATTCCATGAAGTACAGCTTTGTGTCAAGAAGAAGTGTGAAACCTAAAAATGTAGCCGTTCCTCAAAATGTGACAACGTGTGGTACATGAAGACTAGACCTCTTTAAAAAGGTAACAGCCGTGTCCATTTAATCCAACAGAACTCCAACCACAGGCAATATGGTGAAATTCCACCTAGCCTATCAGAGGGCAAGGTGGAGCTATCACTATATTGCTTCAAGCTATCAAGTCCTCTCAGAGCTCTACAAGTGTCTGGGGATATCTGTAGACCATGTACTTATTGGGCCAGTAGAAACCCTAAAGGGAAGGGCTGTTTCTGGACAAGAACCGAGACATCTCCATAATAAAGTATTATTACTCCTGGCAACAGACCAACCAACATCCCAGCCAGCAGAAGGGTTTAGTAGTTAGCTACATTCATGATTTTCAGGGCAGCTTTCATGCATTGGTATTATAAACAAAATATGTTTTAATCAACAAGATTCTCAGCCTTAAAATAATAAAGTATTTTTTACACTCTCTGACTCGGTCGTTCCATGGACATATGGGTCGGTGTTCGTACCATTGTCATTTTGACATCATCAATATGGGACAGAACAGTGGAATTATTAATTGGATGAATGCACACATTTGTCCAGACTCTGTAAATCTGGATATTTAAACTGTGAAGTTATAAAGACACTGGCCAGCACTGTTGAGTGAGACCGGATACATCTCAGTACTTTTGTTCATCTTTCCTCCTCCTTTCCTACATATCACTAGATAGATGAATGGTTAGAACTGGTTTTAAAAGGTTAATAGCTATAGCCATATAGTCATACATCTTTTAAAGTCCCCTCATATCAGTTGATATGATATGAATATGGCTGGGACTTTTTCCTGACCAAGTGACCTGACTGGGAAAACCTCCAGGTCTATAACTAAGGCCTGGAGTTTCCCCTGGTCTGGTCATGTACAGCCTCTCCTAGAAGAAAATGATAGGAGGAAAGGAATCAATTTAAAACTATTGAGACACAGCCATGTGAGCCATGGTGGCCTGGTCTGTCTTGGTCCTCCTAGCCAGTAGAGGGAGACAAACACACTTTAAACTCTGGGGAAGACAGCCGAAACAGCACCCTATTTCCTATAGTGCACTACTTTTGACCAGGGCCCGTAGGGCACAGCCAGCCAGTCAGTCGGTTTCAACAGACAAGGAACCAGCAGCACTATGAAATCAAGAGTGTGGTGACGATTTATCAATAGTGTAAAAATGTAAACTCACTTTTTAATAAATTATTGCACACAGTTCTCTTCTCCCACATTTCAGGTTAGCAAAACAGGGAACCCAAACATGAGCAAAAAACAGTACTATTAATACATAAAGTAGTACCCTTTTCACACAGCAACTAGGTCTCTTTTTCGTTGATGTTACAGTCAAACTAGGACCAACAATAGTAGCCTGCCTCAGACTTTATCAGAAACTTGCCCATACTTGTATATACATTCATCAATATAATACAAACCAACCTCTTGACCTTGGGGGGTTTATTTATTTAATGCATTATACTGCCATTGTACTATTGTAACGCACAATTCATATAGATGGTACCATATTATATTTTTTGGTACCATTTATCATTGTCGCGTAGAGTAGGCCAGAAGGTTAAACTGAAAAACCTAACCTCTTTCAAATAAAACGATGGCAGAGCCGCAAAAGTAAGTGATTCTGGAAGATAAACAGTACTGCCATTAAGGTATACATTGTGGGACAGCTAAAACAGAGCTGCACATCAACAGCTGAGTCAAAACGGTCCCTCTCTTGAACTGAAAGAGTGGCTAATTTTCTAGGGGAAGCCCCTCCCATCAGAACATACCAAACTCCTTAATCAATTAAGCCATTGCAAACATCAAAGCCACTCAGCTAAACATATCATTAATTATATTAATTGAACCTTTGCAAATCGGTTTATCATAATACAATACAGAACAACATCACACATTTACAGAAACAAGCATGGCGCTCATCCATAACATTGATTAGTACAATAAACGTCACTTCAATTAAACATGAAAGCGTGTCTGTGTATTCTTAGATTGTCAAGTTAACTTGTGTCGACCCACATTGCTAATGTAGCTAAAAACGGAGCAGGGAGGGTGAGGTGTGGGTGTGTTAGTTTACCAAACGCTGCCCGCGGCCTGTGACACTTCTACGTCACAATCATAATTGTGCATTACCATGGTAGAATGTATAATGCAGTTTCAAACCATGTTATTTCCATGATCCATATCTATACTATGGTATAAATGAGGCAATACCATGGTATTATTTAGGTGCATGGCAGTTCCATCATACTTCAAAGCTAAAATCATGGTACATTGTCATGATTCAGATCTATTAAAAAGCAGGAGCTGGCGCACACCCAGAGAAAATAATTTAGTGTAGAGGTGCTGACTAACGGAGAATAAACTGTGCTTCTACACCTGCATTGCTTGCTATTTGGGGTTTTAGGCTGGGTTTCTGTACAGCACTTTGTGACATCAGCTGATGTAAGAAGGGCTTTTTAAATACAATTGATTCACTGTAAGCTATAAAAACAAAGAGTCGCTCACTCCATATGTATAACCTCCCAGTAATTTATTTGGTAAAACACCACCAACGTTTTGGCATCACTGTGCCTTCTTCAGGGTGATTCAGATCTATACCATGGTATAAATGATGCAAGACCATGGTCATCTTTAGGTATAATGTTAGTACTACTATGGTAGTAGTATCATACTTCAAGGTTAAAACCAATCTACATTTCCATGATTAAGACTATACCATGGTATGATTGAAAGCACCATAGTAGTACTGTGGTAAAATTGTTTAAGGGGAGGTAGCAGCAGTGATCCCTTCACACACACAATCTACACGGAACAAATGTAACTATTATAGCCACTAGAGGGCACTAGAAAACAGCCGAAAATAACCTAAGTGGACTTTTTAAAGAACTGGTAGAGAATAAGAAAGTGAAAGTTGGCCTTGCCTTCTCTATCAGTGTGGAAACGGGCCTAAAGACATTTTAACTGGAACACATCAGGGCAGCCAAGCTCTTCAGCCAAGACAGAGAACACCACACATTAACTCATATCTCCTCTCATAATTACAGGATAGAATCCTTGGAAATGTCTGTCATCAGTACTTAGAGGATGAACATAAAGATCTGGGTATCGCACATTTGACAGCGCATAATGTATTTCCCCCTGAGTAAAGGTGAAAGTTAAATGTTTATTTCTACCTTTCAGGTGGCATAATCTATATGCTACTGTAAAATGTATGTACAGTTGCAGTCACAGCTCCTATTTCTGCCTCTGAAGCATGATGAATGGAGATGAAGTATTTAAGCACAAACCATTACTATTAACTACATAGATATTTCATGGCACTATAAAATAAAGGGTCACTGAAAAGACCTACCTATTGTTTAACCCATAGTTTTTATTGTCAATTCTGAAATAAAAAAGCAAATAACTATATCCTTAACTGCTTCCTTTCAATGCTATCATCTATCTAGTACAGGGTATAGGGAGATGGAGATATAAGGTATACAGAGGGAACATTTGACAATATAACATATTTAGCTGGATAGAACCTCAATGGACTATCTACACTGAACACTTGGAGAAAGACATCTATATGGTTGTCTTACTGTAGAAACAAGTCATGAGAGATGAGAGATGGAAAGTATTGTGGTTACCACAAAGCACGTTGACAGGAAGACTGCAGATGTAAATTAGATGTTAGCTAAATCTGTTGCAACGTATCACTTCTCACTTCTGAGATGTTTTGTCATACATTGTCTCTGTTCAAATGAACAGGTGTGCCTTGTTAAAAGTTAATTTGTGGAATTTCTATCCTTCTTAATGCATTTGAGCCAATCAGTTGTGTTGTGACAATGTAGGGGTGGTATACAGAAGATATCCCTATTTGATAAAAGACCAAGTCCATATTATGGCAAGAACAGCTCAAATAAGCAGATAAATGAGCAGATACTTTAAGACATGAAGTTCAGTCAATAAAGACCATTTCAAGAACTTTTAAAGTTTCTTCAAGTGCATTTGCAAAAACGATCAAGCGCTATGATGAAACTGGCTCTCATGAGGACCGCCACAGGAAAGGAAGACCCAGAGTTACCTCTGCTGCAGAGGATAAGTTCATTAGAGTTACCAGCCTCAGAAAATGCAGCCAAAATATATGCTTCACAGAATTCAAGTAACAGACACATCTCAACATCAACTGTTCAGAGGAGACTGCGTGAATCAGGCCTTCGTGGTTGAATTGCTGCAAAGAAACCATTAAAGGACACCCATAATAAGAAGAGACTTGCTTGGGCCAAGAAACATGTGCAATGGACATTAGACCAGTGGATATCTGTCCTTTGGTCTGATGAGTCCAAATTTGAGGATTGTCTTTGTGAGATGCAGCGTAATTTAACGGATGATCGCTGCATGTGTGGTTCCCACTGTGAAGCATGGAGGAGGAGGTGTGATGGTGTGGGGGTGCTTTGCTGGTGACACTCTCAGTGATTTATTTAGAATTTAAGGCACACTTATCCAGCATGGCTACCACAGCATTCTGCAGCGATATGCCATCCCATCTGGTTTGCGCTTAGTGGAACTATAATTTGTTTTTCAACAGGACAATGACCTAAAACAAACCTCCAGGCTGTGTAAGGGCTATTTGACCAATAAGGAGAGTGATGGAGTGTTGCATCAGATGACCTGGCCTCCACAAATCACCCGAACTCAACCCAAATGAGATGGTTTGGGATGAGTTGGACCACAGAGTGAAGGAAAAGCAGCTAGCAAGTGCTCAGCATATGTGGGAACTCCTTCAAGACTGTTGGAAAAGCATTCCAGGTGAAGCTGGTTGGCAGAATGCCAAGAGTGTGCAAAGCTGTCATCAAGGCAAAGGGTTGCTACTTTGAAGAATCTAAAGTATATTTAGATTTCTTTAACACTTTTTTGGTTACTACGTGATTCCATATGTGTTATTTCATAGTTTTGATGTTTTCTATCACGTTTAAGGTAAGACTCATATGCAGACAGTGTCGAAGTAACAAAGTTTATTATTCAAACAGGTGCAGGCAAAAGACAGGTCAAGTGCAGGCAGAGTTCAGTAATCCTGACATGTGTAACTCTGTGTTGTTGTATGTGTCGAACTGCTTTGCTTTATCTTGGCCAGGTCGCAGTTGTAAATGAGAACTTGTTCTCAACTTGACTACCTGGTTAAATAAAGGTTAAATCAAATTAAAAAAAAATATCTATATTTAATAACTAATGCATCTTTCATTTGATGTCCAACCTGTATTTTTTAGTCAAGTTTACGATTATTTATTGATTAGAGTACGTGCCTTTCAAAGATGGCGCGGGACAGATTTCTTGATTGTTTTCCCACTAATCAAGTTGTGTAACCACGAATTGTGCGGCTAAATATGCACATTTTCGAACCAACTCTATTTGAATTGTGTAATATGATGTTACAGGACTGTCATCTGAAGAATTCTGAGAAGGTTAGTGAAATTTTTTTTATTTTGGTGGTGAATACGTTATTTTTATGTTTGGCTGGAATCAATGCTGTTGTTTGGTTTCCTACTGTGCTAAGCTAATATAACGTTATATTGTGTTTTCGCTGTAAAACACTTAGAAAATCTGAAATATTGGCTATATTCACAAGATCTGTGTCTTTCATCTGCTGTACGCTGTGTATTTTTAAGAAATGTTTTATGATGACTAATTATCTAATACACAATGGTCTCTGTAGTTATTCTAGTCATTTTAGTGAGAGTTGTAATGGGGGCTGCAATTGTAAACTATGATTTATACCTGAAATATGCACATTTTTCTAACAAAACCTTTGCTATACAATAAATATGTTATCAGACTGTCATCTGATGAGGTTGTTTCTTGCTTAGTTGCTATTTATATCTTTATTTGGTCGAATTTGTGATAGCTACTGATGCAGTAAGAAAATGGTGGAGTAATGAGGTGGTGTCTTTTGCTAACGTGGTTAGCTAATAGATTTACATATTGTGTCTTCCCTGTAAAACATTTAAAAAATCAGAGATGAGGGCTTGAATCACAAGATCTGTATCTTTCATTTGGTGTCTTGGACTTGTGATTTCATGAACATTTTATTTTATGATATCCCTGTAACTTTAGGCTAGGCTATGCTAGTCAGCTTTTGTGATGGGGGGCTCCCGGATCCGGGTTTGGTAGGCGTTAGAGGATAAAGGAAAAATTACATAGGAAAAACAGCATCAATACTATTCCAAGTAATTCATTTGAGTTCCTATCGCTGTACACTAAAGGCTACTCACCAAAATTAGATTCTTTGCTGTTCATGTTTGGAGTGAAGATATATCAGTCTCAAGCACTGTGAGAGTAGTAGTAGCAGTGTCTATACTCCTGTAATGATACTAAAGAGATAGAGTGTGAGAGTGGGTCAGCCTACTTGTTTTATACAGGATCTCTCAAACAATTACTTAGATCCTTCCTCACTAGTTATGACTGAAATACAATACACCATGTTGTGCCTGGTCTAACCATTGGATAACCTCTCACATATAACGATTCAGTCAAGCCAAATCAATACAACTTTGAATGTGAGTGAATTAATGATTTTCTTCTACCGTCCTGTGTGCTGTGCTGCAGGTCAGTGTGTGTGTGTGTGTGTGTGTGTGTGTGTGTGTGTGTGTGTGTGTGTGTGTGTGTGTGTGTGTGTGTGTGTGTGTGTGTGTGTGTGTGTGTGTGTGTGTGTGTGTGTGTTTGACACAAGATAACTCATGTTTGTCCCATGATGTCCATTTTGAGTAAATCTTTTACACCATTGATACGAATTGCTGGACTCTTGACTTCATAGGGCTGCTTGTTCCTTTCTTGTTGAGGCTGACTGACTGACTGTGTCTGAAATGGCACCTTATTCCCTATATAGTGCATTACTTTTGACCAGAGCCCTATAATAATAGTTCTAATGACAATACTGATAATAACACCTTTATTTTTAAAAACATTTTCCTACACTTCAATATGCAAAGCACAAAGCAAAGAATAACAAAATGAACGATCAGTAGGTCTAAATCTATGCCACCATTAGTGCAATGAAACTACAGCAGCATAGTCTGAAGTGGCTGCTTCCTCTAAGTCACGTGGTTGTATAGAACATGTGTCTTTGCATTACAACTTCCTGCCCCCTGACACAACGTTTGTGTTGTGTCACGTTCCTGACCTTATTTCCCTTGTTTTGTCTTTATTTGGTATGGTCAGGGCGTGAGTTGGGGTGGGCAGTCTATGTTATTTGTTTCTATGTTTAGATTTGTTCTTTTGGCCTAATATGGTTCTCAATCAGAGGCAGGTGTTTATCATTGTCTCTTATTGGGAACCATATTAAGGTAGGCTGTTTTCAATGTTTGTTTATGGGTGATTGTTGCCGTGTCTGTGTTTGTTCGCCACACGGTACTGTTTTCGTTCGTTTGTTCACGTCGTTTATTGTTTTGTATTTTATCAAGTGTTTTTCGTCTTCGTTGCTATAATTAAAATATGTATTCAAACTACGCTGCGCTTTGGTCCGATCCTTGCTCCTCCTCAGACGAGGAGGAAGACGAGCGTGACAGAATCACCCACCAACCAAGGACCAAGCAGCGTGGTAAGAGACAGCAGCAGCAGGAGCAGCGATCGCAGGACTTATGGAGTTGGGAGGAAATTCTGGACAGCGGAGGACCCTGGGCACAACCGGGAGAATATCGCCGCCCTCGTGAAGAGCTGGAGGCAGCTAAAGCCGAGAGGCGGCGGTATGAGGAGGCAGCACGGAAGCGAGGCTGGAAGCCTGAGAGTCAGCTCCAAAAATTTCTTGGGGGGGGGGGATAAAAGGGAGTGGGGCGAAGTCAGGTAGGAAACCTGCGCCAACTCCCCGTGCTTACCGTGGAGAGCGAGAGTACGGACAGACACCGTGTTATGCGGTAAAGCGCACAGTGTCTCCTGTGCATGTGCTTAGACCTGTGCGGTACATCCCAGCTCCACGTATTGGCCGGGCTAGATTGAGCATTGAGCCAGGTGCCATGAAGCCGGCTCAACGCGTCTGGTCTCCAGTGCGTCTCCTCGGGCCGGCATACATGGCACCAGCCTTACGCATGGTGTCCCCGGTTCGCCAACACAGCCCAGTGCAGGTTATTCCACCTCCCTGCACTGGTCGGGCTACAGGGAGCATTCAACCAGGTAAGGTTGGGCAGGCTCGGTGCTCAAGGGAGCCAGTACGCTTTCACGGTCCGGTATATCCGGCGCCACCTCCCCGCCCCAGCCCAGTACCACCAGTGCCTACACCACGCACCAAACCTCCTGTGCGTCTCCAGAGCCCTGTGCGTCCTGTTGCTGCTCCCCCCACTAGCCTTGAGGTGCGTGTCCTTAGCCCGGTACCACCAGTTCCGGCACAACGCACCAGGCCTACTGTGGGTCTCAGCCGGCCAGAGTCTGCCATCTGCCCAGCGTCGTCTGCGCTGTCCGTCTGCCCAGCGTCGCCTGCACTGCCCGTCTGCCCAACGCCGTCTAAGCTGTCCGTCTGCCCAGCGCCGTCTGAGCTGCCCGTCTGTCCTGAGCCTTCAAAGCCGCCCGTCTGTCCTTAGCCTTCAAAGCCGTCCGTTAGTCAGGAGCCTTCAAAGCCGCTCGCCAGTCAGGAGCAGCCAGAGGAGCAGCCAGCCTTCAAAGCCGCCCGCCAGTCAGGTGCAGCCAGAGCCGCCCGCCAGTCAGGAGCAGCCAGAGCCGCCCACCAGTCAGCAGCAGCCAGAGCCGCCCGCCAGTCAGGAGCAGCCAGAGCCGCCCGCCAATCAGGAGCAGCCAGAGCCGCCCACCAGTCAGGAGCAGCCAGAGCCGCCCGCCAGTCAGGAGCAGCCAGAGCCGCCCGTCAGTCAGGAGCTGCCAGAGCTACCTGTCACGCCGGCGATGCCGGAATTCCCCCTCAGTCCGGAGCTGCCCCTCAGTACTGTACTGCCCCTCAGTCCGGTGCTGCCCCTCAGTCCGGTGCTGCCCCTCAGTCCGGTGCTGCCTCTCAGTCCGGTGCTGCCCTTCTGTCCATAGGGGTTAATTTGGAGGGTCACAATTATGAGGAGGCCACGGAAGTGGGGATTAAGGTGGGGTGGGGACCACGACCAGCGCCAGAGCCGCCACTGTGGACAGATGCCCACCCAACCTACCAGCATTTCTCCCCTTGCTCCTGTCTTTGCTAAAGTTCCTGTTTTCTAGTTTTCCCGGTTTTGACCATTTCTGCCTGTCTTGACCCTGAGCCTGAATGCCGTCCTGTACCTTTGTCTCACTACTCTGGATTGCTGACCTCTGCCTGACAACCCTATGTTACGCCCTGGCCATAGTAAGCTGTTTATTCTCTGTGTTGGTTGGGGCGTGATAGTGACTTGACTGGGTCATCTAGGTGTATTTGTATGTCTATGGTGGCCTGATATGGTTCCCAATCAGAGGCAGCTGGTTATCGTTGTCTCTGATTGGGGATCATATTGAGGTAGCCATTTCCCATGGTTATTTGTGGGATCTTGTCTACGGATAGTTGCCTGAGTGCACAATAGTAGCTTCACGTTTCGTTTGTGCTTGTTTGTTTTGTTTTACTGAGTTTCGGTTTATTAAAATTATGTGGAAATCTACTCACGCTGCACCTTGGTCTATTCATTACAACGACCGTGACACCCTAAGCCTGCCTGCGGTCCTGTACCTTTGCCCCACCTATCTGGATTACTGAACTCTGCCTTCACTTGACCTGTCTTTTGCCTGCACCTGTTACTTCGACACTGTCTGCATCTGGGTCTTACCTTTAACGTGATAGAAGACATCATAAGTATGAAATAACACATATGGAACCACGCAGTAACCAAAACAGTGTTAACCTGATGAGGATAGAGGGCACTATTTACACTTTGGGGGAAAAACGTGCCCAATTTAAACGGCCTCGTACTCTATTCTTGCTCGTACAATATGCATATTATTATTACTATTGGATAGAAAACACTTTCTAGTTTCTAAAACCGTTTGAATTTTGTCTGTGAGTAAAACAGAACTCATTTGGCAGCACAATTTCTGACCAGGAAGTGGAAAGTCTGAAAATGATGCTCTGTTCAAGGGCCTGCCTATAAATGGGCATGACACGTATGAGTATACATGCACGTCATACACCTTCCCCTAGATGTCAAGAGGACGTGAGAGAAGAAAGGAAGTGTTTATCTTGGTCTGAGGTGGAATACGTCTTCTTGGAATGACGTGTCACCCATTTCCTGTTTTTAGGAAGGCGCGAGGGTGGACCTGGATTTGCCTTCTGAATAGCTTTCGTTATAGGCGAATACTATCTCCGGCTTTGATTTTATTTGATACATGTGACAATATCATCGTAAAGTATGTTTTTTCAATATAGTTTTATTAGATTTTTGAAATTTATTCGGGACGTTAGGCGTGTTGCGTTGTGTGCCTTTGTTCAGAAAGGAGAGCTTCGCGCCACTTGGCTAGTGCGCTTGCTAATTCAAGAGGGAAAAGGACGTTCTAAATCCAAACAACGATTGTTCTTGACAAAGGACACCTTGTCCAACATTCTGATGGAAGATCACCAAAAGTAGGACCCATTTTGTGATGCTATTTCATATATGTGTCGAACTGTGTACTAGCAGTTTTGCCCCCAGGTTTTGGCCACTCTCCTCGCTATAACATAAGCCACTGTAAATAATCCAGTGAGGTTCTATCCAGCAAAATACGGTCTATTGTCCAATGTTCCCTTTGTATACCTTATATCTACATCTCCCTATGCCCTGTACTAGATAGATGATAGCATTGAAAGTAAGCAGTTAAGGCATGATTTATATTTTATTTCTGCGTTTTGTTTCATGCCTGCAGTGTTGAAATATGCTACACTCTCTTTGTTTACTGTTGTGCTATCATCAGATAATAGCATCTTATGCTTTCGCCGAAAATACTTTTTGAAATCTGACATGGTGGCTGGATTCACAATGAGTGTAGCTTTAATTTGGTATCTTACATGTGTGATTTAATGAAAGTTTGATTTTATATAATTTTTTTTGAATTTGGCGCTCTACATTTTCCCTGGCTATTGGCCAAGTGGGACGCTACATATCCTAGAGAAGTTTTAACAAACATAATGTCACGTTCCTGACCTGTTTTTCCTTTTTCTTGTATTTAATTAGTTGGTCAGGGCGTGAGTTGGGGTGGGTTGTCTATGTGTTATTTTATTTGTTGGGGTTTTGTGTTCAGCCTGGTATGATTCTCAATCAGAGGCAGCTGTCAATCGTTGTCCCTGATTGAGAATCATACTTAGGCAGCCGGGGTTTCACGTGTGTTTTGTGGGTGTTTGTATCTCGTGTCAGTGTTCGTGCCACACGGGACTGTTTTCGGTTTGGTCACGTTTGTTGCTTTTGTATGTGTAAGTGTTCAGTTTACGTTCATTAACCTGTTTGGCGTGCAAGCCCGACGTCGGTATCCCATTGTACAAAAACACCAACTCATTCTATGGCATAAATCAATTGTCAGATCCAGATACCCATTTCTCAAGTAAAACCATTGTCCTTTAACCATTACTATATCCCAAGATAGTTGCAACATCAGAGAAGTCGTGCAATCGTTCCAGACACTACCCCACACATCCTATCTCAGACCTTATCTCCCCCAAAGCCGGAGGAGGGAGTGACTGGTGCCCATACAATGAATTGGTTCCCTATTAATCAACACATCCTTTCACATGATTTGCAATAAGTGAAGACACTTAAAACTTGTTAACCTGTTTGGGGTACAGCCCGACACCGGTACACTTATGACAACATCCAGCTCAAGTGCAGGGCGCGAAATTCAAAATATATATTTTTTAAATATTTAACTTTCACACATTAACAAGTACAATACAGCATATGAAAGGTACACATCTTGTGAATCCAGCCAACATGTCCGATTTTTAAAATGTTTTACAGGGAAAACAAAATATGTAAATCTATTAGCTAACCACGTTAGCAAAAGACACCACTTTATTTACTCCAACAGTTTTTTACTCCATCAGTAGCTATCACAAATTCGACCAAATAAAGATATAAATAGCCACTAACCAAGAAACAACCTCCTCAGATGACAGTCTGATAACATATTTATTGTATAGCATATGTTTTGTTCGAAAAATTTGCATATTTCAGGTATAAATCATAGTTTACATTTCAGCTACAATCAGAAATTGCACCGAAAGCAGACATAATATTTACAGACACCAACGTCAAATACCTAATTACTTATATTAAATACCTATTACTTATCATAAAACATTTCTGAAAAATACATAGTGTACAGCAATTGAAAGACAGGCATCTTGTGATTCCAGACAATATTTCCGATTTATTAAATGTTTTACAGCGAAAACAAAATGTAGCGTTTTTTTAGCGTAGCCACAATAGCCAGAAACACTTGGGCGCCGACGACCAGTTCACATGCACGACAGATATTAGAAATAGCATCATAAAATGTTTCTTTCTTTTGGTGATCTTCCGTCAGAATGTTGGACAAGGTGTCCTTTGTCCAGAACAGTCGTTGTTTGGATCTGGAACGGCAAATTTCCCTCTTCATTTAGCATGGGCACTTGCCAAGTGGCACGGATCTCTCCAACGTCAACAAAGTCAGAGAACGGACACGGCAAAACTCCCGAAAAAATTTCAATAATCTGATTAAACTATATTGAAAAAACATACATGGTCACATGTATCAAATAAAATCTTAGCCGGAGATAGTAGTCGTCCATAACGGCAGCTAAACAGAAGGCAATCCCACTGTCCCAATGGCGCTGCCAAGAGTACCGGAAATGAGGGACACGTCATACAAAGAGCTTGTATTCCAATTCAGAACAAGATCAACACAAACTTTCTTCTCTCACAGTCTCTTGACAACCAGGGGAAGGTCTATGAAGTGCATGTAGACTCCTACGTTTCATGCCCATGTATAGGCAGGAAGTTGAACAGAGCATCGATTTCAGACATTCCACTTCCTGGTCAGGAAATGTGCTGCAGAATGAGTTCTGTTTCACTCAGAGAAATAATTCAAACGGTTTTAGAAACTAGAGAGTGTTTTCTATCCAATAGTAATAATAATATGCATATTGTACGAGCAAGAATTGAGTACGAGGCCGTTTGAAATGGGCATCTTTTATCTGGCTACTCAATACTGCCCCTTGCAGCCATAAGAAGTTAATGCAATCGCTGAATTACATTTTTAAAATGAACGTTACTGCGTAATACAGGGTGCGATAAAGCAAGGCTACACTTCAAGTAATGGCATCTTTTTACTTTTTCCAACAGAACAATCAATTATCAGCATAAATAGTTCTTTTTTTATTTATTAACTCCCATCAGAATCTTGGGAAAGGTGTCCTTTGTCCAAAAGAAACGTTGCTAGGTTGGAGAACGTCGTCTTCAACGTTGCAATTAGCAGTAAACATTAGCCATGTGGGCCAGAGATACCCAACTTCCTACAACGTCACGAAAATAAATACCCGAAAATCGCAATATACTGACATAAACTGATATAATTCGGATTAAAATAACAACATTACGATGTCTTTAATTAACACCTATATCGAATAAAAACAGAGCCGGATATATCTAGGAGCTAAAACAGGAGCTTCTAACATGACATGCCAAGACCCTCCCTGCGTCAGAGCGAAGAGTGGAAAGATGGGACACTTCGATTCCAAGCAATTTATAACCTTTGGGAACTGCGTAGAAACTCCATTTCAAGAGATGCAGTGCATCTCAACCAATAGAGGACAGGCAAATTAATACACAGGTCTCAGAACAGCCAGCAAAATTCTGCATTCTGACATACAGATAGGAAAATTGCTCTAAGTCCAGTTCTGTTTCACCCACAGATATAATTCAAACGGTTTTAGACACTAGAGAGTGTTTTCTATCCAATAGTAATAATAATATGCATATTGTACGAGCAAGAATTGAGTACGAGGCCTTTTTGAAATGGGCACCTTTTATCTGGCTACTCAATACTGCCCCTTGAGCCCAAACAGGTTAACATACTGGCAAGTTTGATGTATAACTACTAACGATAGGTAGATAGCTAACATACCGGTACATACTACTGTAATTATATGCTATGTGGTTCGTATGGACAGTGTAGCTAACAAATTGTCAGCCAACATAACGTGTAAGTTAACTTATTTGAAAGGTAATTACTTTATTACATTGAGGAGCAAGCTACCACGAGGATGGTCTCTATCAACTCTGCGGCTTGAGCATGCTTTTGGTGCACTGTCGATAGCGCGCTGGACTTCGGGCAAGAAGATCGAGGGTTCAAAACCTGCTCCCTGCTTGTTTCATTTGAAATCATGCGCAATTATCAGTTTATTATTTGGTTTATTATTTGGGACCCAAAAGCATAATCAGTGCTCTATTTCCCCCTTGGTCGTTAACCTCTTGACGCTAGGGGTCAGATATTTTTCCCAAGGTAAACGGACTATTTCTCAGGTTCAGATCGTAGAATATGCATATAATTTACAGATTAGGATAGAGACTCCAAAGTTTCCAAAACTGTCAAAATATTGTCTGTGAGTATAGCAAAACAGATTCTGCAGGCGAAAACCTGAGAAAATCTAACCCGGATGTGATTATTTCTTTTTTTAAGAACTAATTTGTCTTTCAATTGCTGTCCAACCTGTATTTTTTTAGTCAAGTTTATGAATAGTTTTCGATAAGAATAGGGGCCTTTCTAAGATGGCGCCGGACAGATTGCTTGAGTATTTGGACACTATATTCATTGTATAAGCACGATTTGTGCCGCTAAATATGCACATTTTCGAACAAACTCTATATGCATTGTGTAATATGATGTTACAGGACTGTCATCTGAAGAATTCTGAGAAGGTTAGTGAAAAAATTTATATATTTTGGTGGTGAATACGTTATCGCTATGTTTGGCTGGAATCAATGCGGTTGTGTGGTTTGCCATTGTGGTAACCTAATATAACGCTATATTGTGTTTTCGCTGTAAAAGACACAGATCTTGTGATTCACAAGATCTGTGTCTTTCAATTGCTGTACGCTGTGTATTTTTAAGAAATGTTTTATGATGAGTAATTAGTTAATACACGTTGCTCTCTGTAGTTATTCTAGTCGCTTTGGAGAGAGTTGTGATGGTGGCTGCAATGGTAAACTATGATTTATACCTGAAATATGCAAATTTTTCTAACAAAACATATGCTATACAATAAATATGTTATCAGACTGTCATCTGATAAAGTTGTTTCTTGGTTAGTGGCTATTTATATCTTTATTTGGTCGAATTAGTGATAGCTACTGATGCAGTAACAAAATGGTGGAGTAAGAAAAGTGGTGTCTTTTGCTAACGTGGTTAGCTAATAGATTTACATATTGTGTCTTCCCTGTAAAACATTTAAAAAATCAGAAATGATGGCTGTATTCACAAGAAGTGTATCTTTCATCTGGTGTCTTGGACTTGTGATTTAATGATATTTAGATGCTAGTATTTACTTGTGACGCTATGCTAGGCTATGCTAGTCAGCTTTTTTACTGATGGGGGTGCTCCCGGATCCGGGTTTGGTGGGAGGTAGAGGTTAAAAACAAACTGAGGATTGATTAGAAAAAACATTTGACATGTTTCTACGACCAATACGGATACTTTTTGGAATTTGTCGAACGGAACAAGGCTGTAGTTTTTTCAACATAATGCGCAACCCAAATGGTGTTTTTTGTGATAAAAGTAATATTTATCGAACAAAAATAACATTTGTTGTGTAACTGGGAGTCTCGTGAGTGGAAACATCCAAAGATTACAAAGGTAAGCGATTCATTTTATTGCTTTTCTGACTTTCGTGACCAAGCTAACCAAGCTAATATAAGGCTAGCTGTTTTTAGCATTGAAAGCTACACTCACAAAAGCTTGGATTTCTTTCGTTGTAAAATATATTTTAAAAATCTGACACGATAGGTGGATTAACAACAAGCTAAACTGTGTTTTGGTATATTTCACTTGTGATTGCATGATTATAAATATTTGGAGTAATATTTTTTAATCTGATACGTTTGGAAATTTTCATCTTCCTTTCAGGACCGGAACGAGGCTGTAGTTTTCTCAACATAACGCGCAACCCAATTGGTGTTTTTTTGTGATAAAGTAATATTTATCAAACAAAAATAACATTTATTGTGTAACTGGGAGTCTCGTGAGTGCAAACATCCAAAGATTATCTAAGGTAAGTGATTAATTTTATTGCTTTTCTGACCATGCTAATTTGGGGCTAGCTGTTGTAGCATTGAAAGCTACAATCACAAAAGCTTGGATTTCTTTCGCTGTAAAATATATTTTCAAAATCTGACACGATAGGTATATTAACAACAAGCTAAGCTGTGTTTTGGTATATTTCACTTGTGATTGCATGATTATAAATATTTTTAGTAATATTTATGAATTTGGCGCCCTGCAATTCTAGCGGTTGTTTAGGAAAGTGATCCCGTAAAAAGGATCCGTAACGCAGAGAAGTTAACATAAATCTTCAATAATGGTTCAACCAGGGAATTCCTTTGTCTTTTGAAATGCAATGGAACGCAGGTCGCTCTCACGGCCACGCGCGTGACCAGCTCATGGCATTCTGCCAGACAGCTGGTTGAAACAGCGTTCATTCTCTCCCCCCTCACAACAGAAGCCTCAAACAAGGTTCTAAAGACTGTTGACATCTAGTGGAAGACTTAGGAAGTGCAATATGACCCCATAGACACTGTATATTAGAAAGGCAATGAGTCGAAAAACTCCTAACCTCAGATATCCCACTTCCTGGTTGGATTTTTCTCAGGTTTTCACCTGCAATATGAGTTCTCTTATACTCACCAACATCATTCAAACAGTTGTAGAAACTTCAGAGAGTTTTCTATCCAAATATACTAATAATATGCATATATTAGCTTCTGGGCCTGAGTAGCAGAAAGTTTACTCTGGGCATGCTTTTCATCTGAACGTGAAAATGCTGCCCCCTATCCCAAACAGGTTTTAATACATGTTAAACATGTTAATAAAAAATAATGAATTATGTTGGCTTACACGTATGGTACTTCCAAGGCATTGTCATGATTTCTTGAACCAGGTCGCAGGCCCTTCTTATGAACAATACTTTTTTTATGAACAAGTCTTACTGTATAAATGCATATATTCTTTCTACAGCTTATCAGCATACAACCAATATGTTCTCTCTATTGATGATGCTTGTAATGCATTATGGTTGAACCAAAAGATTACATGTAACACAAATGAAATGAAATTGGAAACAATTAAATATAATTGTGAAATTAAATTTAACAATAATGTATGTTGATGCTAATACAATGTACAATATCACATTGTTTCCATGTGATAACAAGAGCCTTATATATTCACCATGCTGTAAACTATTGTATTGTAACAGTTTTACTTAATTCATTCTAATCAACCTAATAATTATGACACACCCATCACTATTGTCATTGATCGCACTAATTGCAAAACGTTGGTAGTTTACCCAATAACTTACTGGGAGTTTATATGTAGAGTGTGCGACTATTTAATTTTTTTTATATACACTGCTCAAAAAAATAAAGGGAACACTTAAACAACACAATGTAACTCCAAGTCAATCACACTTCTGTGAAATCAAACTGTCCACTTAGGAAGCAACACTGATTGACAATAAATTTCACATGCTGTTGTGCAAATGGAATAGACAAAAGGTGGAAATTATAGGCAATTAGCAAGACACCCCCCAAAAAGGAGTGATTCTGTAGGTGGTGACCACAGACCACTTCTCAGTTCCTATGCTTCCTGGCTGATGTTTTGGTCACTTTTGAATGCTGGCGGTGCTCACACTCTAGTGGTAGCATGAGACGGAGTCTACAATCCACAAAGTGGCTCAGGAAGTGCAGCTCATCCAAGATGGCACATCAATGCGAGCTGTGGTAAAAAGGTTTGCTGTGTCTGTCAGCGTAGTGTCCAGAGCATGCAGGCGCTACCAGGAGACAGGCCAGTACATCAGGAGACGTGGAGGAGGCCGTAGGAGGGCAACAACCCAGCAGCAGGACCGCTACCTCCGCCTTTGTGCAAGGAGGAGCACTGCCAGAGCCCTGCAAAATGACCTCCAGCAGGCCACAAATGTGCATGTGTCTGCTCAAACGGTCAGAAACAGACTCCATGAGGGTGGTATGAGGGCCCGACGTCCACAGGTGGGGGTTGTGCTTACAGCCCAACACCGTGCAGGACGTTTGGCATTTGCCAGATAACACCAAGATTTGCAAATTCGCCACTGGCGCCCTGTGCTCTTCACAGATGAAAGCAGGTTTACACTGAGCACATGAGCACATGTGACAGACGTGACAGAGTCCGGAGACGCCGTGGAGAACGTTCTGCTGCCTGCAACATCCTCCAGCATGACCGGTTTGGCGGTGGGTCAGTCATGGTGTGCGGTGGCATTTCTTTGTGGGGCCGCACAGCCCTCCATGTGCTCGCCAGAGGTAGCCTGACTGCCATTAGGTACTGAGATGAGATCCTCAGACCCCTTGTGAGACCATATGCTGACACATGCACATTTGTGGCCTGCTGGAAGTCATTTTGCAGGGCTCTGGCAGTGCACCTCCTTGCACAAAGGCGGAGGTAGCGGTCCTGCTGCTGGGTTGTTGCCCTCCTACGGCCTCCTCCACGTCTCCTGATGTACTGGCCTGTCTCCTGGTAGCGCCTCCTGGCTCTAGACACTACACTGACAGACACAGCAAACCTTTTTGCCACAGCTCGCATTGATGTGCCATCATGGATGAACTGCACTACCTGAGCCACTTGTGTGGGTTGTAGACTCTGTCTCATGCTACCACTAGAGTGAGAGCTCCGCCAGCATTCAAAAGTGACCAAAACATCAGCCAGGAAGCATAGGAACTGAGAAGTGGTCTGTGATCACCACCTACAGAATCACTCCTTTTTTGGGGGTGTCTTGCTAATTGTCTATAATTTCCACCTTTTGTCTATTCCAATGGCACAACAGCATGTGAAATTTATTGTCAATCAGTGTTGCTTCCTAAGTGGACAGTTTGATTTCACAGAAGTGTGATTGACTTGGAGTTACATTGTGTTGTTTAAGTGTTCCCTTTATTTTTTTGAGCAGTGTAGTTTACTGTGTAAATAGGACATGAGATTAAATATTTCTCAATGATTTTCTTTATTGGTTTTAACAAAAGCTGCGGTGCTAACAAATCACTGGCAGAGGAATAATGAACAATCCAAGTAAACAATATTGTTATCACGTTCGTCGTAATGTGGAAGAGAGGAGGACCAAGGCGCAGCATGAAGTGAATACATTCTTCTATTTATTAAAGAATAAACGAAGAACACTTGACAAACTTACAAAGCAACAAATGAACGTGACGCTATATATAAACAGTGCAGACACAAGCACCTGACATATAGACAATAACCCACAACCCATAGACAATAACCCACAACCCACAATACAAAACAGGCTACCTAAATATGGTTCCCAATCAGAGACAACCAAAACACCTGTCTCTGATTGAGAACCATATCAGGCCAAACACATAGAAATAGACAAATCAGACATACAACATAGAATGCCCACTCAGATCACACCCTGACCAAACAAAACATAAAACATACAAAGCAAACTATGGTCAGGGCGTGACAATTGGAAACAATTTGTCACAAATAAACCACGACCATGTAATCTCCATTTAAAAAAAACAGTATCAGCAAATAAAGCAAATATTTTAAAAAAAAATTGTGGTGACAGCCCCAAATAGAAATATACAATCTTAACTGAGCAATGATTGTGGGTTAAACATGTTTTAACAAGATCATTACATTGTAGAGCTGGGACAGTTAGCTTGATTTTTTAAAATCATTAATCGTTCATTGTACATCAGTGGGGGTGGGGGAAATTATCAGTAATATACAGTAGTTATCAACATAATATAGAACATTATATAGCCTGTATCTGATGCTCTGATGAATGAAACAAAACTGCTTCTCAGATTAGTTGTTCCACCATTTCGCACCAGTTTGCAGTTCAGGTCGCTCTTAGGTGTTCTAGTGCTCACAACTGTGTAGACTACTTCACAATCATCTAATGGCCCCTTTGGTGGCTTTGTCTGGACATTGGTGACATTGAATACCTCATAAGGGGGGATTAAAATCTCAATCTCACGCTTTATGGCAGAGTATCTAGCCACATTTGCACCATAACATGTTCTGATCTTAAAGCAGGACACATTTCCAAACACTAATAACTTGTTATTAAGAGAGCTTGAAGTGAAGGTGCCAAAACGAAACTTTTTGTTGACAACATTTCTATCGTAATACAATGTGGTTCTGCGGTAGGTGTCCAGACACAATGGTTCATTCAGTGTGTGAATGGCTTCTGTCAGATAAAAGTGCAGGGAGTGATACTGGAATGATTTCCCATACTTATCCTTGTCTTTTCTAACTTTTTTGTTGAAGTCCTGGTAGATGGCAGGAGCTTCATTTGTGTATGCATATATAGCCATGAACTGTTCTTTTTTTAGCCCAAGTCCGTTGTTCAAGTTCCATTTAGCCTCTGCTACTTTCCAGGATTCCATGAAGTCTGAATTGGTCTTTTTCTCATGCGGTAGGTAGACTGTATTTATCTCATTGTACATGTAGCTTGTGCAGCCATCGTATTTGTCGTCAATGGAATTTGGTGCCATATCCAGTGGGGAAGTGGTATCCTTCTGTAACAATGACATGTCTTAGTTATTGTACATACCCCTAAAAAGACTTAAGGGGTCCCGGCATACCATCTTGATAAAATGCCTACCCATGCCTTTGCTGTTGTCTGTAATCTATAGATGTAGCATCTTAATTACAGCAGGAAAATAACACTCCAGTAACAGGAGATGTGAATTAATAAGTGGATTATAATTAACAGTCATTTTTGGAGAGGTTGATACATTTTTTGTTAGGACAAATCAAGTCTGACATTTTTAAGTGGAAATGACAAACTTTTAAATACTTTTTACAACTCAAATACACTACACATTTGCATTTCTTGATGTTCAGGAAAATTCTCAGCAACAAAGAGTGATCAGATTAAGATCATACACCTGTAAGGATACACTTTTTGAATATCAGATAAACTGTGCAAATTGTAATAATATGGATTAACTCTACTGACATGTATACACACACAATAACATATGCACTATACTCACACGTACACATGGATTTTGTGTTGTAGACATGTGGTAGTAGAGTAGGGGCCAGAGGGCACACACTTACTGTGTTGTTAATGTATTGTAATGTTTTTAAAATTGTATAACTGTCTTAATTTAGCTGGACCCCAGGAAGAGTAGCTGCTGCCTTGGCAGGACTGAATGGGGTTCCATAAAAAAAAAAGTAAAATGTAAAGTTGTTTTTCCTAGTTTTGTTAACTCAACTTGATTTCTTGAGTTGATATAACTAGTTAAATATACACAGGAGCCTTAAAATGTTTAGTTGTTGACTAAACAGGTAATACAACTTATCTATGTAATCTAATGTATATTTAACAAATACTTCATCTCACCAGTCCAAAGTAAAGACCAAGGATCAAAATCAGCAAGATTACCACACCAGTGGCGGAGATGATTGCCCATATTTTCTTCTTCTTACTGCAATCCATATCTAAAGATGAGAACAAAACCAGTCAATGACAATAAACATTCCATCGTGCCTGAACATACAAATAAGTTACATCCAGTAATTTAGTGGTAGAAAAATAGGTGGGTAAACTCCGATCAACGGTGGAGGTAAATAAAAAGTAATAAACTGTCTTGCAAAAAAAAAAATAAGTTGGTAAACTGCGTTTACTTGCATTTATCCTCCCCTACACCACTGGTTGCAGCTACATACGAAATGTGTCATTGCATGGAAAACATTCTCCCCATCAAAGTCGGAATAACTTCCAGCCATGTTGTTGACCTCAAATCTACAGCATGCTCAAAGTATATTCAAAGATGAATAATAAATAAGTTAGTTAAATATCTTAAACCTATCGAAAACAACCCAAGAAACACAACAACGTTACAACTAACACCAACTGCTGTTGATAAATCTTCCTTAACTTGTTTTTTAGTTGAACTCACCACATCCAATGTTAACCGGTAGGGTCTTCTATTGTTCTCTTCCAGGACTTGTTTGCAGACTTCTTGCCTTGCTCTACTTACAGTTTAGTGTGTAGAGACGACTTGACACCACAGACTTTATGCGAACTCTTATCTCTCATTTGGTAATCATTTCTTAATTTTTTATGTATTCACAAGGATGTTAGGATGAGCATGAAGAGTTGTACTGTTTTATAAGATAATGATTAACTTTTTTTGAGAGTCAGAATGAAACTACTGTACATGTACTGTAGTTATTACCACACATGAGATTCCCACATAGTAGCCTGCACATTGAATGTATTCACTGATCATGTACTCTTCCTTGGCAAATAAAGGTGTGGTTCAGGTATGAATCTCTGTGAGACATTCCTTTTCAGTCATACCCAACACTTGGTGTATTAATTCATGAGAGCCATGATGTCCACAGTGAAGGCAAAATCAGCCAACAATTCTCTATCTTGCAGTTGAGGGAAATCCACATATTTTCCTTTCATTTGCAAAAACTTTGCAATCTCCGACTTCAGGTCCCACACCCATTTAAACTGTTATGGCTGCAAGGGGCGGTATTGAGTAGCCTGATAATATGTGTCCATTTCAAACGGCCTCGTACTCAATTCTTGCTCGTACAATATGCATATTATTATTATTATTGGATAGAAAACACTCTCTAGTTTCTAAAACCGTTTGAATTATTTCTCTGAGTGAAACAGAACTCATTCTGCAGCACTTTTCCTGAGCCGGAAGTTCAAAGTCTGAAATCGATGCTCTCTTCCTCCTTCTGCCTATACATGGGCATGACATGTAAGAGTCTACATACACTTCATACGCCTTCCTCTGGGTGTCAAGAAGGCTTTGAGAGAAGAAAAGAGGTGATTATCTCGATCTGGGATGGAATAAACCCTCTTGGAATGACGTATAGCCCACTTCCGGTACTCTGAAGGACGCGCTTTGGACTCTGGGATTGCCTTATGTTTTGCTGACGTTATAGGCGAATATTATTTCCGGCTTTGATTTTATTTGATACATGTCACCATATCATCGTAACGTATGTTTTTTCAATATAGTTTCATCAGATTACTGAAACAAATATCGGGAGTTTTACCGTGTTCCGTTCTCTTCCGTCTGTTTACATGGAGAGATCCGTGCAACCCGGCTAGCGCGCTTGCTAAATGAAGAGAGAAATTTGCCGTTCCAGATCAAAACAACGACTATTTTGGACAAAGGACACCTTGTTCAACATTCTGACGGAAGATCACCAAAAGAAACATTTTATGATGCTATTTCTAATATCTGTCGTGCATGTGAACTGGTCGTCGGCGCCCAAGTGTTTCTGGCTATTGTGGCTACGCTAATATAGCGCTACATTTTGTTTTCGCTGTAAAACATTTAATAAATCGGAAATATTGTCTGGAATCACAAGATGCCTGTCTTTCAATTGCTGTACACTATGTATTTTTCAGAAATGTTTTATGATGAGTAATTAGGTATTTGACGTTGGTGTCTGTGAATATTATGGCTGCTTTCGGTGCAATTTCTGAATGTAGCTGCAATGTAAACTATGATTTATACCTGAAATATGCAAATTTTTCGAACAAAACATATGCTATACAATAAATATGTTATCAGACTGTCATCTGAGGAGGTTGTTTCTTGGTTAGTGGCTATTTATATCTTTATTTGGTCGAATTTGTGATAGCTACTGATGGAGTCAATAACTGATGGAGTAAGAATAGTGGTGTCTTTTGCTAACGTGGTTAGCTAATAGATTTACATATTGTGTCTTCCCTGTAAAACATTTAAAAAATCGGACATGTTGGCTTGATTCACAAGAGGTGTACCTTTCATATGCTGCATTGGACTTGTTAACCTGTCTAGCCCCAGCGTTCCGCTAGCGGAACTCCTCCCACATTCCACTGAAAAGGCAGAGCGCGAAATTCAAAAAATATTTTGGAGAAATATTTAACTTTCACACATTAACAAGTCCAATACAGCAAATGAAAGATACACATCTTGTGAATCCAGTCAACATGTCCGATTTTTTAAAATGTTTTACAGCGAAAAGAGCACGTATATTTATGTTAGCTCACCACCAAATACAAAAAAGCACAGACATTTATCACAGCACAGGTAAGATGTGCGAAACCAACCAAACTAACCAAGAAACAACTTCATCAGATGACAGTCCTATAACATGTTACACAATAAATCTATGTTTTGTTCGAAAAATTTGCATATTTGAGGTATAAATCAGTTTTACATTGCAGCTACCATCACAGCTACCAACAAATAGCACCGAAGGAGCCAGAGTAATTATAGAGACCAACGTGAAATACCTAAATACTCATCATAAAACATTTCTGAAAAATACATGGGGTACAGCAAATTAAAAACAAACATCTTGTGAATCCAGCCAATATTTCCGATTTTTTTAAGTGTTTTACAGCGAAAACACAATATAGCATTATATTAGCTTACTACAATAGCCTACCACACAACCGCATTCATTCATCAAGTCACGTTAGCGATAGCAATAGGCACGTTAGCGATAGCGAATAAACCAGCAAAAGATATTAATTTTCACTAACCTTCATTAACCTTCATCAGATGACAGTCCTATAACATCATATTACACAATACATATGGTTTGTTCGAAAATGTGCATATTTAGAGCTGAAATCCGTGGTTACACATTCTGAAAACTTAGCATCTTTTCCCCAGAATGTTCGGATATTTTTCTGACACTCACCTATTTTGACCAAATAACTATTCATAATCTTTACTAAAAAATACATGTTGTATAGGAAATGATAGATACACCAGTTCTTAATGCAATCGCCGTGTTAGAATTCTAAAAAGAACTTCATTACGATATGCAGCTTACGTTATTGCGAGAGAGCCCCCAAAATCTGGGCGCTAACTAAAAGTAAACATGTTCGACAGACATAAGAAATACCATCATAAATGGGTCCTACTTTTTGATGATCTTCCATCAGAATGTTGTACAAGGGGTCCTTTGTCCAGAACAATCGTTGTTTGGTTTTAGAATGGCATTTTTCCTCTCGAATGAGCAAGCAAAACTAGCTAAGTGGCGCTAAGCTCTCCTTCGTCACCAAACGCAAAGAACGCAAAATGCCTAAACTCCCGAAAAAATTTCAATAATCTAATAAAACTATATTGAAAAAACATACTTCACGATGATATTATTACATTTATCAAATAAAATCAAAGCCGGAGATATAACACGTCTATAACGAATGCTTTTCAGAAGCCAATACTGGTGACCTTTATGCGCTTCCTGAACAAAGGAATTCTGGGGTCATGTCATTCCAAGCTGTCTCTTTTCACCATAGAAAGAGCTAGAGACCCCATTTCACTTCTCACAGCCTATTGACATCTAGTGGAAGGCGTATGAAGTACATGTATACTAATAGAATTCAAGCAAACGATTAGGGAGGCCCTGGAACAGAGCCTGGATTTCAGATTTTTCACTTTCTGACAGGAAGTTTGCTGCAAAATGAGTTCTGTTTTACTCACAGATATAATTCAAACGGTTTTAGAAACTTGAGTGTTTTCTATCCAATAGTAGTAATAATATGCATATTGTACGAGCAAGAATAGAGTACGAGGCCGTTTAAATTGGGCACGATTTTCCCCCAAAGGGAAAATAGCGCCCTCTATCCTGAACAGGATAACCTATTCAATAAGAGAGAAAAAGAAAATGGAGAGCTACCCCTCTCACGCGCAGGAATTAATCAGAGGACACCTGGCAACTTTTGAAATATCTCACTCATTTTTCAAAATAAAAGCCTGAAACTATATCTAAAGCCTGGTCACAGCCTGAGGAAGCCATTGGAAAAGGAATCTGGTTGATACCCCTTTAAATGGAAGAAAGACGGGCCAGGAAACACAGATAACAAATAAAAAAAATCACTTCCGGGTTAGATTTCCTCAGGTTTTCGCCTGCAGAATCAGTTTTGTTATACTCACAGACAATATTTTGACAGTTTTGGAAACTTTGGAGTGTTTTCTATCCTAATCTGTAAATTATATGCATATTCTACGATCTGGACCTGAGAAATAGTCCATTTACCTTGGGAACGTTATTTAAATAAATAAAAATATCTGACCCCTAGCGTCAAGAAGTTAAACACCAGCTATAAGAGCAGCTCACAGATCACTGCTCCTGTACATAGCCCATATGTAAACAGCCCATCCAACTACCTCATCCCATAATGTATTTATGTATTTATCTTGCTCCTTTCACCCCAGTATCTCTACTTGCACATTCATCTTCTGCACATTTACCATTCCAGTGTGTCATTTTTATATTGTAATTACTTCTGCCACCATGGCCTATTTATTGCCTTACGTCCCTAATCTTACCTCATTTGCACACACTGTATGTATATTTTAATAATTTTGTTATTGACTGTACGTTTGTTTATTCCATGTGTATCTCTGTGTTGTTGTTTGTGTCGCACTGCTCTGCTTTATTTTGGCCAGGTCGCAATTATAAATGACAACTTATTCTCAACTGGCCTACCTGGTTAAATAAAGGTGAAAAATAAATAATAATAATGTATTAAAAAACTCCCTGCTACCTGACCTGACAATGTTCCTTGATATCCCTTGATGTTTCTTACCACAGGACTTGTTAAAGATACTTTACTTTGCGTTAATGTTTTACATTCTTATCTCTACAGTAAAAAAAATAAGGTTTCAAAATATGTCTTAGTTTGCATTAGAGCTCCCTGACCTCTAGACAGACAGCTTTTGTGAAGATTTATACTAAAGTTCTTTACTGTGTAATAAAAGATAACACACCAGATAGGACAGCCTGACCCCGAAATATTGCAGCATAGATACTGATGACAGAGATAAGGGGAAACATTCTAATATTGAGTTGTTCTTCCCCCTTTTGCCCTCAGAACAACCTTAGTTTGTCAGGGCATGGACTCTACAAGGTGTCTACAGCATTACACAGGGATGCATGGTGACATCATTAAGGGATCATAGCTTTTCACGTGGATTCACCTGATTCACCTTCAGTCAATGTCACGGAAAGAGCAGGTGTTCCTAATTCACCTGATTCACCTTCAGTCTATGCCACGGAAAGAGCAGGTGTTCCTAATGTTTTGTACACTCAGTGTATAGCCTACCATTTGTCTTTTATAATTTTTTGCTATTTGGATTTCGGTAGTGAGTGTTGCAAATGAGGATAGATGATTTGTATGTGCTACGCACTACAACACTCGGCGGTCCCATTCTGTGAGCTTGTGTGGCCTATCATTTCACCGCAGAGCCTGTGATGCTCCTAGATGTTTCCACTCCACAATACCAGCATTTACAGTTGACCGGGGCAGCTCTAGCAGGGCAGAAATTTGACAAACAAATGCTGTCTGCTGTTCCCACATGCTTCAAGAGGGCCACCATTGTTCATTGTTCCTGTTCCCAAGAAAGCTAAGGTAACTGAGCTAAACGACTACCGCCCCGTAGCACTCACTTTCGTCATCATGAAGTGCTTTGAGAGACTAGTCAAGGACCATATCACCTCCACCCTACCTGACACCCTAGACCCACTCCAATTAGCTTACCGTCCCAATAGGTCCACAGACGATGCAATCGCAACCACACTGCACACTGCACTAAACCATCTGGACAAGAGGAATACCTATGTGAGAATGCTGTTCATCGACTACAGCTCAGCATTTAACACCATAGTACCCTCCAAACTCGTCATCAAGCTCGAGACCCTGGGTCTCGACCCCGCCCTGTGCAACTGGGTACTGTTCTTCCTGACGGGCAGCACCCAGGTGGTGAGGGTAGGAAACAACATCTCAACCCCGCTGATCCTCAACACTGGGGCCCCACAAGGGTGCGTTCTGAGCCCTCTCCTGTACTCCCTGTTCACCCATGGCGTGGCCATGCATGCCTCCAACTCAATCATCAAGTTTGCGGACGACACTACAGTGGTAGGCTTGATTACCAACAAAGACGAGATGGCCTACAGGGACCTCCCGGGTGGCTCAGTGGTCTAGGGCACTGCATCACAGTGCTAGCTGCGCCACCAGAGTCTCTGGGTTCACGCCCAGGCTGGGCTGGGTTCGCGCCAAGGCTCTGTCGCAGCCGGCCGCAACCGGGAGGTCCGTGGGGCGACGCACAATTTGCATAGCGTCGTCCGGGTTAGGGAGGGTTTGGCCGGGTTAGGGATATCCTTGTCTCATTATGTAAAATGTAATAAAAATGTATGCACTCTACTGTAAGTCGCTCTGGATAAGAGCGTCTGCTAAATGACTAAAATGTAAATGTAAATGTAGGAGGTGAGGGCCCTCGGAGTGTGGTGTCAGAAAAATAACCTCACACTAAACATCAACAAAACAAAGGAGATGATTGTGGACTTCAGGAAACAGCAGAGGGAGCACCCCCCTATCCACATCGACGGGACAGTAGTGGAGAGGGTAGTAAGTTTTAAGTTCCTCGGCGTACACATCACGGACAAACTGAATTGGTCCACCCACACAGACAGCGTTGTGAAGAAGGCGCAGCAGCGCCTCTTCAACCTCAGGAGGCTGAAGAAATTCAGCTTGTCACCAAAAGCACACAAACTTCTACAGATGCACAATCGAGAGCATCCTGTCGGGCTGTATCACCTCCTGGTACGGCAACTGCTCAGCCCACAACCGTAAGGCTCTCCAGAGGGTATTGAGGTCTGCACAACACATCACTGGGGGCAAACTACCTGCCCTCCAGGACACGTACACCACCCGATGTCACAGGAAGGCCATAAAGATCATCAAGGACAACAACCACCCGAGCCACTGCCTGTTCACACCGCTATCATCCAGAAGGCGAGGTCAGTACAGCTGCATCAAAGCTGTGTCCGAGAGACTGAAAAACAGCTTCTATTTCAAGGCCATCAGACTGTTAATCAGCCTCCACTAACATCGAGTGGCTGCTGCCAACATACTGACTCAACTCTAGCTCAGTTTAATAATGGAAATTGATGGAAATTGATAAAAAATATACCACTAGCCACTTTAAACAATTCCACTTAATATAATGTATATGTATATACTGTACTCTATATAATCTACTGCATCTTGCCATCTTTATGTAATACATGTATCACTAGCCACTTTAAACTATGCACTTTTATGTTTACATACCCTACATTACTCATCTCATATGTATATGCTGTACTCGATACCATCTACTGCATCTTGCCTATGCCGTTCTGTACCATCACTCATTCATGTATCTTTATGTACATATTCTTTATCCCTTTACACTTGTGTGTATAAGGTAGTAGTTGTAGAATTGTTAAGTTAGATTACTCGTTGGTAATTACTGCATTGTCGGAACTAGAAGCACTACACTCACATTAACATCTGCTAACCATCTGTATGTGACAAATAAATTTGATTTCGCTATTTCGCTATATTGGAAAGGTGACATCCTATGACGTGGAAACCAGGTAGGCCAGTTGAGAACAAGTTCTCATTTACAACTGCGACCTGGCCAAGATAAAGCAAAGCAGTGCGACAAAAACAACAACACAGAGTTACACATGGGATAAACAAAAGTGCAGTCAATAACAATAGAAAAATCTATATATAGTGTGTGCAAATGGAGTAAGGAGGTAAGGCAATAAATAGGCCATAATTACAATTTAGCAAATTAACACTGGAGTGATAGATGTGCAGGTGATGATGTGCAAGTAGAAATACTGGTGTGCAAAAGAGCAAAGAAGTGAATAAAAACATTATATGGGGATGAGGTAGGTATTTGGAAGGGCTCTTTACAGATGGGTATGTGTACAGCTCCAGCGATTGGTGAGCTGCTCAGATAGCTGATGCTTAAAGTTAGTGAAGGAGATATAAGTCTCCAACTTCAGTGATTTTTGCAATTCGTTCCAGTCATTTGCAGCAGAGAACTGGAAGGAAACGGCCAAAGGAGGTGTTGGCTTTGGGGATGACCAGTGAGATATACCTGCGGTGTTGCTATGGTGACCAGTGAGCTGAGATAAGGCGGAGCTTTACCAAGCAAAGACTTATAGATGACCTGGAGCCAGTGGGTCTGGCGACGAATATTTAGCGAGGGCCAGCCAACGAGAGCATACAGGTCGCAGTGGTGGGTGGTATATGGGGCTTTGGTGACAAAACGAATGGCAGTGTGATAGACTGCAGCCAGTTTTCTGAGTAGAGTGTTGGAGGCTATTTTGCAAATGACATTGCCGAAGTTGAGGATCGGTATGATAGACCCTCGTAAAACTGACTGTTTGACAACGTGGGTGAAGGAGGCTTTGTTGCGAATTAGGAAGCCGATTCTAGATTTAGATTTGGATTGGAGATGCTTGGGGCGGCAGGGTATCCTAGTGGTTAGAGCGTTGGATTTGTAACAGAAAAGTTGCGAGATCGAATCCCTGAGCTGACATTGTAAAACATCTGTCATTCTGCTCCTGAAGAAGGCCACTGTTCCAAGGCTGTCATTGAAAATAAGAATTTGTTCTCAACTGACTTGCCTAGTTATATAAAGGTTAAAATAAATATGAGTGTGGAAGGAGAGTTTACATTCTAGCCAGACACCTAGGAATTTATAGATGTCCACAGTGATGCTAGTCCGGTGGGTGAGTGCGGGCAGCGATTGGTTGAAGAAAATGTATTTAGTTTTACAAGCATTTAAGAGCAGTTCGTCAACTATACGTTTTTGATTACCTTATTAGCACAGATAAGTAGGCAGAAGTCCAAGCACTGCTTTGTACACAATTTGTACCAGTGCTTCAGCCTTCTTGTAGGAAGGAAGGGCCACTTCACCATGTCCTGTAGATCACAGTGATGGGTGACTGGTATTGCTTTTGTTATAAATCTAAATGCCCCCATGATACACTGTGTCCAGTATCTTAACCTGTTATGGCTGCAGGGGGCGTATTGAGTAGCCAGATTAAATGTGCCCATTTCAAACGGCGTCGTACTCAATTCTTGCTCGTACAATATGCATATTATTATGACAATTGGATAGAAAACACTCTCTATTTTCTAAAACCGTTTGAATTATTTCTCTGAGTGAAACAGAACTCCTTCTGCAGCACTTTTCCTGACCAGGAAGTGAAATGTTAGAAATCGATGCTCTGTTCAACTGCATGCCTATACATGGGCATGATACGTAAGCATAATCTTTACAAAGGTGCACCGTGTGCTGGGGACAATAAAAGGCTGCTCTGAAATGTGCAGTTTTGTTACACAACTGAATGCCACAGATGTCTTGTGTTTTGAGGGAGCATGCAATTGGCATGCTGACTGTAGGAATGTCCACCAGCGATGTTTCCAGATCGTTTTATGTTAGTTTTCCGTACCATAAGCCGCCTCGTTTTAGAGAATTTGGCAGGACGTCCAACGGGCCTTCTAACCGCAGTCCACGTGTATGGCGTTGTGTGGGCGAGCGGTTGATTAATGCCAACGTTGTGAACAGAGAAACCCATGGTGGCAGTGGGGTTATGGTATGGGAAGGCATAAGCTACAGACAACGAACACATTTACATTTTATGTACGGCAATATGAATGGACAGAGATACCATAGCGAGATCCTGAGGCCCATTGTCGTGCCATTCATCCATCACCTCATGTTTCAGCATGACAATGCACGACCCCATATGGCAAGGATCTGTACATAATTGCTGGAAGCTGAAAATGTCCCAGTTCTGCCTGCATACTCACTTGGAAATGTCATCCATTGAGCATATTTGGGAAGCTCTGGATCGACGTGTACGACAGCGTGTTCCAGTTCCCACCAATTTCCAGCAACTTCGCACAGCCATTGAAGAGGAGTGGGACAACATTCCACAGGCCACAATCACCAGCCTGATCAACCCTATACGAAGGAAATGTGCAGTGCTGAACAACCAATGTATATCTTTTTTTCTAGTCATGTGAAATCCATGGATTAGGGCGTAATTATTTAATTTCAATTTCCTGAGATAAGAACATTTTGTTGACCATTATGTTTTTATAATGTATTGTATTTTTTTTGCTTGTGTGTGTGTGTATACACACTGACTATTTCCTACTGACCTCTTGCCAAGTCTTGCTCGAAAAATAGGTTTCTGACCTCAAGGGTTTTTTCTTGCTTCAATAAAGATTAAATGAAAATCAATTGTATTTTCTTCCCAAATGGTTTAGGTTGTCATTGATGTTATTTAAACTGACCCTAGATCTGTGCCTGAGGGTAGTTTCTAGACAACCTGGAGTGGGAACCAAAGTGCATTGATACCTGTTCTTTGCAATCATGTGACTTACACTAAAGAGAAGGATTCCTTTATCAGGGGATGGAAATCACTACACCTTTAGTTATACGGCACAGATAGTGAACTAGTTATGAACTAGAACTGGTTATGTTTCAAAAATAAAGTACATATACAGTACATATACATACCAAATACATATTTTCTTTGCAGTCATCTGCATTTGAAAATACACTATATATACAAAAGTATATTGACACACCTTCAAATGAGTGGATTTTACGATTTCAGCCACACCCGTTGCTGATAGGTGCATACAATTTAGCACACAGCCATTTAATCTCCTTAGACAAACATTGGCAGTAGAATGGCCTTACTGAAGAGCTCAGTGACTTTTAATGTGGCACTGTCATAGGATGCCACTTTTCCAACAAGTCAGTTCATCAAACTTCTGCTCTGCTAGAGCTGCCCCGGTCAAGTGTAAGTGCTGCTATTCTGAAGTGTAAACAAGTAGGAGCACCAGCCGCATGACACACAAGCTCATACAACGGGACCGGCGAGTGCTGAAACGCGCTTAGCGCATAAAAATCGTCTGTTCTTGTTTGCAACACTCACTACTGAATTCCAAATAAGTAAAAACTATAAAAGACAAATGGTAGGCTATACACTGAGTGTACAAAACATTATGAACACCTGCTCTTTCCATGACATAGACTGACCAGGTGAATCCACGTGAAAAGCTATGATCCCTTATCGATGTCACTATGCATCCCTGTGGAACACTGTAGAGTCCATGCCCCGACAAATTGAGGCTATTCTGTGGGCAAAAGGGGGGAGGACAACTCAATATTAGAATGTTTTCGCTTATCTCCATCTCCAGTATCTATTCTACAATAGTCGGGGGTCAGGCTGTCCTATCTGGTGTGTTATCTTTTATTACACATTAAAGAACTTTAGTATACATCTTCACAAAAGCTGTCTGTCTAGAGGTCAGGGAGCTCTAATGCAAACTAAGATACATTTTGAAACCATATATTATTTGAACTGTAAAGAGATAAGGATATAAAACATTAACGCAAAGTGAAGTATCGTTAACAAGTCCTGTGATGACAAACATCAAGGAATATCAAGGACGTTTGTCAGGTCAGGAAGCAGGGAGTTGCAGAGTAGAAACAGATTTTTGATCACAGTGACATATTGTTTACATACAACCCTAAGCCAGCACCTTTAAAACCTGTTATGGCTGCAAGGGGCGGTATTGAGTAGCCTGATAATATGTGTCCAAAAAAAATGCTTGGGTTTGGGTGTGGGGGGAGTACTACTAAACTACATGGAATTGTTTTGTGGAGGTCAAACCAAGGATACTTTTTCCTTTTTGAATTTAAGACCCCTTGAAATATAAAAAAATATATAAAACAATTATGTGTTTTGGCCTTACTGCTATTATCCCATAAAAACACATTGAATAACAGATTCGTCCCACATAAAATCTAAAAGAAGTTTGTACTGAAGTGTCTGTCCTATATCTGACAGATATAAGAAAGATCAGGAAATATCTATATATATGCTCTGTCACGACTTCCGCCGGAGTCGGTCCCTCTCCTTGTTCGAGCGGCGCTCGGCGGTCGACGTCACCTGTCTACTAGCCATCACCGATCCACTTTTCATTTTCCATTTGTTTTGACTTGGTGTTTTACACACCTGGTTTCAATTCCCCCATTACATGTTCATTATTTAAAACTCTCGTTTCCCCCATGTTTGTGTGCGTGTTTGTTTTATTGTAAGGCTGTATCTGACGGCTGGTATTATTGTTACCGGGCTTTGTTATTACGGCCGTTTATTTTCGTGGTACCAGTATTTTTCCAGCACCATAGTAATACTGCTGTTTTTTCTTGAATTAAATACCTCGTCCACGCATCTCAGCTCTCCTGCGCCTGACTCCTTTCACCAGTTACCCACAGCTTTGACATGCTCCCTTTATGACATGTATTTAACCCCCAGTCTAAGCCTTGTCTAAGCAAAACAACCGACATACAGTGCATTCAGAAAATTTTCAGACCCCTTCCCTTTTCCACATTTTGTTGTTACAGCCTTATTCTAAAATGTTTCAAATATTTTTTTCCCTCATCAATCTACACACAATACCCCATAATGACAAAGCCAAAATAGTTTTTAGAAATGTTTACAAATGTATTAAAAACTAAAAAACAGAAATACCTTATTTACATAAGCATTCAGACCCTTGATTATGAGACTTGAATTTTAGCTCAGGTGCATCCTGTTTCCATTGATCATCATTGAGATGTTTCTACAACTTGGAGTCCACCTATGGTAAATTAAATTGATTAGACATGATTTAGAAAGGCACACACCTGTCTACATAAGGTCCCACAGTTGGCAATGCATGTCAGAGTAAAAACCAAGCCATGAGGTCAAAGGAATAGTCTGTAGAGCTCGGAGACAGGATTCTGTCGAGGCACAGACCTGGGGAAGGGTACCAAAATTGAAGGTCGCCAAGAACACAGTGGCCTCCATCATTCTTAAAACGGAAGAAGATTGGAACCACCAATACTCTTCCTAGAGCTGGCCGCCCAGCTAATCTGAGCTGGGAGGTGACCAGGAACACGATGGTCACTCTGACAGACCTCCGGAGTTCCTCTTTGGAGATGGGAGAACCTTCCAGAAGGTCAACCATCTCTGCAGCACTCCATCACTCAGGCCTTTACGGTAGAGTGGCCAGACGGAAGCCACTCCTCAGTAAAAGGCACATGACAGATCTGGTCTGAGGAAACCAAGATTGAACTCTTTGGCCTGAATGCCAATCGAAGGAGACTAGTCAGGATCGAGGGAAAGATGAACAGAGCAAAGTACAGAGTAAAGGGATTTCAACAAATGACAGAGAAAATGGTCTGAATACTTATTTAAATGTGATATTTCAACTTTTTGCAAGATTTTACATTTTTTGAGCAAAAAATTTCTAAAAGGGGTCTGAATACTTTATAATGAACTTCACAGGGTGGTGAACAGTGTTGAGCTTGATGCTCCTTTACAATAAATATTGAGGGTCTTATTCTTGTGACATGATGATAGACGCTTGACTGCTGTTTAAAAAATAATAATTTTCTTGCACTTATCTGTATTAATCTCATGTAGGCTAGCCTACCCATACTGGATCTGTGAGCTGTTGGCTAGAGTGCTCGTGCCAAGAGCAGAGTAGGCACATTAGCTTTTTAATGCAACAGTTTGTGACAAAACTATTGGTAGAGTTGAAATACAGTGGCCTCCTGAGTGGTGCAGTTGTCTAAGGCACTGCATCACAGTGCTTGCTGTGCCACTAGAGATTCTGGGTTCGAGTCCAGGCTCTGTTGCGACCGGGATACCCATTTGGCCCAGCGTCATCCAGATTAGGGGAGGGTTTGGCTGGCAGGGATGTCCTTTTCCCATCGTGCACTAGCGACTCCTGTGGCAGGCCCTGCGCAGTGCACGCTAACACAGTCGCCATGTGTACGGTGTTTACTCTGACACGTTGGTGCGGCTGGCTTCCGGGTTAAGTGGCCAGTGTGTTTGTCAAGAAGCAGTGTGGCTTGGTTGGGTTGTGTTTCGGAGGACACACATCTCTCGACCTTCGCCTCTCCAGAGTCCGTACAGGAGTTGCAGCGATGAGACAAGTCTGTAACTACTACCAATTGGATACCACGACATTGGAGAGAAAAAGGGGTACAAATATATAACAATAAAAATGTTATTAAAAAACATAGAAAAAAATGTATAGTTGAAAATACGATGGAAACACATTGCACTTTTGATTTTTGTTTGGTACATGAAAACTGAAGTACATTTTGTGTGTACTACGTCATCAGTCACTGATTTTGATCCACAACAGGTCAGTTTGGTGCAACACACCACTGGTGGTCAAATGCAATTATTTTCTTTATGCAGATTTTAGTATATTCGTGTGAAAATCTGTCGCCAATTGGATTAAAACATAGCTAGTGGAAGTACATTTTTCAGTAATAGTAGTAAAGGCAGTGCTAGTAGGAAAATAGTGCAATTGTTATTTTTTTTTTTCATAGTTGGGGGCTGCGCCGTGGAATTATGGAGAGATAATTTGTGAAGAGGTTGGTTTTCAGAAGAGGTGGGACTCAACTGTCCTGATGTTAGGGGAAGCTAACTTTGACCAGGCTGAGCGAGAGCTGGCCTCTCATAGGAGTGGGAGGGCCATGAGACAGAAACAGATTGCTCCGGTTTAGATGTAGGGTTTGAGCATTGCCGGAAGGTAGGGAGGGGCAGTTCCCCTTTATTCGCCATAAGCAAGCACCAGGGTCTTGAAGTGGATGCAAGCTTCGACTGGGAACCAGTGGAGAGTCCGGAGGAGAGGGAAACATGGGAGTACTTGGGATGGTTAAACACCAGGAGGCTGCAGCGTTCTGGATAAGTTGCAAGGGTTTGAAGGCACAAGCGGGGTGCCCAGCCAGCAGAGAGTTGCAGTAGTGCAAACGGGAGATGACAAGTGAATGGTTAGGACCACTTCCTGTTTGAGGAAAGGTTATTCTCTATGGATGTTGTAGACCGCGAACCTGCAGGAGTGAGTCACTGCTGTGATGTTTGCAGAGAATGACAGTGTGCAGCCCAGGATGACGCAAAGGTTCTTTCCACTCTGGGAGGGGGACACCTTAGATGTGTCAAACATTTTGGAGAGGTCTTGGAGCTGGCAGGCCTTTCCGGGAGGAAGAGCAGCTCCGTATTTTCTAGGTTGAGGTTGAGGTGGTGGGCCGACATCCAATCGGAGATGTGTGCCAGGCAGTCAACGATGCGTGTTAACACCTGGGTGTCAGAAGGGGGGAAGGAAAAAAGTATTTGAGTGTCATCCACATAGCAATGATAAGAGAGACCTTGTGAGGATATGATGGAGCGTAGGTACTTGGTGTACAGAGCGAAGAGGATAGGGCCTAGATCCGAGCCCTGGGGGACACCAGTTGTGACAGTACATGGTGCAGACACAGATCCTCTCCATGTCGCCTTGTAGAATTCTACCTGGCAGGCCGCTTTTTGCTGGAGTGTGCAGAGCCCGAGACGCCCAGCCCAGAGAGGAGGATCTGATGGTTCACGCTGTCAAAGGCAGCAGATAGATCTAGGAGAATGAGAACAGAGGAGAGACTCAGCCTTGGCAGAGTGGATAGCCTCTGTGAAACAGAGCTGTGAGCTGCCTTGAAGCCTGATTGGATAGGGCCAAGTGACCTCGTTTGCTATATACTGTAAGTTGGGTATTGAACGCCCCACAATGAGAACCATATTACTAATGACAATACTGATACAACTAATAATAATATGTTTATTTTTTAAGTAATCTTTATACACTTCAAAGTGCAAAGCAAAGAATAATAAAATGAAAGATCCATTACATTTGGAAAGTATTCAGACCCCTTGAATTTTTTAACATGTCTATCCGGCCGCCCAACAACCTGCCCGCTTGACCCTATCCCCTCCTCTCTTCTCCAGACCATTTCCGGAGACCTTCTCCCTTACCTCACCTCGCTCATCAACTCATCCTTGACCGCTGGCTACGTCCCTTCCGTCTTCAAGAGAGCGAGAGTTGCACCCCTTCTGAAAAAACCTACACTCGATCCCTCCGATGTCAACAACTACAGACCAGTATCCCTTCTTTCTTTTCTCTCCAAAACTCTTGAACGTGCCGTCCTTGGCCAGCTCTCCTGCTATCTCTCTCAGAATGACCTTCTTGATCCAAATCAGTCAGGTTTCAAGACTAGTCATTCAACTGAGACTGCTCTTCTCTGTGTCACGGAGGCGCTCCGCACTGCTAAAGCTAACTCTCTCTCCTCTGCTCTCATCCTTCTAGACCTATCGGCTGCCTTTGATACTGTGAACCATCAGATCCTCCTCTCCACCCTCTCCGAGCTGGGCATCTCCGGCGCGGCCCACGCTTGGATTGCGTCCTACCTGACAGGTCGCTCCTACCAGGTGGCGTGGCGAGAATCTGTCTCCGCACCACGTGCTCTCACCACTGGTGTCCCCCAGGGCTCTGTTCTAGGCCCTCTCCTATTCTCGCTATACACCAAGTCACTTGGCTCTGTCATATCCTCACATGGTCTCTCCTATCATTGCTATGCAGACGACACACAATTAATCTTCTCCTTTCCCCCCTCTGATAACCAGGTGGTGAATCGCATCTCTGCATGTCTGGCAGACATATCAGTGTGGATGACGGATCACCACCTCAAGCTGAACCTCGGCAAGACGGAGCTGCTCTTCCTCCCGGGGAAGGACTGCCCGTTCCATGATCTCGCCATCACGGTTGACAACTCCATTGTGTCCTCCTCCCAGAGTGCTAAGAACCTTGGCGTGATCCTGGACAACACCCTGTCGTTCTCAACTAACATCAAGGCGGTGACCCGTTCCTGTAGGTTCATGCTCTACAACATTCGCAGAGTACGACCCTGCCTCACGCAGGAAGCGGCGCAGGTCCTAATCCAGGCACTTGTCATCTCCCGTCTGGATTACTGCAACTCGCTGTTGGCTGGGCTCCCTGCCTGTGCCATTAAACCCCTACAACTCATCCAGAACGCCGCAGCCCGTCTGGTGTTCAACTTTCCCAAGTTCTCTCACGTCCACCCGCTCCTCCGCTCTCTCCACTGGCTTCCAGTTGAAGCTCGCATCCGCTACAAGACCATGGTGCTTGCCTACGGAGCTGTGAGGGGAACGGCACCTCCGTACCTTCAGGCTCTGGTCAGGCCCTACACCCAAACAAGGGCACTGCGTTCATCCACCTCTGGCCTGCTCGCCTCCCTACCTCTGAGGAAGTACAGTTCCCGCTCAGCCCAGTCAAAACTGTTCGCTGCTCTGGCACCCCAATGGTGGAACAAACTCCCTTACGACGCCAGGTCAGCGGAGTCAATCACCACCTTCCGGAGACACCTGAAACCCCACCTCTTTAAGGAATACCTAGGATAGGATAAAGTAATCCTTCTAACCCCCCCCCCCCCCCCCCCCTTAAAAGAGTTAGATGCACTATTGTAAAGTGGTTGTTCCACTGGATATCATAAGGTGAATGCACCAATTTGTAAGTCGCTCTGGATAAGAGCGTCTGCTAAATGACTTAAATGTAATGTAAATGTATCCCCGCTCCCCTTCTACGGCACTTAACGTCGCCAGTTTTTTCATTATTATGCACACCTGCCACCATCGTTACGCGCACCTGCTCTTCATGAGACTGACCTGGACGACATCACCTTCCTGATTACCTCCTCGATATCGGTCACTCCCTTTGGTGCTTTCTCCAGGCATTATTGTTTCTATTCCTGTGTTTATGCTTGTATGCTACTCGTGTTTCTTGTTTTGTTCATTGTTTCGTTATTTATAAAATTCCCTCCCTGTATTTGCTTCCCGATTCTTAGCATACACGTCACATTTTGTTACGTTCCAGCCTTATTCTAAAATGGATGTTTTTTTTGTTTTTTTACCTCAATCAACACACAATACCCCATAATGACAAAGCAAAAACAGGTTGAGTATTGTTTGCAATTTATTAAAAATAAAAAACAGAAAAATTGCATTTACATAAGTATTCAGACCCTTTCCTCAGTACTTTATTGAAGCACCTTTGGCAGCGATTACAGCCTCAAGTCTTCTTGGTTATGATGCTAAAAGATTGGCACACCTGTATTTGTGGAGTTTCTTCCATTCTGCTCTGCAGATCCTCTCAAGGTCTGTCAAGTTGGATGGGGAGCGTTGCTACACAGCTATTTTCAGATCTCTCCAGAGGTGTTCGATCGGGTTCAAATCCGGGGTCTGACTGCACCACTCAAGGACATTCAGAGACTGGTCCCGAAGCCACTCCTGTGTTGTCTTGGCTGTGTGCTTAGGGCCGTTGTCCTGTTGGAAGATTAACCTTCACCCCAGTCTGAGATCCTGAGCGCTGTGGAGCAGGTTTTCATCAATGATCTCTCTGTACTTTGGTTCTTTCATCTTTGCCTAGATCAAGCCTCCCAGTCCCTGCCGCTGAAAAACATCCCCACAACATGATGGCACCACCGTGCTTCACTGTAGGGTTGGTGCCAGGTTTGCTCCATTCAGGTGAAAGAGTTAAACCTTGGTTTCATCAGATCAGAGAATCATGTTTCTCATGGTCTGACAGTCTTTAGGTGCCTTTGGCAAACTCCAAGCAGGCTGTCATGTGCCTTTTACTGAGGAGTGGCTTCCGTCTGGCCACTCTAACATAAATGCCAGATTGGTGGAGTGCTGCAGATATGGTTGTCCTTCTGGAAGGTTCGCCCATCTCCAAAGAGGAACTCCATTGGGTTCTTGGTCACCCCCCTGACCAAGGCCCTTCCCCCCCGATTGCTCAGTTTGGCTGGGCGGCCAGCTCTAGGAAGAGTCTTGGTGGTTCCAAACTTCTTCCTTTTAAGAATGATGGAGGCCACTGTGTTCTTGGGGACCTTCAATGCTGCAGACATTTTTGGTACCTTTCCCCAGATCTGTGCCTCGACACAAATCCTGTCTCGGAGCCCTACGGACAATTCCTTCAATCTCAGGGATTTGTTTTTGCTCTGACATGCACTGTCAACAGTGGGACCTTAATAAAACAGGTGTGTTCCAAATCATGTCCAATCAATATAATTGACCACAGGTGGACTCCAATCAAGTTGTTGTTTCAGTGATCATCCTTGAAACGTTACAGGATGCACCTGAGCTCAATTTCAAGTCTCATAGCAAAGTGTCTGAATAGTTATGTAAGTAAGGTATCTGTTCTTTTATTGTATTACATTTGCAAAAATTAATAAAGACCTGTTTTCACTTAGTCATTATGGGGTATTGTGTGTAGATTGCTGAGCAAAAAAATATATTTAATCAATTGTAGAATGAGTCTGTAACGTAACAAAATGTGGAAAAAGTCAAGGGCTCTGAATACTTTCCAAAGGCACTGTAAGTAGGCCTAACTCTATGCCACTATTAGTGCATGTTACTTTGATTTCATAGATAATGTCTCCCTGCCCCCTGACACACACATTTTGTGTTGACTCATACTAATTGTTCACTTCTCTTTACTGTTGATGTATACCTCTATCTTGTCTGAAAAAAATATAAAACAGAGTGCTCCAGAATGGATGATTGAGGGGTTTATATTGCTGCCAATGCAGATTATCTATCAGGGGGGCCTAGAAACATGCTTCCAACTATTGACCGTTTCTGTCTGGGCTAACATTCTTGTGGCATGATGGATCACTTTCTATCAGATTCTGTGGATAGAATCACATAACCTAGTTCACTCTCTGTGCTGTATAATTAAAGGTGGACTGATATCCAACCGCTGATAAAGGAATACTTATCTTTTAGTGTAAGACACATGATTGCAAAAAAAAGGATGAATTACACTTTGGTACCAATACAAGGAGCGTTATCAGAGAGTGATCATTTTCCCATGTTGGTCCTATCCTTAGGGATCCTGAATGACATCAGCAAATGAGATTAGAGACTATACGTTTGTGATTAACTTGTTATCACTGATAAGTAGGCAGTAGTACAAGCACTGCTTTGTACACAACCTGTACCAGTGCTTCAGCCTTCTCGTAGGAAGGAAGGACCACTTCACCATGTCCATAGATCACAGTGATGGGTGGCTGGTCTTAATTTTGTTATAAATCTAAGTGCCCCCCGTGATACACTGTGTCCAGTATCTTAAAGGTGCTGCTTAGGCTTGCATGTTAACAATATCACTGTGATGTAAAATCAGTTTCTACTCTGCTTCCTGACCTGACAAGCATCCTTGATATTCCCTGATGTTTGTCACCACAGGACTTGTTAAAGACACTTCACGTTGCATTAACGTTTAAACCCTCTCTTTACATTTGTGTCTTAGTTTTCATTAGAATGTGTCTTAGTTTGCATTAGAACTCCCTGCCCTCTAGACAGACAACTTTTGTGTTGATTCATACTAAAGTTCTTTACTGTGTAATAAAAGATAATACACCAGATAGGACAGACTGATCCCGAACAAAATGAGCCGTTCGCTCACCAACGACCAATCACTTTCCTAGCTGGCTAAAGAGACAGAGATCTAGAAGCTAAGCAAATAGCCTAAACATTGATAAAACAATTAAAATACACAGATAGCACCCAACTCCTCCTTTATGCCTTTACCCTTTGTCGTTGAAATTCAACACAGCGATACTCAAAGTCTTAAATATTATTAAATGAATCACTCTTTATTCAGAGCGCTGGAGAGGTCACAGTCAAACTTAGATGCATAAAGTACTGGTCTGAAGTGAACTCCGTCGAGGAAGTCCCATTAGATCTCTGGGTTGGCGCCCCCCCTTGGTTTGTGCTGTGGTGGAGATCTTTGTGGTCTATACTCGGCCTTGTCTCAAGATTGTAAGTTGGTGGTTGAAGATATCCCTCTAGTGGTGTGGGGGCTGTGCTTTGGCAAAGTGGGTGGGGTTATATCCTTCCTGTTTGGCCCTGTCCGGGGGTATCATCGGATGGGGCCACAGTACACCTGGCCTTGCTGCTGTTCCAGTTTCAACTGTTCTGCCTGCGGTTATGGAACCCCTACCTGTTCAACTCTTAATGATCGGCTATGAAAAGCCAACTGACTTTTATTCCTGATTATTATTTGACCATGCTTGTCATTTATGAACATTTTGAAAATCTTGGCTCTCTCTAATTCTCTCCTTCTCTCTTTCTTTCTCTCTCTCGGAGGACCGGAGCCCTAGGACCATACGTCAGGACTACCGGGCATGATGACTCCTTGCTGTCCCCAGTCCGCCTGGCCCTGCTGCTATTCCAGTTTCAACTGTTCTGCCTGCGGTTATGGAACCCCTACCTGTCCCAGACCTGCTGTTTTCAATTCTTAATGATCGGCTATGAAAAGCCAACTGACATTTATTCCTGATTATTATTTGACCATGCTTGTCATTTATGAACATTTTGAAAATCTTGGCTCTCTCTAATTCTCTCCTTCTCTCTCTCTTTCTCTCTCTCGGAGGACCTGAGCCCTAGGACCATACGTCAGGACTACCGGGCATGATGACTCCTTGCTGTCCCCAGTCCACCTGGCCTTGCTGCTATTCCAGTTTCAACTGTTCTGCCTGCGGTTATGGAACCGCCACCTGTCACAGACCTGCTATTTTCAACTCTTAATGATCGGCTATGAAAAGCCAACTGAAAATTATTCATGATTATTATTTGACCATGCTTGTCACTTATGAACATTTTGAACATCTTGGCATAGTTCTGTTATAATCTCCACCCAGCACAGCCAGAAGAGGACTGGCCACCCCTCATAGCCTGGTTCCTCTCTAGGTTTCTTCCTAGGTTTTGGCCTTTCTAGGGAGTTTTTCCTAGCCACCGTGCTTCTACACCTGCATTTCTTGCTGTTTGGGGTTTTAGGCTGGGTTTCTGTACAGCACTTCGAGATATTAGCTGATGTACAAAGGGCTATATAAAATAAACTTGATTTTGATTTGATTTATATACTGCTTACACAGACAAGTTACATAGGCATGGTTCATAGGGTTGGTTCCTGCATGTGTCTGGCACCGTTAACTTATATAACATTTTCTGGGCGTTCTGCCAGATGGTCCTAAGGAGGAGGTCATGTCGCCCCTCCTCTCATATCTTTACCAAGCACAGGCAGGAACCAAGGATTATTTATGACACGAGAGAAGATAAACATTTTCAACGCTGTCTCTTCACACAATAAACTTTGTAGAGATCAACATGTATTAAATATCAGTCACTTGCAAGAACACATTGAAATTGGTTAAAAAAAAGAAAGAAGCACAAAACTTTATATTTTCCTTCACACCTTAATGCATAGCAAAATACACTAGAGTGTGAGCACACACATTGGGGGTAGTGACATAAGAGATCAGAGTTTTAAAAGCACACACATAGAATAAGAAGATAATTATTTGAGAAACACACATCAAACATTACATACACATAGATTATCCGGAATGGCATGAAGGTATCTGCTCGCACTACCAATGAAACTATATAATGTTGAAACCTAAACGTTAAATTGGCCAATATACATTAGCCGATCTAACATACTAAGATCTAACAGTAAGACCTAAAAGTGAAACTGGTTGAAGTAATTGATCTAAAGTATATTAGTAGGTAGGGAGGCAAGAACTACCGGAGGCGCGCAAAATAGGTTCGACCATTCCACGAAAAGAGACACATAACTATAGTAATTGGACAACGGTAAAAAGCGCATACATAGATCATAGAAATAAAAACACCGAGAGTGAGTTTGAGCATAAGCATAGTAACTACAAGGTTTACTAACAATGGGTAGGAAATCCTCAAAGGAGGTCCCGGAATTAACGGGAGATGAGATAATAACTGCAGGAAAAAGATAAGTGGAACACCTATTTTGGCCCGAAATGAAGGAGGAAGTACGAATTTGACGGACATTTAAATATAGAAAAACTGGAAACCCAAATTAAACAAATAGATAGGGTTTGTGGAGACTGTAAAAAGAGCAAACAGGTTGAGTCCGAGAATCTGACCGTAACTATCGGGGTAATTCTAGACAAACATAAAGGAGGCCTTAAGGGGAAGGGACCTAAGAGAGAAGGGAAAAATGGACAGGATCAGACGATACAAAATGTTTCAATTGCAATGAGACAGGACATTTCGCCCGGGAGTGTAAGGCCTGTGCACCGATAGACTCAAATTAATTATGATTGTAATTCAACTATTTATAGGTTTTGCCCAGAAAGATTCGGTTGTTAGTGTTTGTTTAAGATATGAACTGAACGTTTTAATAGCTTGTTTAGGTTAAATTGAAAGACTAATTCATTCTAAATAATAGCGAGTTGATTTCGATGTACTACGTTGTGTTGCCTAAATGATCTGCTGCAATAACGAATTGTGAATGGAGTCGTATTTAAAATGCTGAATCATAGAAGAGACAGTTACCTAAATCTAACGAATTCTAAATAATAACGGAGAGATAATTATAATAGAGTTGTACCCACCGGAATGTTTTTATTCTTATGGATTGACTGACATACGTTATAAATTTAGCAAAGTACATGGTACTTTTACATTTTGGGGTGGAGAAAGTTGGAAAGTTGGATTTTGCTCTTGCGATAGACTTAATGCGGAGCTCGGTTTGAGTAGGGGGTAAGTTGTAGGAGGCAGGTTGGTTTGTTGCTAACTAACGTTGTGATATCATTGAGTAATAACGTAAAACTGTGTCATAACGTAGAATACACAATAACGTTACTCAATTTGATTTGACAGTTGTTGAGGTACAGACTCCCACTCTTTTCTGTACTTCTGACAGTACAATTTTGAATGAGAGATGTTGATTGATGTTGTAAGTTCTGTTCAAGATCAAACATTTGTGAACAACTATATTCATTTGGTTTGGCTTGTTGAACCCGTACTACTGCTGTTGCTGTCAGCCAACAATGATTTGCAATTCGCTGAAATTGCTGCTGCCTGGGCACGGAATGAGCGCCTGCTGCTGACGTCACTCACAATGCACTTTTGCAGCCAGGCAATGATGTTGTGACTGAGAGTGGGATAGAGAAAATTGTTTGTGTCATTCAGAGGGCAAAATGCGTGCATTATAGCTTTGAGTCACTCTTCAAAAGTTGCTAAAAGTTCCCAAATACATTTTTTAAAAGTAGCTAAATTTGTCAGGGTAGTTGTAAAATATGCTAAATCTAGCAACAAAATGGCTAGGTGGGCATCACTGGTTGGTTTTGGCTCACTGGGCTATATTTGGCTGTAAGTGATTCAGGTCTGAATCGTTGAAACGTAAAAGGTTTGTGATAGTTTCTGGTTATTGATTTTTGGTTTGATTGTTTATTTAGGTATCACCAGGGAATTGGAAAATAAAGTTCAAGTGTTCTAACATTATAATCTGTTTCCATTACGTGGCACCATGTTAGGTCGGTAAAGGGGATTGCAGTGTGGGTTATTAACTTCTTGGGGATATAGGGGGTGCTGTTTCGCATTAGCATAATTTGCTCTCCAAGTTAAACTGCCTAGTACTCAATTCTTGCTCGTACAATATGCATATTATTGTTATTATTGGATAGAAAACACTCTCTAGTTTCTATAGCCGTTGGATTTTTGTCTCTGAGTGGAACAGAACTCCTTCTACAGCACTTTTCCTGACAGGGATTGAGATTTCAGAAATCTTGGCCCCTGATCTGGGGTCAGTTTTAAAGCCACTGTAAATGATATTAGGATACAAGCACTGCTTACGTCTTCCCCTGGATGTCAGTACGTGATGACGCTTTGAATGGAGTCGATTGCGCAATCAGGGCCTGTATAAAAGAGCACAAGGTGGAAGTACCTCCCTTTTCCTGCTGCGCCTTACGCACGATGGACATCGGACCTGCTCTCTTTCCAAGCTTTAGTTTAGGCACTTATATATCACCGGTCATGTTTTTACTCGTTGTAGGTGTTAAAAACATCATAAGGTAGTTAATTTAAACCGTTTTATAGCAATTTATATCCGTTTAGTGCGATTTTGAGGCAATTCTTAGTTATGCACTTTGAAGCTTTGGGAACGTTTCCAGTACCGGTCGAACGTTAGTGGGCATTTCGACGCACAAGTGTACATCTTTCGACCAAAAGAAGATTAGACCCAAGAAAGGATACATTGCCCAAGATTCTGATGGAAGATCACCTCATAGTAAGAAATATTTAAGATGATAAATCGTTGTTCTGTCGAAAAATGTTAAACGCATATTCCGCCATTTTGTTTGGTATAGCTTTGCTTGGCGAACCCTGTATTGCACAGTAAGGATAATTTTAGAAATGTAATTCAGCGATTGCATTAAGAACTAATTTGTCTTTCGATAGCTGTCCAACTTATATTTTTTTAGTCAAGTTTATGAATAGTTATCCATGAGACAAGATCACTGTGAAAAATGGCGACCGACATTTTCAGGCTAGTTTTGCTAGTATTGTCATTGTATAACCACGTTTTTTTGTGGCTAAATATGCACATTTTCGAACAAACTCTATATGTATGTTGTAATATGATGTTACAGGAGTGTCATCGGAAGAATTCTGAGAAGGTTAGTGAAAAAATTAATATATTTTGGCGATGATAACGTTATCGCTCTCTTTGGCTTGAATCAATGGTCGGGTAACGTTTGCATATGTGGTATGCTAATATAACGATTTATTGTGTTTTCGCTGTAAAACACTTAGAACATCTGAAATATTGTCTGAATTCACAAGATCTGTGTCTTTCCATTGCTGTGAGCTGTGTATTTTTAAGAAATGTTTTATGATTAGTAATTAGGTAATAGACGTTGCTCTCTGTATTTATTCTAGTCGAGTTGTGACGGTGGGTGCAATTGTAAACTATGATTTCTACCTGAAATATGCAAATTTTTCTAACAAAACCTATCCTATACAATAAATATGTTATCAGACTGTCATCTGATGAGGTTTTTTCTTGGTTAGTGGCTATCAATATCTTAGTTTAGCCGAATTGGTGATAGCTACTGGTGGATGGAAAAAATGGTGGACAAAGAAAAATGGTGTCTTTTGCTAACGTGGTTAGCTAATAGATTTACATATTTTGTCTTCCCTGTAAAACATTTTAAAATTCTGAAATGGTGGCTTTATTCACAAGATCTGTATCTTTCATTTGGTGTCTTGGACTTGTGATTGAATGATATTTACATATTTAGATGCTACTATTTAATTGTGACGCGATGCAAATCAGTGAGGGGGGGGTTGGGGGTGCTTGTCAGTTGGGACGCTAGCGTCCCAACTATCCCAGAGAAGTTAAGGTGGATTGATAGGTGAGAATTATCTGTTAATTGAATGATTAGAATATTCCGCACTGAAACATATAATTGTATGGAATTGATTAGAATGTATAAAAAAGCACGGGGGTGGCAGCATCATGTTGTGGGGGTGCTTTGCTGCAGGAGGGACTGGTGCACTTCACAAATTAGATGGCATCATGAGGTAGGAAAATTATGTGGATATATGGAAGCAACATCTTAAGACATCAGTCAGGAAGTTAAAGCTTGGTCAAAAATGGCTCTTCCAAATGGACAATGACCCCAAGCATACTTCCAAAGTTGTGGCAAAATAGCTTAAGGACAACAAAGTCAAGGTATTGGAGTGGCCATCACAAAGCCCTGACCTCAATCCTATATAACATTTGTGGGCAGAACTGAAAAAGCGTGTGTGAGCAAGGAGGCCTACAAACCTGACTCAGTTACATCAGCTCTGTCAGGAGCAATGGGCCAAAATTCACCTAACGTATTGTTAAATAAGTTAAACAATTTAAAGGCAAAGCTATCAAATACTAATTGAGTGTATGTAAACTTCTGACCCACTGAGAATGTGATGAAAGAAATAAAAGCTGAAATAAATCATTATCTGTACTATTATTCTGACATTTCACATTCTTAAAATAAAGTCGTGATCCTAACTGACCTAAGACAGGGATTTTTACTAGGATTAAATGTCAGGAATTGTGAAAAACTGAATTTAAATGTATTTGGCTAAGATGTATGTAAACTTCCGACTTCAACTGTATACATTTGCATATTAGCAGACATGCATAAAGATGGCAGCCTCCATGCATTTACAACAAATGCCGTGTTTGTTAAATTGGACATTTGTAGCTTTTTCTTTGTTACTATGTTTTATTTGCCTATTTATTTTATTTGCCTTAGCAAAGTATGGATGATCTCTATTCTAGCTCCTAGATTATGGATGATCTCTATTCTAGCTCCTAGATTATGGATGATCTCTATTCTCGCTACCAGAGTATGGATGATCTCTATTCTAGCTCCTAGAGTATGGACGATCTCTATTCTAGCTCCTAGAGTATGGACGATCTCTATTCTAGCTCCTAGAGTATGGATGATCTCTATTCTAGCTCCTAGAGTATGGATGATCTCTATTCTAGCTCCTAGAGCATGGATGATCTCTATTCTAGCTCCTAGAGTATGGATGATCTCTATTCTAGCTCCTAGAGCATGGATGATCTCTATTCTAGCTCCTAGAGCATGGATGATCTCTATTCTAGCTCCTAGAGTATGGATGATCTCTATTCTAGCTCCTAGATTATGGATGTTCTCTATTCTAGCTCCTAGAGTATGGATGATCTCTATTCTCGCTACCAGAGTATGGATGATCTCTATTCTAGCTCCTAGAGTTTTGGATGATCTCTATTCTAGCTCCTAGAGTATGGATGATCTCTATTCTAGCTCCTAGATTATGGATGTTCTCTATTCTAGCTCCTAGAGTATGGATGATCTCTATTCTAGCTCCTAGATTATGGATGATCTCTATTCTAGCTCCTAGATTATGGATGATCTCTATTCTAGCTCCTAGAGTATGGATGATCTCTATTCTAGCTCCTAGAGTATGGATGATCTCTATTCTAGCTCCTAGAGTATGGATGATCTCTATTCTATCTCCTAGATTATGGATGATTTCTATTCTAGCTCCTAGATTATGGATGATCTCTATTCTAGCTCCTAGATTATGGATGATTTCTATTCCAGCTCCTAGATTATGGATGATTTCTATTCCAGCTCCTAGATTATGGATGATCTCTATTCTAGCTCCTAGAGTATGGATGATCTCTATTCTAGCTCCTAGAGTATGGATGATTTCTATTCTAGCTCCTAGATTATGGATGACCTCTATTCTAGCTCCGAGAGTATGGATGATCTCTATTCTAGCTCCTAGAGTATGGATGATCTCTATTCTAGCTCATAGAGTATGGATGATCTCTATTCTAGCTCCTTGAGTATGGATGATCCATATGTGAGCTCCTAAAGTATAGATGATCTCTATTCTATCTCCCAGACGGCTGCAATTTTAAAACCAAAAAAAAGTAGATTGGCACATTGAACCATGTTGTGCGCCGCTGTTCAAAAACTATGCTTATCATCCTAAAACAATGTCATCATATCTGTATTCTGCCACCTTAACCTGGTCTCAGAGCATTTCGTATTATTCTGTGTGTGAATCCAAGGCAATCCATTTAGTATGATATGTTACATTTCGAATGGTATGCATTAATTTGTTGATATCATCATCCATTCCGCATGCTATACTACGAAATGCAATTTTTATGATATGTTACGAATTCCAATTCGAACAGTATGTTCCTGTCACGATCGTCTTTTGGAGAGAGTGAGGACCAACATGCAGCGCGTGGAAAATACATCTTCTCTTTATTAAAGAAGGAAAAAACGAACCAAAACAACAAACAGACGAACGTGAAGCTAAGCAAGGACTAAGTGCACAACATGCAACATAGAACATCGACATAGACAATTTCCCACAATTGCATGATGCCCATGGCTGCCTTAAATATGGCTCCCAATCAGAGACAAATGAAAGACATCTGTCTCTGATTGAGAACCACTCAGGACAACACCGGAATGGCTGGCTGACCCTGGCTGGCTGGCGGATCCTGGCTGGCTGGCTCTGGCGGATCCTAGCTGGCTGGCTCTGGCGGATCCTGGCTGGATGACGGCTCTGGACGTTCATGGCTGTAGGGCAGCTCATGACTGGAAGGCAGCTCATGACTGGAGGGCAGCTCATGACTGGAGGGCAGCTCATGACTGGAAGGCAGCTCATGACTGTAGGGCAGCTCATGACTGTTGGGTAGCTCATGACTGGATGACAGCTCATGACTGGAAGGCAGCTCATGACTGGAGGGCAGCTCATGACTGGAAGGCAGCTCATGACTGGAAGGCAGCTCATGACTGGAGGGCAGCTCATGACTGTAGGGCAGCTCATGACTGTAGGGCAGCTCATGACTGTAGGGCAGCTCATGACTGGATGGCAGCTCATGACTGGAAGGCAGCTCATGACTGGAGGGCAGCTCATGACTGGAGGGCAGCTCATGACTGGAGGGCAGCTCATGACTGTAGGGCAGCTCATGACTGTAGGGCAGCTCATAACTGTATGGCAGCTCATGACTGTATGGCAGCTCATGACTGGAGGGCAGCTCATGACTGGAGGGCAGCTCATGACTGGAGGACGGCTCTGGCAGATCCTGTCTGGTTGGCGGCTCTGGCAGATCCTGTCTGGTTGGCGGCTCTGGCAGACCCTGTCTGGTTGGCGGCTCTGGCAGACCCTGTCTGGTGAATGGCTCTAGCGGCTCCTGACTGACTAACGGCTCTGACGGCTCGGGACAGACGGGCGGCTCTAATGGCTCGGGACAGACGGATGGCTCAGATGGCGCTGGGCAGACGGATGACTCAGATGGCGCTGGGGAGACGGATGGCTCAGATGGCGCTGGGGAGACGGATGGCTCAGATGGCGCTGGGGAGACGGATGGCTCAGATGGCGCTGGGGAGACGGATGGCTCAGATGGCGCTGGGGAGACGGATGGCTCAGATGGCGCTGGGGAGACGGATGGCTCAGATGGCGCTGGGGAGACGGATGGCTCAGATGGCGCTGGGGAGACGGATGGCTCAGATGGCGCTGGGGAGACGGATGGCTCAGATGGCGCTGGGGAGATGGATAGCTCAGATGGCGCTGGGGAGACGGATGGCTCAGATGGCGCTGGGGAGACGGATGGCTCTGGCCGGATGAGGCGCACTGTAGGCCTGGTGCGTGGTGCCGGAACTGGAGGCACCGGGCTAAGGACACGCACCTTCAGGCTAGTGCGGGGAGCAGGGTCAGGGCACACTGACCTCTCGAAGCGCACTATAGGCCTGGTGCGTGGTACCGGCACTGGTGGTACCAGGCTAAGGGCACGCACCTCAGGACAAGTGCGGGGAGAAGAAACAGTGCGTACAGGACTCTGGAGACGCACAGGTGGCTTAGTGCGTGATGCCGGAACTGGAGGCACTGGGCTGGAGACACGCCCCATAGGGAGAGTGCGTGGAGGAGGAACAAGGCACACTGGACTCTCGAGACGCACTATAGGCCTGGTGCGTGGTACCAGAACTGGAGGTACCGGGCTGAGGGCACGCACCTCAGGGCGAGTGCGGGGAGAAGGAACAGTGCGTACAGGGCTCAGGAGATGCACAGGAGGCTTCCCAACCTTACCTGGTTGTATGCTCCCCCATATCAACATCTCTCTCTCTTCGCTCTCCTCCAATAACACCAACAACTCCTCAAATGTCTCATAATCTCCCATCCTTTCACTTTCCTCCAATCTGTCCAATAACTCCTCCACATTCTCCGACTCATACCTTAGTTTAGCCAACTGCTCCTGATGGTAAGCACGGGGAACTGGCTCAATTCTCCCACTTGACCCAGCCACACTCCCCGTGTGCCCTCCCCCAAGAAATTTTTGGGGGAGCCTCTCGGGCTTCCAGCCACTCTGCCTTGATTTACGCTGCTTGGTCCGATGTTGGTGGGAAATTCTGTCACGATCGTCTTTTGGAGAGAGTGAGGACCAACATGCAGCGCGTGGAAAATACATCTTCTCTTTATTAAAGAAGGAAAAAACGAACCAAAACAACAAACAGACGAACGTGAAGCTAAGCAAGGACTAAGTGCACAACATGCAACATAGAACATCGACATAGACAATTTCCCACAATTGCATGATGCCCATGGCTGCCTTAAATATGGCTCCCAATCAGAGACAAATGAAAGACATCTGTCTCTGATTGAGAACCACTCAGGCAACCATAGACATACCTAGAAACATACACTCCACCATAGACACAGCTAGACCTCTATACTAAACATAAACCCAACTACTCTAATAAACCCCTTAAACCTTACAACCACCCTAGACACCACAAAAACACATACATTCCCCATGTCACACCCTGACCTAACTAAAATAATTAAGAAAACAAAGAATACTAAGGCCAGGGCATGACAGTTCCGAATTTGCAATACGTATGATACATACAAATGACATTTTTGGGGGGCTAATCTCATTGTCAATCTCCACCAAATAATTATTTTCAGTTTGAGTCCATTAAAATGACCTTGTCTAAACAAACCATTTAATCAGTAAAGTGTAACTATGTAACTGCAGTGGAGAGCATGATTTACAAGAAATCCCCTAACTGACCAGAAACTGACTTGCTCAGACCCCCCGCCCCCCTTCTAAGCCGTGAGGGGATTTCTTGTAAATCATGGTCTCTGCTGCAGTTACATAATGGGACTTTAGTTACTGATTAAATAGGTTGTTTGGCCAAGGTAATTTTAGGTGACTCAAACTGAAACTAAAACTAACATAGCAAAAATATTTAATTCAACTCAATAAAGTAACAGATTGGATGTGTATAATTCAAAACAAGTTTAGGTACTACATGTGTTTAAATACGTTTTGTGTGTTGTGCTATTTCTGATCTTCAGATAAAGTGGTGATGGGTGACGACTTGCGGGAGAAAGAGGGTCAGCTTAAGACCAGTTACACCGACCTGACTGCAGAGAGAGAACAGATGCAAAGAGAGAAATACAAAGTTCATATCTAATAACAGCTTCTACTGTCATGAAGACAATAATATATCATGTATTGATAGATTGTAGATAATTGCTGTTTGTGTGATTAAGGAGGAATAGAATGAAAACTTAAGTCTCTGGGATGTTTTGCCTTATAAAGTCATAGTGGAAGTAGAGAAAAGGGTTTTGTTGAATACGAGTGTGTTGGTTTGAAAATGTGTCTTTGTACTCCCTGTGACCCCCAATATGTTATCTGGAGCAACAGTAGGATGAGAAGAGGAAGTGGCCCCAAGCAGGTCAGACCTTATCTTATGTCACTGACTCGTCGTAGCATATGGCGTATTATATTTTAAATATATTATTATACTGATAAGTTTGATTCAATGTACAATAAACTTGTTTACCACAAAAGAGTAAAAACTCAGAGTGAAGTTGAATTGTATAATACCAAATGACGCAACAGCTGAATACTTGTCCTTCAAGTGACTTTTATATCCAAGCAAAGCTCCCTCGCCCTTACAATGATATACTAAATGAGTTTCCACTGTCGTTGACTTAAACCCTTTCACCCTAATTTCAACATCCCTTGGCCCACTTCCTCTTCTCATCTGGGTTCCCAGCCTGGTCTCATAGACAAGACGTAACATAGAACATGTAAATCCATGACAAAGAAATTAGTATGATATGTTACGTTTGGTATGGTTACATAAGACAAAGTTACTTAAATTACATTTTTCTTAATATAAAATCATATAATCTAAAATAATGGTGCGGACTTATAAGCAAATCTTGTCTGCTAGATGAATATGCCTACAGCCTACGGCATGGCGCATAGCTCATGTCTCGTTCAATTTGTAGTCTGAACGAGGAAGTCTGGACATTTCTGACTTGCTAAGTGGTTGAATGCGGCATATGTATAACTACAACCAATTAGCAAGATATACATTTCCGAGTTTGGTAGTTCCGACACATGAACGCGGCATCACACTTTTGATGAAGCGCGTTTGACTTTGAATGTGAATTTGCATAACCTCACATCAGCCAACCAGAAAACCGGACTGGCCCAGGGTCGTTGCCCACTGGTCACAGAGAAACTGTGCAAAAGTCACACAAAAAAAAAAAAACAGGTCCATGGGTCGCCGACTGAGCCAAATAGGTGAAAAATCTGTAGATGTGCCTTTGAGCAAGTCACTTAACCCGTATTGCTCCAATAAATCACTCTGGATCAGAGTGTTTGCTAAAAGACAAACATTTCAAATGTATATGTTATTTGGTGTCAATTTCTACCAGCCCACTTCAATAAAAGATGGTCCTTCTCGACTATGCCATAATTGCCAGACGGCCAATCCGCCCATGTGTGTGTGTGAATGAATGTCCGTCTGCCTCTGTGTGTGCTCTTGTTTCCAAAAGTGCGTTCAGAAAGTATACATAACTCTTGAATTGTTCCACATTTTGTTGTGTTAAAGCTTGAATTTACAATGGATTAAATTTAGATTTTTTTTGTTACTCACTTACACTCAATACTCCATAATGTCAAAGTGGAATTATGTTTATTACATTTTTTAAACAAATTCATTTAAATTTAAAAGATAAAATGTCTTGATTGAATAATGTTCAATCATTATACAGGTGCACCTTGTGCTGGGGACAATAAAAGGCCACTCTCAAAATTGCAGTTTTGTCACACAACACAATGCCACAGATGTCTCAAGTTTTAAAGGAGCGTGCAATTCGCATGCTGACTGACGATATGTCCACCAGAGATGTTGCCAGAGTATTGAATTATCTCTACCATAAGCTACCTCCAATGTCATTTTAGAGAATTTGGCAGTACGTCCAATCGGCCTCACAATTGCAGACCATGAGTAACCACGTCTGCCAAGGACCTCCACATCCGGCTTCTTTACCTGCTGGATCGTCTGAGACCAGCCAACTGGACATGTTATGTTTGCTCGATATAGATATTTCTGTATTTAATTTTCAATAAATGTGCATTAATTTCAAAAAATATTTTCTCTTTAACATTATGGGGTGTAGATGTTTGAGGAAAAAAAAATATTTAAAACATTTTTAATTTAGGCTGTAACACATTTTTGGGGGGAATAAGTCAAGAGGTGTGAATACTTTCTGAATGCACTGTACCTTGGAGGTGAGGTCTCTGTGGAAGATGCCCTTGCCCATCCTCACCGACCACGACAGGTACCTGTCAAAGGGCCTTCCCCAAACTGTTGCCACAAAGTTGGAAGCACAATGAGGCCACCTGTTGGAAGCACATAATTGTCTAGAATGTCATTGTAGGTGGTAGCATTAAGATTTCCCTTCACTGGAACTAAGTGGCCTTAGTCTGAACCACAGAAAACAGCCCCAGACCATTATTCCTCCTCCACCAATCTTTACAGTTGGCATTATAGATTGGGGCAGGTAGCTTTTTCCTGGTATCCTCCAAACCAAGATTTGTCCGTCGGAATGCTAGATCGTGAACCCTGATTCATCACTCCAGAGAATGGAATTCCACTGCTCCAAAGTCCAATGGCAGCAAGCTTTACATCACTCCAGCCGACGCTTGGCATTGCGCATAGTAATCTTAGGCTTGTGTGTGGCTGTGGAAACCCATTTCATAAAGCTCCCGACAAACAGTTATTGTGCTGACGTTGCATCCAGAGGCAGTTTGGAACCCGGTAGTGAGTCTTGCAACCAAGGACAGACAAGTTTTATGCGCTACATGCTTCAGCACTCGGTAATCCTGTTCTGTGAGCTTGTGTGGCCTACCACTTCGCTGCTGAGCTGCTGTTACTCCTAGATGTTTCCACTTCACAAAATCAGCACTTGCAGTTTATTGTTGCAGCTCTAGCAGGGCAGACATTTGACCAACTGACTTATTGGACAGGTGGCCACTTTGAGTCACTGAGCTCTTCAGGAAGGCCATTCTACTGACAATGTTTGTCTTTGGAGATTGCACGGCTGCATGGCTCGATTTTATGCAACTGGTATGGCTGAAATAGCCAAATCCACTAACTTGAAGGGGTGTCCACATATTTTTGAATATACACTGCTCAAAAAAATAAAGGGAACACTTAAACAACACAATGTAACTCCAAGTCAATCACACTTCTGTGAAATCAAACTGTCCACTTAGGAAGCAACACTGATTGACAATACATTTCACATGCTGTTGTGCAAATGGAATAGACAACAGGTGGAAATTATAGGCAATTAGCAAGACACCCCCAATAAAGGAGTGGTTCTGCAGGTGGTGACCACAGACCACTTCTCAATTCCTATGCTTCCTGGTTGATGTTTTGGTCACTTTTGAATGCTGGCGGTGCTTTCACTCTAGTGGTAGCATGAGACAGAGTCTACAACCCACACAAGTGGTTCAGGTATTGCTGCTCGTCCAGGATGGCACATCAATGTGAGCTGTGGCAAGAAGGAATGCTGTGTCTGTCACCGTAGTGTCCAGAGCATGGAGTGGCTACCAGGAGACAGGCCAGTACATCAGGAGATGTGGAGGATGCCGTAGAAGGGCAACAACCCAGCAGCAGGACCGCTACCTCCGCCTTTGTGCAAGGAGGAGCACTGCCAGAGCCCTGCAAAAGGACCTCCAGCAGCCACAAATGTGCATGTGTCTGCTCAAACGGTCAGAAACAGACTCCATGAGGGTGGTATGAGGGCCCGACGTCCACAGGTGGGGGTTGTGCTTACAGCCCAATACCATGCAGGACGTTTGGCATTTGCCAGAGAACACCAAGATTGGCAAATTCGCCACTGGCGCCCTGTGCTCTTCACAGATGAAAGCAGGTTCACACTGAGCACATGTGACAGACGTGACAGAGTCTGGAGACGCCGTGGAGAACGTTCTGCTGCCTGCAACATCCTCCAGCATGACCGGTTTGGCGGTGGGTCAGTCATGGTGTGGGGTGGCATTTCTTTGGGGGGCCGCACAGCCCTCCATGTGCTCGCCAGAGGTAGCCTGACTGCCATTAGGTACCGAGATGAGATCCTCAGACCCCTTGTGAGACCATATGCTGGTGCGGTTGGCCCTGGGTTCCTCCTAATGCAAGACAATGCTAGACCTCATGTGGCTGGAGTGTGTCAGCAGTTCCTGCAAGAGGAAGGCATTGATGCTATGGACTGGCCCGCCCGTTCCCCTGACCTGAATCCAATTGAGCACATCTGGGACATCATGTCTCGCTCCATCCACCAACGCCACGTTGCACCACAGACTGTCCAGGAGTTGGCGGATGCTTTAGTACAGGTCTGGGAGGAGATTCCTCAGGAGACCATCCGCCAACTCATCAGGAGCATGCCCAGGCGTTGTAGGGATGTCATACAGGCACGTGGAGGCCACACACACTACTGAGCCTCATTTTGACTTGTTTTAAGGACATTACATCAAAGTTGGATCAGCCTGTAGTGTGGTTTTCCACTTTAATTTTGAGTGTGACTCCAAATCCAGTCCTCCATGGGTTGATAAATTTGATTTCCATTGATAATTTGTGTGTGATTTTGTTGTCAGCACATTCAACTATGTAAAGAAAAAGTATTTAATAAGAATATTTCATTCATTCAGATCTAGGATGTGTTATTTTAGTGTTCCCTTTATTTTTTTGAGCAGTGTATATATAGTGTATTATTTTCTGTATTATAGCATAGCTAACTTGGATAATGACTGTGTGAACTATCAAACAGATGCCACATTTCTGGTTTGTCCATAACTTGTTAACTGTTTGTACCAGGATGTGTTCATGACCACAATAAAATTCCACTTCACTGCTGCGTCATGGTAATCTCCTTTTATGCACTCTGGACACATTGGTAGTTCTAACTTAGTAACAACCATCAGGTTCTAATGGTCTGGTGCTCAAGGCTCTATTGTCCCTGGAACTACTATGACATCAATGCAAATGCATTCAAAAATCACATCAAACACTTTTATCAAAACAATACCGTGCTTTTAAAACTCACGTCACTGTGATGATCAATTTGGAGAAAGAAGTTCAACAGCAGGTTGAAACTGAGTGTAAAACCTGGTAATGGGGCGGCAGGTAGCCTAGTGGTTAGTGTGTTGGACTAGTAACTGAAAGGTTGCAAGATCAAATCCCTGAGCTGACAAGGTAAAATACTGTTGTTCTGCCCCTGAACAAGGCAGTTAACCCACTCTTCCTAGGCTGTCATTTAAAATAATATTTAATCTTATCTGATTTGCCTAATAATTTTTTTAAAAATGTGGATGTTGTTTCAAAGTGTAATACAACAGAATGGACAGTGCTTTCTAAGGTGATGATTAATTCAAAACACCTACTGGTGTTCGGAGGGTGTTTGCACGTAAACCCCAATGTAAGTGTTATGATACACAGAACGTTTTTTAAAACAGAATTGTAAAGGGTCGATGTAAAGCAGGTGGGACGGAGTCAGGCGCAGGACACAGAGGATGAGTAATAACAGAGTTTTACTCAAGACGACAACAAAATAAATTCCACGCAGGGAAAACAATCCAGCTCACAAATAGTAGCGACAGCTAAACACAGAACAAACACGCACAAAACCATGTGGGATTCGGAGGGTTAAATAGGGAATAAATAAGGATGTAATGGAAACCAGGTGTGTACAATAAAGACAAAACAAATGGACAATGAAACAGATCGGTGGCGGCTAGAAAACCGGTGACGTCGACCGCCGAACGAACAAGGAGAGGCACCAACGTCGGCGGAAGTCATGACAAGAATAGTAATAAATTCTCTGAAACACCTAAAGTGGTTCTCCAATCTGAATATTGTTTTTTTTATAGTGTTGTGAAAACACTTTTTGGGGTTTCAGATTGTGTCTCTCAAATGGTTTATATCCTAAATAAGTTCATATGGAGAATGTTTTTGATTAAAAAAAATTCTATGCTTAATTTCAACAGATTAGAAAGAGGAGACAGAGAAGGAGTGTAAGTGGGACAGAAGTTGAATCCCCTGTCTTCTGGGGCAGTAAGATGGCACTTCATTTGAATTCATTGAGTGAATTGCCCTCTCCTCTCCTGGACCCCATGTCTTCCTGTTTGTTGTCTAATTTGCTCACTTTACAGAGGAAGAACAGAACGCAGGACATCTTTGGAGAGGCAGCAGCGAGACACACCATGGTCCTGTTCACCTGTGGAGATAGACTAAAATAGAAGAGTCTTGAGGACTTAACACAGGTGGCAGGTGCAGGTCTGCAGCAGCTCATTGAGACATGTGGAAACAGATACCACGTCTTCAACAATGAGAACACAGACGACCGTGAGCAAGTAAATCAGCTGATGGATAAAGTTACAGCCATGGTAAAAGAGAATGAAGGGAAATGTTACACCAACGACATGTACCAACAAGTGGAGAAAGCCATCCAGAGGAGAGGGGAAGAACTGAAACGGGGGTATGAAAAAGACCTGGAGTCAGAATTAGAGCAAGCATTGAAGGCACTGGATCTGAAATGCAACAGAACAAGATAGATGACCTGCATGGACAAGTGAAACAGATAAGAGGACAACGACTTGCTAAAAAATAAGAAAAAGAAAGTCAGAGAGATGGCGGAAACAAACTTTGATAAGACAAATATTGCTGAACTTTGTACCAGACAATAATGTTCTACCCCAACATGTTGTAAATGAGCAGAGAAGTGGCAGACTGTCGGCATGGTGTTGTTATGAAGTTAATGATTGACTTCAGAACTCTCACTCCTTGGTGTGGGCAGCCATGTTAGGCTTAGGCAGCCATTTTACTATCAATGATTATACATGGACTCTGCAAATCCAACAGCAGCCAGCACTTGAGCACTTATGTTGCACATTAACCCAGTTCTAACACCTTTAACATCTGCCAGACAAATACAATGATACAGATAATGATTATGTTGCTAGTGATTTGCATAATACTTACAAATCCTAAGTAGCTTGTTTGATTTGTTATGGGCAGTCCATTGAATACTATAAAATAAATATACATGGTTACGTTACAGAAAAAACTACACTGCAGAAAAGTACTTTGACAAGACAAATATCTGTTATATTTTGTAGAAAATCTGTTTTCACAACACATACCACACAATAATGGTCCAGGTAAAGGTACAATATTCAGACGCATACATTCATATACCGGTTTTTAGTTCTCATCATATTTTTCATACCATATGTACACAAATATATTATTGTTGTTACTGTAGGCTGTCACCCGAAAGAAAAACAAATGCGTACAAGGATATAAATGATCATATTACAGAATTAAGAATGAACGAATACAATTTTATGTAAAGAACAAATAGCAGTGACCCCAACAACAGCCAACATTTGAGCACTTTACTGTTACACATTAACCTATAACAGTTCAAAGACCTTTAATACCATGTTTAATAAAGGAAAGGAGGAAAACACAAAATCAATATTTTCAAGTAGCCTCAGTTTTGTTTACCACTGTCAGATTGATCCACAAGGCAACATTGAAACGTTCAAGCCATTGGTTATACGAAGACATACAGTATATGGAACCAGGCGTGGTTAACTATAGTGTACATTCATATTTCAGTCCTGTTTGGAGATGGAAGTGTGTTTCAGTGTGTATGTGCTTCAGATGTACTGTATATCACAAACAATGAAATAATACTTTGAGTTTCTCTCTACCATCAGAACTCGTAAAACTTCCTGCATTGATACTTGACTGACTGATCCTGGTATTGTTGTATCAGGCTTCTAACACAGAGTGACAGCATAATCATCTATAACCAAGTACATGCATATTACCAGTATAATCTCCAACAACAGTGCTGGTGAAAATCACACAACAGCCACCAATAATAATCACTCTGCTCTTAATCAGTTGTTGTATGTTTATGTTGATCTAAGATTACATATATTTTTTTTTAACAAATCCACCAGTACTGGTCCATTATTGAATGATACAATATGTCTTGCTTTTTAAATATAACTGTGTCTTTCTGGTCAAACCCAACACCCATTCTCTAAAACAGGAGAGAATGCTCTTAATACTCTTCATATTCAAAAAGAAAGTCAACCAGATGTCATTCATTTGATTAGTCTTTTCCAATCATCTTCTATCCCCTCATTATTTGGTTTATGGTGAAATACATGGTTCCTCCTGTTGCTGCGGTGAGACGCAACGCCTTCCCAGCTATCCTTCACCATTTCCCAAAGTGTCTCTCCTGTCTTATTGGCTAGCACTGCTGCTTCCTCCAGAGGAGGACATGTTTTCATCTTGAATATGACCACTACTGTCATCAGCACTGCTGCTTCCTCCAGAGGAGGACATGTTTTCATCTTGAATATGACCACTACTGTCATCAGCACTGCTGCTTCCTCCAGAGGAGGACATGTTTTCATCTTGTATATGACCACTACTGTCATCAGCACTGCTGCTTCCTCCAGAGGAGGACATGTTTTCATCTTGTATATGACCACTACTGTCCTCAGCACTGCTGCTTCCTCCAGAGGAGGACATGTTTTCATCTTGTATATGACCACTACTGTCATCAGCACTGCTGCTTCCTCCAGAGGAGGACATGTTTTCATCTTGTATATGACCACTACTGTCCTCAGCACTGCTGCTTCCTCCAGAGGAGGACATGTTTTCATCTTGTATGTAACCACTACTGTCACCAGCACTGCTGCTTCCTCCAGAGGAGGACATGTTTTCATCTTGTATATGACCACTACTGTCCTCAGCACTGCTGCTTCCTCCAGAGGAGGACATGTTTTCATCTTGTATGACCACTACTGTCATAAGCACTGCTGCAAAGATTATAACCATTTTTTCACATGACCAGCTATTTTTGTTTTCCATTTGGGTTTTTATTTTCTCTAAAAGCTCTCTGACTTGGTTGTTGGTGCCAGTGTCATGATTTCTGAACTCATGGTATCCACCCCCACATTTCTTAACCAGCCTCTGCAGATTTCTATCCTCTCAGATAAACTCATCTATAGTTGTTTCGGTCAGTCTCTCCCCAGAAGTGAAAAGCACCACTGCATCTCTATGATATGGGGTAATCCAATGAAAAACACTGCAGATGTTGACAGCAAGTGGTCATCATTCATGACATGTGCTACTAAGTCTTCTACTGTACGGTGGTAGAAAGTGTTAACTTCTACCGCTTCAGAAACCCGGATCCGGGAGCACCCCTCACCACCCCCACCAGTAAAAAAGCTGAATAGCATAGCTAGCATAGCGTCACAAGTAAATACTAGCATCTAAATATCATTCAATCACAAGTCCAAGACACCAGATGAAAGATCCACTTCTTGTGAATCCAGCAATCATTTCTGATTTGTAAAATGTTTTACAGGGTAGACACAATATGTTAATCTATTAGCTAACCACGTTAGCAAAAGACACCATTTTTCTTTGTCCACCATTTTTTCTCTCCACCAGTAGCTATCACCAATTCGGCCAAATAAAGATATTGATAGCCACTAACCAAGAAAAAACCTCATCAGATGACAGTCTGATAACATATTTATTGTATAGGATAGGTTTTGTTAGAAAAATGTGCATATTTCAGGTAGAAATCATAGTTTACAATTTCACCCACCATCACAACTCGACTAGAATAAATACAGAGAGCAACGTCTATTACCTAATTACTAATCATAAAACATTTCTTAAAAATACACCGCGTACAGTAATTGAAAGACACAGATCCTGTGAATCCAGACAATATTTCAGATTTTCTAAGTGTCTTACAGCGAAAACACAATAAATCGTTATATTAGCATACCACATGTGCAAACATTACCCCAGCATTGATTCAAGGCAAAAAGAGCGATAGCATTATCACCACCAAAATATATAAATTTTTTCACTAACCTTCTCAGAATTCTTCCGATGACACTCCTGTAACATCATATTACAACATACATATAGAGTTTGTTCGAAAATGTGCATATTTAGCCACAAAAAAACGTGGTTATACAATGAGAATAGTAGCAAAACTGGCCAGAAAATGTCGGGCGCCATCTTGGACAGTGATCTAGTCTAATGAATAAATAATCATAAACTTGACTAAAAAATACAGGGTGGACAGCAATTGAAAGACAAATTAGTTCTTAATGCAATCGCTGAATTACATTTTTTTTAATTATCCTTACTGTGCAATACAGGGTGAGCCAAAGCGAAGCTACCCCAAAGAAAATGGCGGAATATGCGTTTAACATTTTTCAACAGAACAACGATTTATCATCATAAATAGTTCTTACTATTAGCTGAACTTCCAATTAGAATCTTGGGCAATGTATCCTTTCTCCGGTCTAATCGTCTTTTGGTCGAAAGATGTCCTCTTGTCCTGTCGAAATGGCCACTAACGTTCAGCATGTACTGGAAAAGTGCCCAGCTCTTGGAAGTGCGTCACAAAGAAATGCCAGAAAATCGCACTAAACGGATATAAATTGCTATGAAACGGTTTAAATTAACTACCTTATGATGTTTTTAACACCTATAACGAGTAAAAACATGACCGGAGATATATTACTGGCTAAACAACAGCTTGGAAGGAGGCCAGTCTGACGTCCATCGTGCGTCAGGCGCAGAGACGAAAAGAAATGTACTTCCGGTCATTGGTCTTTTATACAGGCCCTGATTGCGCAATCGACTCCATTCAAATTGTCACCACTTACTGACATCTAGAGGAAGACGTAGGCAGTGTTTGTATCCCCATAGCATTCACAGGGACATTACAACTGACCTGGGAACAGGGGCCAAGATTTCTGAAATCTCACTCCCTGTCATGAAAAGTGCTGTAGAAGGAGTTCTGTTTCACTCAGAGACATAATTCCAACGGCTATAGAAACTAGAGAGTGTTTTCTATCCAACAATAATAATAATATGCATATTGTACGAGCAAGAATTGAGTACTAGGCAGTTTAATCTGGAGACCAATTTATGCTAAGTCGAAACAGCACCCCCTATATTCGCAAGAAGTTAACACATATATCAAATAAAATCAGAGCTGGAGATATCTAACGTCTATACCGAAAGCTTTTCAGAACGCAATCTGGGGTCCCTTCTCGCGCCTTCCAAGACAATGAAAATTCTGGTCACGTCATTCCAAAAGCTCTTGTTCGGCCTCAGATCAAGCTAGACACCCCATTCCACCTCTCACTGCCTCGTGACATCTAGTGGAAGGCGTATGCAGTGCATGTAGATCCATAGATTTCAGGCAAATTAATAGGATGGCCCTGGAACAGAGCCTCGATTTCAGATTTTTCACTTCCTGACAGGAAGTTTGCTGCAAAATGAGTTCTGTTTTACTCACAGATATAATTCAAACGGTTTTAGAAACTAGAGATTGTTTTCTATCCAATAGTAATAATAATATGCATATATTATCATCTGGGACAGAGTAGGAGTCCGTTCAATTTGGGCACCAATTCATCCAAAAGTGAAAATGCTGCCCCCTATCCCTAAAGCGCTGCTAACGCGCTTTAGGGATAGTGGCAGACCTCTATCTTCTACCCAAGCGATGGAGTCCCTAATCAACTGCAGATTCCACCTAATAGAGCGGCCCTCTACCCCGCACGTCTGATTCTCATGAACTACGTAGGGAAGGGCTGTGTGCAACCGGTCTGCTACAACCTTTGCAAGCAACTTGTAGTCTACACACAGCACGGTCAACTGCCACCAGTTACCAAGATCTGTAGCTTCCCCGTTCTTGTAAAGAAGTGACAGCACACAAACAGCCATTGATCCCCCCGGGACCCCCGTCTCAAGGATGGCCTTCAAGACTTCGAGATCCACTGGTCCAAGTATCCACAAAACTTGAGGTAAAACTCGGCCAGCAGCCCATCCATCCCAGGCACCTTCCCTTTTCCTATCCTCCTGAGGGTGCTCTCAACCTCTTCGAGGGAGATCTGAGCCTCCATCACTTCTCTAATGTCCTCCGGCAATTGCCGGGACAGGTGTGCTAAAAGCACATTTCCTTGCTCTACATCCCTTTCCTGAATTAAACCTCAGAGCTGTTCAGTGGTCACCCTGACCATTTCCTCCGGTACTCTAACTACACTCCCATTTTCTTCCCAAACCCAATACATTACCTTCCTACTCTGTCTTCCCCTAACCGATGTAAAGCTCCTGAAGCTCCCCGAATTGCGCCTTCAGGGCAATGGATCTCTCCCAATCGACTGAACCGCCGAGCTTGCCTGACTTGTACTCGAATTCGAGCAACCTTTAGATATGATCCACCTCCGTCCTTTCCTCATCCTATACAAATACCCTAATCCTTACTTTAACTTCTTTAGGCACATGACCGCTAGCGGGACATCTACGACAACATCCAGTGAAATTGCAGAGCGCGAAATTCATAATACAAAATTCATAATATTTAACATTCAAGGTAAATACAAGTGTCATACATCATTTAAAAGCTTAACTTCTTGTTAATCCAGCCCCTTTGTCAGATTTCAAAAAGGCTTTACGGAGAAAGCATACCATGCGATTATCTGAGGACAGCGCCCCACACCAAAATACTTTTTCAACCAGCACCGGCGTCACAAAATCACAGATAGCGATTAAATAAATCACTTACCTTTGAATACCTTCCTCTGTTTGCAATCCCAAGGGTCCCAGCTACACAAAGAATGGTTGTTTTGTTCGATAAAGTCCTTCTTTCAGAAAAGTCAGTTTAGTTGGCGCACTTTGTTCAGTAATCCATGCTTACAAACGAATCCAACATGACTACTTTTTAAACACAGACACCTGGAAGAAAACAATACTACTTGATCATTTTTCAAAAAACAAGCCCGAAACCCTTTCTAAATACTGTTGACATCTAGTGGAAGCCATAGGAACTGCAATATGGGTCCTACCTTCTTGACTTTCCCATAGGAAAGCATTGAAATGTCCAATGATCTCAACAAAACAAAAAAAATCCTGGATGGATTCTCCTCCGGTTTTCGTTTGCAATATCAGTTCTGTTATACACAGACATTTTTTCAACAGTTTTAGAAACTTCAGAGTGTTTTCTATCCAATGCTACCAATTTTATGCATATCCTAGCTTCTGGGCCTCGGTAACAGGCAGTTTACTTTGGGCAGGTCAGTCACCCGAAAGTCCGGACAATAACCAGTATGGTAGAAGAGTTAAACCTTTAAACATCCCCATCATCTGGTCGGTGAACCTCCTGTAAGAAACAAAAATCAAACCCCACATCCTCTAAAAAACTAAAAAAAGTCAAACTGCAGAGCGTCACTGAGAACATGCTTGGTATAGTCAAAATTGAACAATACCTCACAAGGCACGAACAGAATGAACTGAACTAAATAAGCAGCTGATGAGACCAGGTGAGTAACTAAGACAGGTGAAATCAATGAACAAAATTGAAAGACAGGGCTACGTTCAAGAACACAAAGAAACAGGGCTATGTTCAAGAACACAAGGTTGACTAAGAAAATAAATACAGAACCTTACATAGAACGACAGATTTTACCTTGTCAGCTCAGGGATTCGATCTAGCAACCTTTTGGTTACTCAACGCTCCAACCACTAGGCTACATGCCGTTTATCCTCAACTGATTTATCAATCTCTACCTTCCTCTTAGAATGATAACCTTCACTACCCCTTAAATTATTCCTCTTACTCCTTGGTACTTTAAAAACAGCTGCTTCATTTTCCATTGTTTCACTCTTCCTGATCTCCCATTTCATTTTCCAGCACCCCCTCAGCGACCTCAATCGCAGTCTCACCGACTGTTCCTCCCCCCTCTTTTTCCTGCTCTACCACAATTGCCCCCATAGCCAAATTGCTTTCCTTTCCTATATTTTCCACCACATCTGCCCACCTTCTCCCTTCCCCTTCCCCTTAGCCTGTTCATCCCTCCTCGGTGGTGCTTTAGCTGCTCCAGCACTAGAGCTGCTACCTGGCTCTGGGTGCTCATTCTCTGAATAATAACGTACCAAATGCCCCTCTCTTCCATAACCAAAGCATTTAATTGATTCAGTAGAAGCATGTCAGGAAAATAACCTCAGGCTGAGGGACCACCAATTGGCAATAGAAACCAGCAGACATAAAAAGACATGGCTACCCAAAGAGGAGCGTGTATGTGGTCGTTGCACGACAGGGGAGGTAGAAACAGAGATGCACTTTCTCCTTTACTGTGAGAAATATTCCTCACCAAGATTCCTCACCAAGCAAAATTTTAAAAATACTCATGGGTGAAAGATCAACGGCACCACTTGCAGCCAAATATGTATTTGCCTGTCATAGTCTGAGGGACTCTGAATAATAATATCTGTATTGTAAACAGTAGCTTACTTATTATTAGTATTATTGTTACTACTATTACTATTATTATTATTATTGTGATTATAATTCCAAATAATAGTGGTACAGGTAGTAGGGGTGATGGTAACTATAGCAGTTTAATGATGGTGGTGGTAATGATGTAATGATGTAATATAGTAGTAATGATGATGATGGTAGTTGTAGTACTGATGTAATGGTGAGGATGACAGTTAGTTATAAGTTAGTTAGAGTTTCATTTTCCATGTGTAGCCTTTATATTTATACTATTGACTGTTACCATTTTATTGTTATGTTTATTCACTTTTTTGTTTTGTTATTTACTACCTTTTCTATTATTATTTTTCATTATTTTATTACAATGCATATTGTAATCATTGCTGCTTTGGAAATATTGATGCAATGTTTTTCATGCCAATAAAGCAGATTGAATTTGAGAGAGAGAGAGAGAGAGAGAGAGAGAGAGAGAGAGAGAGAGAGAGAGAGAGAGAGAGAGAGAGAGAGAGAGAGAGAGAGAGAGAGAGAGAGAGAGAGAGAGAGAGAGAGAGAGAGAGAGAGAGAGAGAGAGAGAGATGGTTTGTGTGTGTGAGAGACAAACAAGATGACTAGTTTGTCCAATGATGTTGGTTTGAAATGTTAATGGTTCGCTATTAATTTGTGTGTGTGAGAGATTGCAATACTTTTATATATAGTGTATGTAATCTTTACCACTGTTATTTTTTACAATATTGTTGAGAATCACTCTTGATTTCATAGGGCTGCTTATTCCTTGCCTGTTGAGTTTGGCTGAATGTGTCTGAAATGGCACCCTATACCCCATTTAAGGGGGGTAAAAGCCCCATGGACCCCAAAAAAAAAAAGCCCCAAAAGCCCCAAAGCCCCATGGACCCTGGTTAAAAGTAGTGCACTATAGGGAATTTGATTCCATTTCGGCTGCATTCCCCTGAATTTATGGTGAGTTTGTTTCTGTCTGCTGGCCAGGAGGGCACATGGCTGTCTCTCAATACTCTGAAATGGCTTCCTGGCCTCTTATTCTGTCCTTCCAGGAGAAGCTAAACATGACAAGACCAGGAAAAACTCCAGGCCTTAGTTATAGACCTGGAGGTTTTCCCAGTCAGGTCACTTGGTCAGTAAAATGTCTCGGCCATTTTCATATAATATTATCTGATATGAGGGACTTAAAAAGCTTTATGACTACATGGCTATAGCTATTAACCTTTATAATCAGTTCTAACCATTAAATCTAGCTAGTGATATGTAGGAAATAAGGTGGAAAGATATTGTGGTATATCCGTAGTCTGGACCACTGTATGCATCCATTCAAATAACTCCACTGTTCCGCCCCATATTGATGATGTCATAATGACAATGGTACGAACACCGAATCATATGTCCATGGAACGACCGAGTCAGAGAGTGTAATACAATGCATTAAGACTATTTTTCTTTTTAAGGCTGCTTAAAACTTATTCTATTTATAATGCAATATATGAAAGCTGCCTTGAAATCACATATGTAGCTAGCTAACCACTAAACCCTTCTGTTGGCTGGGATGTTGGTTGGTCTGTTGCTAGGTAGAATAATAATTTATCATGCAGATGTCTATGTTCTTCTCCAGAAACAACCCTTCCCCCTAGACACTTGTAGAGCTCTGAGAGGACTTGATAGGTTGAATCAATATAGTGATAGCTCTACCTTTCCATCTGATAGGCTAGGTGAAATTTCTCCATATTGCTTAATTAAGGATCAGACACATTTTAAAAACTTTTTGCCTAAAATGACATACCCAAATTTAACTGCCTGTAGCTCAGGACCTGAAGCAAGGATATGCATATTCTTGGTACCATTTGAAATGAAACACTTTGAAGTGTGTGGAAATGTGAAATTGATGTTGGAGAATGTAACACATATATGTTAAAAGATAATACAAACAACAAAACATGTGTTTTCTATATAAAAAAATGTCATCATCTTTGAAATGCAAGAGAAAGACCATTATATAAGACATGGCAGGGGTTCAAACTGTAGAACATAGTTCCTACAGTGGAATATAAATGTATTTTATCAAACAAAACTACACTATATCTTATCTCTGGGACCCCCAGGATGACAAATCAGAGAAAGATTACTGAATGTAAGTACATTATTTACCTTCAGAGGTGAATGTATCAAACCAGTTGACGTGATAAAAGTTTTTTGTTGTTGTGCACTCTCCTCAAACAATAGCATTGCATTTTTTCACTGTAATAGCTACTGTAAATTGGACACTTCAGTTAGAGTAACAAGAATGTAAGCTTTCTGCCCATATAAGACATGTCTATATCCTGGAAAGATTGCTGTTACTTACAAATGTAATGCTAAACACATTAGCGCATGTTAGCTCAACCGTCCCGGTATAGGTACACCGATCCCGTAGAGGTTTTAAACCTGTCCAATCCTCTCAGACCTCCACCAGGGCTTTATAGGAAGGAGAGAGGCAAGTCAGTAAAGAACAAATTATTATTTACAATGACGGCCTACCAAAAAGCAAAAGCCCCCTGCAGGGATGGGGGCTGGGATTAAAAATATAAATAAATAAATAAATATTTATTGTTAAGTGCCTCCTAACGGACCGAGGTGCAGGAATTAGGAGCAGGAGAGCAAGGAAATCCCAGTGGCAAAAGTTTAATGAGACGTCCCAACACAACTACAACATGGGACTGAAACACGCCCAAACGAGATTGCCACACACAGGGAATAAACGCTACACACGGAGGAGAAACCTCTACTACTAAACTCAACACCAAAACGGCACAACTGCCGTGAGAAAAGAAACCCTGTGGTGCAGACACGCACCCCTAAATAACGTCACCACAGCAAACAATTCCGCAGGCAGCGGAGGTAAATATACCCACCGGAATCAACTAATAATACACAGGTGTAAACCATACAGACAGACACAAACGAAAAGGAAAAATGGATCGGTAGCAGCTAGTAGGCCGGCGACGATGACCGCCGAGCACCGCCCGAACAGGGAGAGGAGCCACCTTCGGTGGAAGTCGTGACAAATATAGGACAAAACACATATCACGAGGGAGACAACACAACACTAGACAAAGAGAGACCTAAGACAACAACATAGCATGGCAGCAACACATGACAACACAGCATGGTAGCAACACATCATGACAACAACATGGTAGCAACCCAACATGGCAGCAAAACAACATGGTAGCAGCACAAAACAGTGTACAAACATTTTTGGGCACAGACAACAGTACTAAAGGCAGGAAGGTAGAGACAACAATACATCACGCAAAGCAGCCACACCTGTCAGTAAGAGTGTCCATGATTGAGTCTTTGAATGAAGAGTTTGAGATAAAACTGTCCAGTTTGAGTGTTTGTTGCAGCTTGTTCCAGTCGCTAGCGACAGCGAACTGAAAAGAAGAGCGACCCAGGCTTGTGTGTGCTTTGGGGACCTTTAACAGAATGTGACTGGCAGAACGGTTGTTGTATGTGGAGTATGAGGGCGGTAGTAGATATCTCAGAAGCCTAAGAAGGTTTTATAAATAAGCATCAACCAGTGGGTCTTGCGACGAGTTTACAGAGATCACCAGTTTATGGAGTACAGAGTGCAGTGATGTGTCCTCTACCGACCCCCCCTCCCGGATCCGGGATCCTCCTCATCAGAAACGCTGACTAGCATAGCCTAGCCTAGCGCCACAGGGATATCATTTCACAATGACTGTTTATCAATATTTCATAGTGACTTTCAGCTACAATTTCAACAATGGCTAGCTATATATTATTGCACTGAACAAAATGAGTACTACATTTGACCTCTAAAAAGGTCATATTCATCATCCCACAGGACAGAGACCAACAGAGGAGCTGAGGATTGTTCTGGTCGGTAAGACTGGAGCAGGGAAGTGTGCATCAGGAAGCACCATCCTGGGGAGAAATGTTTTTAAGTCAAGGTTTTCTGCTGTTTCTCTGACATCAAACTGTGAAAAGGCCAGAGGAAAGGTGGATAGGCAAATTGTGGCTGTTATCGACACCCCAGGTTTGTTTGATACTACATTGTCCAATGAGGAGGGACTGAGAAAGATCGCTCTGTGCATCTCTCTCTCTGCTCCTGGTCCCCATGTGTTCCTGGTTGTGATTACATTGGGTCGATACACACAGGAGGAGCAGGAAACAGTGTCAATCATTCAGAGTGTCTTTGGTGAAGAGGCTTCAAAATACACCATGGTTCTCTTTACACGTGAAGAACAATCAATGATTTTTTACTTGAGAGTCCAGATCTTCTGAGATTTGTTGACAAATGCCATAGACAGTATCATGTCTTCAGCAACAAAGTCCAGAACCCTTCTCAGGTGACTGAGCTGCTTCAGAAGATAAACTCTATGGTTGGGAGGAATGGAGGGAACCACTACACCAATGAGATGTTCCAGGAGGCAGAGAGAAAGATTGAAGAAGAGAAAGAAAGGATCCTGAAAGAGAATGAAGAGCAGAGATGCAGAGAGATGGAGGAATTGAAGGCAAGGTTTGAAGGAGAACGTCTAAGACACAGGTGTCAAACTCATTCCACGGGGGGCCGAGTGTCTGCGGGTTTTCGCTCCTCCCTTATACTTGATTGATGAATTAACATCACTAATTAGTTAGGAACTCCCCACACCTGGTTGTCTAGGGCTTTATTGAAAGGAAAAAACAAAAACCTGCAGACACTAGGCCCTCCGTGGAATGAGTTTGACACCCCTGGTCTAAGAGAAGAAGAAGAGAAGCTGAGGAGAAAACAAGAAAGAGAAGCTAGAGAGAAAGCTGAAAAAATAAAACACATTTTAATAGCAACTACCAGTACCGGAATCGGAGCGGCTTTGGGAATAGTTGGAGGCCCAGTTGGTATGACAGTTGGTGCAGCAGTGGGAGCTGCAGTGGGAGCTGGAGTAAATAAATGCAATACTCAATGAGTCTATAGCTAACAGTGCTGTACATTCTACAAGTTGTTTGGCTTCATTATTTTATATTTAAAGCCTCCTTTATATACATCAATGTTCTCTTATTGCGTAGGCCTAGCGTTTTTCTGTCTGGTCTGTTCCAGTTTAAAACTGTAGCTACATTAACGTTCTCTGAGAGGTGTCTTTAGAGGTACACTACATGGCCAAAAGTATGTGGACACTAGCTCGTCAAACTTCTTATTCCAAAATAATGGCCATTAATATGGAGTTGGTCCCCCTTTGCAGCTATAACAGCCTCCACTCTTCTGGGAAGGCTTCCCACTAGATGTTGGAACATTCCTTCGGGGACTTGCTTCCATTCAGCCACACGAACGTTAGTAAGGTCGGGCACTGATGTTGGGCGATTAGGCCTGGCTCGCAGTCAGCGTTCCAATTCATCCCAAAAGTGTTCAATGGGGTTGAGATCAGGTGCCTGTACAGACAAGTCAAGTTCTTCCACACCAATCTTGACAAACCATTTCTGTATGGACCTCACTTTGTACACAGGGGCATTTCATGCTGAAACAGGAAACGGCCTTCCCCAAACTGTTGCCACAAAGTTGGAAGCACAAAATCGTCTAGAATGTCATTGTATGCTGAAACATTAAGATTTCCCTTCACTGGAACTAAGGAGCCTGAACAATGAAAAACAGCCCCAGACCATTATTCCTCCTCCACCTCCTCCATTGGGGCAGGTAGCATTCTCCTGGCATTCGCCAAAACCCAGATTTATCCATCGGACAGCCAGATGGTGAAGTATGATTCATCACTCCAGAGAACGTGTTTCCATTGCTCCAGAGTCCAATGGCAGAGAGCTTTACACCACTCCAGCCGACGCTAGGCTTGTATGTGGCTGCTCGGCCATGGAAACCCATTTCATGAAGCTCCCGACGAACAGTTCTTGTGCTGATGTTGCTTCCATAGGCAGTTTGGAACTCGGTAGTGAGTGTTGCAACCGAGGACCGACAATTTGTACACGCTTCAGCACTCAGCGGTCCCGCTCTGTGAGCTTGTGTGTCCTACCACTTTGCTCCTAGACGTTTCCGCTTCACAATAACATCACTTACAGTTGACCGGGCCAGCTCTAGCAGGGAATAAATATGACAAACTGACTTGTTGGAAAGGTAACGTCCTATGATGGTGCCACGTTGAAAGTCACTGAGCTCTTCAGTAAGGCCATTCTCCTGACAACGTTTGTCTATAGAGATTGCATGGCTGTGTGCTCGATTTTATACACCTGTCAACAACGGGTGTGGCTGAAATAGCCAAATCCACTAATTTGAATGGCTGTCCACATACTTTTGTATATATAGTGCAGTGGTGTAAAGTACTTAAGTAAAAATACTTTCAAGTACTACTTAAGTCGTTTTTTAGGGGGTATCTGTACTTTACTTTACTATTCATATTTTTGACAACTTGTACTTCATTCCTAAAGAAAATCATGTACTTTTTACTCCATACATTTTCCCTGGCACCCAAAAGTACTCGTTACGTTTTGAATGCATAGCAGGACAGGAAAATGGTCCAATTCACACACTTATCAGGAGAACATCCCTGGTCATCTACTGCCTCTGATCTGGCAGACTCCCTAAACACAAATGCTTTGTTTGTAAAAATATTTATACTATACATTTGATCATTTACATTTACTTTTGATACTTAAGTATATTTAAAACCAAATACTTTTAGACTTTTAATCAAGTAATATTTTACTGGTTGACTTTCACTTTTACTTGAGTCATTTTCTATTAAGGTATCTTTACTTTTACTCAAGTATGACAATTGGGTACTTTTTCCACCACTGATGTAGTGTACTCACACATGGATTCCATCATGTTCTAAATGCAAGGGAATTGTTTTCAAATTTATTCACTGGATGTGAGGTAATGCAGAATTGTGTTTATATTCATTATTTTACCTTTATTGCTCTAAGCATTGCAAAGCTTTGAAAAAGCAGGTTGATTGTTAAAAAATATTAGTGAGACTGTCACTCACTTTTCTGTTCAATTTAGTTTATAGCTTTAAGTTTATACTGTACCTTCATGAGATCAATCTGGTTTCTGTTCTGTATTCATTATGTCTATAACTATACCATCCTGGTTTCTGTTCTGTATTCATTATATCTATAACTATACCATCCTGGTTTCTGTTCTGTGTTCATTATGTCTACAACTATACCATCCTGGTTTCTGTTCTGTGTTCATTATGTCTATAACTATACCATCCTGGTTTCTGTTCTGTATTCATTCTGTCTATAATTATACCCATCCTGGTTTCTGTTCTGTATTCATTATATCTATAACTATACCCATCCTGGTTTATGTTCTGTATTCATTATGTCTATAACTACACCCATCCTGGTTTCTGTTCTGTGTTCATTATGTCTATAACTATACCCATCCTGGTTTCTGTTCAATGTTCATTATGTCTATAACTATACCATCCTGGTTTCTGTTCTGTATTCATTATGTCTATAACTATACCATCCTGGTTTCTGTTCTGTGTTCATTATGTCTATAACTATACCATCCTGGTTTCTGTTCTGTATTCATTATGTCTATAACTATACCATCCTGGTTTCTGTTCTGTGTTCATTATATCTATAACTACACCATCCTGGTTTCTGTTCTGTGTTCATTATGTCTATAACTATACCATCCTGGTTTCTGGTCTGTATTCATTATATCTATAACTATACCATCCTGGTTTCTGTTCTGTATTCATTATGTCTATAACTAAACCCATCCTGGTTTCTGTTCAATGTTCATTATGTCTATAACTATACCATCCTGGTTTCTGTTCTGTATTCATTATGTCTATAACTATACCCATCCTGGTTTCTGTTCTGTGTTCATTATGTCTATAACTATACCCATCCTGGTTTCTGTTCTGTATTCATTATGTCTATAACTATACCCATCCTGGTTTCTGTTCTGTGTTCATTATGTCTATAACTATACCCATCCTGGTTTCTGTTCTGTGTTCATTATGTCTATAACTATACCATCCTGGTTTCTGTTCTGTATTCATTATGTCTATAACTATACCATCCTGGTTTCTGTTCAATGTTCATTATATCTATAACTACACCCATCCTGGTTTCTGTTCTGTATTCATTATATCTATAACTAAACCATCCTGGTTTCTGTTCTGTATTCATTATGTCTATAACTATACCATCCTGGTTTCTGTTCTGTGTTCATTATGTCTATAACTATACCATCCTGGTTTCTGTTCAATGTTCATTATGTCTATAACTATACCATCCTGGTTTCTGTTCTGTATTCATTATATCTATAACTACACCCATCCTGGTTTCTGTTCTGTGTTCATTATGTCTATAACTATACCATCCTGGTTTCTGTTCAATGTTCATTATGTCTATAACTAAACCATCCTGGTTTCTGTTCTGTATTCATTATATCTATAACTACACCCATCCTGGTTTCTGTTCTGTATTCATTATATCTATAACTAAACCATCCTGGTTTCTGTTCTGTATTCATTATATCTATAACTACACCCATCCTGGTTTCTGTTCTGTATTCATTATATCTATAACTACACCCATCCTGGTTTCTGTTCTGTGTTCATTATGTCTATAACTATACCACCCTGGTTTCTGTTCAATGTTCATTATGTCTATAACTAAACCATCCTGGTTTCTGTTCTGTATTCATTATATCTATAACTACACCCATCCTGGTTTCTGTTCTGTATTCATTATATCTATAACTAAACCCATCCTGGTTTCTGTTCTGTATTCATTATATCTATAACTAAACCCAGCCACTTTTCAAACTGTATTGTTGCTCATTATTTTTAAAAAATAAAAATGACAGGAGGGACCAATCATGCAACAGGAGCCGGGATTGGAGGAACAGCTACAGTGTCTCATCACTTCTATACTGGGGACAAGTCACAGCAGCTTACTCATATTGAATTGAGTTGTAATTGTATTGTTTTGCATTGCATACAGCTTGTGCTGTTGTCATTCTTATGTTGTATTCTTTAACTGTGGACCCATTGCCTTCTGTAGATATACACTGAGTGTACAAAACATTAAGAACACCTTCCTAATATTGAGTTGCACCCCCACCCTCTTTTTTGCCCTCAGAACAGCCTCAATTCATCGGGGCATGGACTATACAAGGTGTCAAAAGTATTCCACTAGAGATGCTGACATATGTTGACTCCAATGCTTCCCAGAGTTGTGTCAAGTTGGCTGAATGTCCTTTGAGTGGTGGACCATTCTTGATACACATGGGAAACTGTTGAGCGTGGAAAACCCAGCAGCGTTGCAATTCTTGACACTCTCAAACCGGTGCGCCTGGCACCTAGTACCATAACCTGTTCAAAGGCACTTCAATATTTTGTCTTGCCCTTTTACCCTCTGATTGGCATACATACACAATGCCTCAAGGATTAAAACTCCTTTAACTTGTTGGCTCCATGGCAATGTAGGATGTATGGGAGGAAACTACAAGACTAAATGATATTCAATGTTTTTCTATGTAGTCAATTAGTTAATTTTATCATCATGAAACAGTTTATAAAGCTGGTAATTCATAATGATGATACTTAGTAACTACGCTAATCAGAAGTGCCTTGCATGAGGAAGGATAGCCTCATGAGACACACTGATCTAGTATTGAAACATACTTACTGTATGCATGTAAGCTTGCAAGGCCAGTGTGGCTGTCAAGGCTAGTGGACAGGTTCTGGTAGAAACAACATTATTTCAGGATATCTTTTATGCAATGATGGAAATTAAATATGTTTTATGACATCATCAATATGGACTGGAACAGTGGAATTCTTTGAATAGATGTATACAGTTTTCCAGACTATAAATCATGTGGTTTAAACTGTGAAGTAACAAAGAGACTCTCAGCACAGTTGAGTGAGACTGGCTACGTCCCAATACTCTGGTTTATCTTTCCTCCTCATCCTTTCCGACATACTGTTAGATAAAGTGGTAAGAACTGGGTATAAATGTTAATAGCTATCGCTTCGCTCCACAGGTAGTATTACATTTAATTTCATTTCATTACATTACATTTCATTACAGTACAACGGTTTGATTTGTTTGATCTTAGCACTTTTTTCTTAGCTAGCTACACAGCCGTCTTTGTATCAAAGATAATTGTGTAGTTTAGATTATTATCGAATTATCGAATCTTCTAACGTCGTCAACACTGCTAGCTAGCCAGCTAGCCAGCTAGCCAGCTAGCCAACTTCTACCGAATCATTACAACGGAACGATTTGATTAGTGTAGTGTTAGCTAGCTACATAGTTGTCTTTGCATCTAAGATAGTTGTGTAGTTTAGAGTAATCATCTAGCCAGTTATCGAGGTTACCTAGCCAGTTCCACTTTCAAACAAAGTCAGCTAGCCAGCTATTTTCGCCGTCAACACTGCTAGCTAGCCAGCTAGCCAACTTCTACCGAAACAGTACAACGGAACGATTTGATTAGTGTGGTGTTAGCTAGCTACATAGTTGTCTTCGCTGTCTTTGTATCTAAGATAATTGTGTAGTTTAGAGTAATTATCTAGCCAGTTATCGAGGTTACCTAGCCAGCTCCACTTTTAAACAAAGTCAGCTAGCCAGCTATTTTCACCGTCCTAACGTTGTCAACACTGCTAGCTAGCCAGCTAGCCAACTTCTACCGAAACAGTACAACGGAACGATTTGATTAGTGTAGTGTTAGCTAGCTACATAGTTGTCTTTGCTGTCCTTGTATCTAAGATAATTGTGTAGTTTAGAGTAATTATCTAGCCAGTTATCGAGGTTAACTAGCCAGTTATCGAGGCTACCTAGCCAGCAACACTTTCAAACATAGTCAACAACGCAGCCACTGCTAGCTAGCCTACTTCACCAGTCAGCAGTACTGCATCATTTTAATCATTTTAGTCAATAAGATTTTTGCTACGTAAGCTTAACTTTCTGAACATTCGAGACATGTAGTCCACTTGTCATTCCAATCTCCTTTGCATTAGCGTAGCCTCTTCTGTAGCCTGTCAACTATGTGTCTGTCTATCCCTGTTCTCTCCTCTCTGCACAGACCATACAAACGCTTCACACCGCGTGGCCGCTGCCACCCTAACCTGGTGGTCCCAGCGCGCACGACCCACGTGGAGTTCCAGGTCTCCGGCAGCCTCTGGAACTGCCGATCTGCGGCCAACAAGGCAGAGTTCATCTCAGCCTATGCTTCCCTCCAGTCCCTCGACTTCTTGGCACTGACGGAAACATGGATTACCACAGATAACACTGCTACTCCTACTGCTCTCTCCTCGTCTGCCCACGTGTTCTCGCACACCCCGAGAGCTTCTGGTCAGCGGGGTGGTGGCACTGGGATACTCATCTCTCCCAAGTGGACATTCTCTCTTTCTCCCCTGACCCATCTGTCTATCACCTCCTTTGAATTCCATGCTGTCACAGTTACCAGCCCTTTCAAGCTTAACATCCTTATCATTTATCGCCCTCCAGGTTCCCTTGGAGAGTTCATCAATGAGCTTGACGCCTTGATAAGTTCCTTCCCTGAGGATGGCTCACCTCTCACAGATCTGGGTGACTTTAACCTCCCCACGTCTACCTTTGACTCATTCCTCTCTGCCTCCCTCTTTCCACTCCTCTCCTCTTTTGACCTCACCCTCTCACCTTCCCCCCTACTCACAAGGCAGGCAATACGCTTGACCTCATCTTTACTAGATGCTGTTCTTCCACTAATCTCATTGCAACTCCCCTCCAAGTCTCCGACCACTACCTTGTATCCTTTTCCCTCTCGCTCTCATCCAACACTTCCCACTCTGCCCCTACTCGGATGGTATCGCGCCGTCCAAACCTTCGCTCTCTCTCCCCCGCTACTCTCACCTCTTCCATCCTATCATCTCTTCCCTCTGCTCAAACCTTCTCCAACCTATCTCCTGATTCTGCCTCCTCAACCCTCCTCTCCTCCCTTTCTGCATCCTTTGACTCTCTATGTCCCCTATCCTCCAGGCCGGCTCGGTCCTCCCCTCCTGCCCCGTGGCTCGACGACTCATTGCGAGCTCACAGAACAGGGCTCCGGGCAGCCGAGCGGAAATGGAGGAGAACTCGCCTCCCTGCGGACCTGGCATCCTTTCACTCCCTCCTCTCTACATTTTCCTCTTCTGTCTCTGCTGCTAAAGCCACTTTCTACCACTCTAAATTCCAAGCATCTGCCTCTAACCCTAGGAAGCTCTTTGCCACCTTCTCCTCCCTCCTGAATCCTCCCCCCCCCCTCCTCCCTCTCTGCGGATGACTTCGTCAACCATTTTGAAAAGAAGGTTGACGACATCCGATCCTCGTTTGCTAAGTCAAACGACACCACTGGTTCTGCTCACACTGCCCTACCCTGTGCTTTGACCTCTTTCTCCCCTCTCTCCCCAGATGAAATCTCGCGTCTTGTGACGGCCGGCCGCCCAACAACCTGCCCGCTTGACCCTATCCCCTCCTCTCTTCTCCAGACCATTTCCGGAGACCTTCTCCCTTACCTCACCTCGCTCATCAACTCATCCTTGACCACTGGCTACGTCCCTTCCGTCTTCAAGAGAGCGAGAGTTGCACCTCTTCTGAAAAAACCTACACTCAATCCCTCCGATGTCAACAACTACAGACCAGTATCCCTTCTTTCTTTTCTCTCCAAAACTCTTGAACGTGCCGTCCTTGGCCAGCTCTCCTGCTATCTCTCTCAGAATGACCTTCTTGATCCAAATCAGTCAGGTTTCAAGACTAGTCATTCAACTGAGACTGCTCTTCTCTGTGTCACGGAGGCGCTCCGCACTGCTAAAGCTAACTCTCTCTCCTCTGCTCTCATCCTTCTAGACCTATCGGCTGCCTTTGATACTGTGAACCATCAGATCCTCCTCTCCACCCTCTCCGAGTTGGGCATCTCCGGCGCGGCCCACACTTGGATTGCGTCCTACCTGACAGGTCGCTCCTACCAGGTGGCGTGGCGAGAATCTGTCTCTTCACCACGTGCTCTCACCACTGGTGTCCCCCAGGGCTCTGTTCTAGGCCCTCTCCTATTCTCGCTATACACCAAGTCACTTGGCTCTGTCATAACCTCACATGGTCTCTCCTATCATTGCTATGCAGACGACACACAATTAATCTTCTCCTTTCCCCCTTCTGATAACCAGGTGGCGAATCGCATCTCTGCATGTCTGGCAGACATATCAGTGTGGATGACGGATCACCACCTCAAGCTGAACCTCGGCAAGACGGAGCTGCTCTTCCTCCCGGGGAAGGACTGCCCGTTCCATGATCTCGCCATCACGGTTGACAACTCCATTGTGTCCTCCTCCCAGAGCGCTAAGAACCTTGGCGTGATCCTGGACAACACCCTGTCGTTCTCAACTAACATCAAGGCGGTGGCCCGTTCCTGTAGGTTCATGCTCTACAACATCCGCAGAGTACGACCCTGCCTCACACAGGAAGCGGCGCAGGTCCTAATCCAGGCACTTGTCATCTCCCGTCTGGATTACTGCAACTCGCTGTTGGCTGGGCTCCCTGCCTGTGCCATTAAACCCCTACAACTCATCCAGAACGCCGCAGCCCGTCTGGTGTTCAACCTTCCCAAGTTTTCTCACGTCACCCCGCTCCTCCCGCTCTCTCCACTGGCTTCCAGTTGAAGCTCGCATCCGCTACAAGACCATGGTGCTTGCTTACGGAGCTGTGAGGGGAACGGCACCTCCGTACCTTCAGGCTCTGATCAGGCCCTACACCCAAACAAGGGCACTGCGTTCATCCACCTCTGGCCTGCTCGCCTCCCTACCTCTGAGGAAGTACAGTTCCCGCTCAGCCCAGTCAAAACTGTTCGCTGCTCTGGCACCCCAATGGTGGAACAAACTCCCTCACGACGCCAGGACAGCGGAGTCAATCACCACCTTCCGGAGACACCTGAAACCCCACCTCTTTAAGGAATACCTAGGATAAGATAAAGTAATCCTTCTAAACCCCCCCCCTTAAAAGATTTAGATGCACTATTGTATAGTGGCTGTTCCACTGGATATCATAAGGTGAATGCACCAATTTGTAAGTCGCTCTGGATAAGAGTGTCTGCTAAATGACTTAAATGTAAATGTAAATGTCTATAGCCGTATAGTCATTAACCTTTTTAAGTCCTCTCATATCAGTTGATTTGATATTAATATGTCCAGGACCTTTTCCTGACCAAGTGACCTGACTAGGAAAAACCTCCAGGTATATAACTAAGGATTGGAGTTTCCCCTGGTTGGGTCATGCATAGCTTCTCCTAGAAGGAAAGAGTATGAGGAAAAATAAGCCATTTAAGAGTTGAGACACAGCCATGTGAGTGGCCTGGTCATCCAAGCCAGCAGAGGGAGACAAACACATCATAAGCTCTAGGACTGTATAGGCCACTACTTTTTTCCCCTGGAAAGCACACTACTTTTAACCAGGGCCAATATAGGAATTAGGGTGCCATTTCAGACATCACCAGTAAGTCTCAACAGGCAAGGAACCAGCAGCCCTATGAAATCAAGGATCAAGTGATTCTTATCAACAGTGTAAAAAACAACAACAAGTAAACTCACTTTGTATTCAATTATTACAGACAGTTCTCTAATCTCTCACTCACAGGTAGAGGGAAATGACCAGCGAACCATTAACATTTCAAAACTGACATCAGGGGACAAACTTTAGTCATCTTGTCAGTCTCAGACATTCTTTCTCTCCCTCTGACACACACAGAACTTTGGGTGGAATAATCAGTACAATACGTAAATAAGGAGAATTGCTTTTCATGCTGTTTCAAAGTTACACAAGCTGTTAAAAACATCCCCACACTGAGAGGATACCTGGATCATAGAGGGTTATGGGAAGAACACTGAGGTTTGAGGTAAGAAGAAGCACCTTTTTGAATTCAATACAAATCTCAAGCACCACCCAGACCAGTGAAGAATCATTAGTAGGAATCAAATAGAAAGATTCAGAGTGTAGAAAGTGAGTCAACAAACCAGTGACACACTGCAGTTATCAAATGTCTCTATGTCAACAACCAATATATAAGATCTCAAAGGAATAACGCGCCTCTGGTTTCCCACTTCAGGTAGTAGTAGTAGCAGCAATCTTCATCATCATCATCATCATCAGCTCCCCAGTTCCTAACAGTAGTGATACCTAGTAAAAGCACCACTGAACAGTACCAGTGAAAGTCTCAGCAATGTCACTGTTGTTGTTGGTCAGTCAGCCCACTGGGTGAGCCCACCCTAAATCTGTGCCTCCAGTAGGGGCAGCCCTGGCACGCAAGGCGTGGTCGCTTCAGGCACAAGGTCAGACCAATCAGACAGCAGCCAGGACAGAAAATTACCTCATCTTGCTCAGGAGCAGCGCGGTACCCGCTAGCCCTCCAGCCAATCAGACGACCGACGACCACCGTCACTGAGCCATTGTTGTTGTTCAGACGAGGGAGAGGAGGGAGGGAGGGAGGGGTGGGGCGTTTTGGCGACTTGGTGGCCCCAGCAGTTAGGATGCAGAAACAGGAAGGAAGTTGACGAGGCTGGGTGTAGGAGACGTCTCCCTGGTGTAGGGACAGCCTTCTAGTGTGTCAGGGGACCTGCTGCAGTCCATAGGCTCCCCCAGAGAGAAACCATCCTCTTCCAGAGGACTCAAAAACACCATGTCCAGGTCCAGAGGCAGCCCTGAATCATCCTCCACTATCCCTCCCTTCATCCTCCACCTCCTCTACCCGCTCCTCTTTCTGCAGGTCGGGGTCCCGGAGGAGGACGAGCGTTCGCCCAAGCTCGGAGGTGCAGGGGAGGGACTTGCAGCTTCCGGAGGAGCCCACAGAGGAAGAGGTTTCCCCTGAGGGGGGAGGTCAGGGAGATGACAGACTTGGGGAACTCCGTCGTCGGTAGGGGCTGATGTGGACGATGGCGGATTCTGAGGAGCGATAATCACCCAGAGGGATGGCCGTCTTCCTCTCCTCTCTCCATCCCCTCCATCAAGACTACTATCTCAGAGAACGAGGGACGCATCTTTACATTTATCTGAGGAAGAGGGAGAAACAGAGAGGGAGAGCAGGAAGAGGGTAAACAGTGCTTACTTTTTGGAATGTATAATTGGTTTTAGCTTGTCAATCTACGCAGTTACAGTAAGTATGTACACAGTCATGGATGCATGCAATTATTATGTCAGTTAGTCTGTCTGTCTGTCAGGCTGTAAGTCTGTCTTATTGTATCTTACATTGCAGCAGAGGACGGCAAGGTTGAGGAATAGTGTGGGACAGTCACTGACCAGGTTCTCAAAGTCATCTACGTCTAGTCCAAAGTCCTGTAGCCGACTAGCAGTCAATCAGTTTGTCTGACTAGGTTAAAAAACATACATGTTGTAGTTTTCCATAATATCCTCTAGATGGAGACAGAGTGGAAGTGACAGCATTTTATTAAAATCTGTTTATATACACCCCCCAGTAAGAATTACATTTAGATTTTTTAACAAGCGAACACTTAGATTTCTGAATTCACATTTTCATAAATTCTTAGAATGTTTGGGAATTACATACTGTATACTAAGTAAAGCATTTGTGAAAATTCTACAACAAGAAATATAGAGTGGGAAAGCGGCCGTGTGTTTGGACAATTATATAACACTGCAGTAAATAAAACATAATCAAAACATCTGTCTCGTCCAGGACCGGCAGATCGGTGTGCCATAACCAATAAGAGCTTCAGTAGGCCTAAATCAAAATAAGCCATTTGCTACACCGGCCTGCCATCATTCACTTTATTCTGGACTGTGTGTTTACAGGCAATAGCAACAGTGCGACTTCAGATCATTAAAGCCACAAAATTCACCTAAATGGATTTCTGCAAATATGTAAATACCACTGTACAGTCCTATTGATAAAACAACCATGAAATGGTAGGCTCTCCCTCAGTTATGCACATCAACAACAACAAGACCAACAAGTAATACTAGCCAGAGCTAGATGAGCCAAAATCTAACGAGTGATGTATACTGAATTAACATATTTCTCCTATGCAGTCATGGAAATTCTTAAATATCCCAGCCGAGTTATTAACACATTTAAAACTCTGTCATTGGCAATCCCCAGCATTGCTACTAGAATGCCCCATCACATTCTAGTGTGACTATTTTACATATCAAAAACCCTTATACAACACGATATGAACACTGAGAGCAAAGACAAAAAAACAACAACCATCGTATTTCAACATTGTTACTTTATTGTAACATACATTGTAACAGTGTTACTTTAGTGCAACATGTATTGAAACATTAATATTGTAACATTTGAACTCATTCAAATATTATTTGTAACATTGTCATTGTGACATTAGTGAAACATTCACTAACAACTGTATAGCAGTCGTGTCATTAATTCACATTGAACAGAAAGGTACCATTTAGGATAGAGGTAGCCTGTAGAATATGCATTCTGTAACGGCAGTCTATTTCTTCCTCCTCCTCGGACGAGGAGAGGCGAGAAGGATCGGAGGACCAATGTGCAGAGTGGTAAGTTTCCATGATTTTAATAACACGAAAACAAGACACGATACAAAAATAACAAACAAACTAACCGTAACAGTCCCGTGTGGCACAAACACTGACACAGGAAACAAACACCCACAAACCAAACGTGAAACCCCGGCTGCCTAAGTATGATTCTCAATCAGGGACAACGATTGACAGCTGCCTCTGATTGAGAATCATACCAGGCCGAACACAAAACCCCAACATAGAAAAACACACGTAGACAACCCACCCCAACTCACACCCTGACCATACTAAATAAATACAAAACAAGGGAAATAAGGTCAGGAACGTGACACCTTCAAGTAGAGGCCTACACTGAACATATAGAGGTAGGCTTCAGAACCAAGTGCACGGTTAGTTTGTGCATCACTATTTTGAACTACGATCAGCCAGACCTACTGTCATACAGTTGCTTGTCCTTGGTCTTCGTGGAGTAGAGGTTGGACATTTCAATGTTGATCTCTCTTTGGGTGGGTGGATACATTAGTAGGAAAACATCCATTGGGTTGGGGCAGCTTAGTTTTAGACATTCTGCATATTTGGGCTGTATAATACTTGTGTTTTGGAATCACAGCGGTGGCAGGCCTCTTTGATCGTTTGAACACTCCATCTTTATTTTTGACCACCTGCAGCTTTTCCCTTGGCTCTTCTGACTGGACCCTCTAGGAGGTAGAGGCCCTTGGCTCTTCATTATCAACAGTGGAGGCGGCTGGTGGGTGGGAGAGGGGGGGGGGTGGGGTGGTGAGGGTTTGGTCATCATCACGGATAACGTTGTTCCTGTTATGATCTGTTTGCATAGGTTCAGCATATGCATTCAATAGCCTGGCTGGCAAAAGGCCTGTCTCCCCCTCATAGTCTATATCTGACCCAGCGCTATCACACTCACTGAGGACAGCATCTTTCTCATTTTGAGGGATAACTGCAATGTTGCATGCCTTGTCTGGGCAGTCACCTAGATCCAACATATCCAGAACTTGACTCAAAGTGAAACTAAAAGAAAGAACAGAGTAGAAAGTTAGGTAGAACAAGAACTATGTGTATCAGTATGTGTATACCTAGACGCACTGTGTTATCCCACCGGTCACTATTGTTGCCGTCAACATGTTTACTCATTCTATGACCACACTGACTCCTGGTTTCCGGCGCCGACAGAGATGGCCGCCTCGCTTCGCGTTCGTAGGAAACTATGCAGTATTTTGTTTTTTTTACGTGTTATTTCTTACATTGGTACCCCAGGTAATCTTAGGTTTTATTACATACAGTCCGGAGGAACTACTTAATATAAGAGCAACGTCAACTCACCATCATTACGACCACGAATATGACTTTCCCGAAGCGGATCCTGTGTTTTGCCTTCCACCCAGGACAATGGATCTGATCCCAGCCGGCGAACCTAAACAACGTTGCTGTAAAAGGGGCAAACGAAGCGGTCTTCTGGTCAGGCTCCGGAGACGGGCACATCGCGCTCCACTCCCTAGCATACTACTGGCCAATGTCCAGTCTCTTGACAACAAGGTTGATGAAATCCGAGCAAGGGTTGCCTTCCAGAGAGACATCAGAGACTGAAACGTTCTTTGCTTCACGGAAACACGCTATCGGAGTCGGTGCAGCCAGCTGGTTTCTTCACGCATCGCGCCGACAGAAACAAGCATCTTTCTGGTAAGAAGAGGGGCAGGGGGTATGCCTAATGATTAACGAGACGTGGTGTGATCATAACAACATACAGGAACTCAAGTCCTTCTGTTCACCTGACTTAGAATTCCTCACAATCAAATGTCGACCGCATTATCTACCAAGGGATTTCTCTTCAATTATATATTCCCCCCCAAGCAGACACATCGATGGCCCTGAACGAACTTTATTTGACTCTGTAAACTGGAAACCACATTTCCTCAGGCTGCATTCATTGTAGCTGGGGATTTTAACAAGGCTAATCTGAAAACAAGACTCCCTAAATTCTATCAGCGACCAGGGCTGGTAAAACCCTGGATCATTGTTATTCTAACTTCCGCGCGCATATAAGGCCCTCCCCCGCCCTCCTTTCGGAAAAGCTGACCACGACTCCATTTTGTTGCTTCCAGCCTACAAACAGAAACTAAAAGAAGCTCCCGCTCAGGTCTGTTCAACGCTGGTCCGACCAATCTGATTCCACGCTTCAAGACTGCTTCGATCACGTGGATTGGGATATGTTCCGCATTGCGTCCAACAACAACATTGACGAATACGCTGATTCGGTGAGCGAGTTCATTAGAAAGTGCATCGGCGATGTCGTACCCACAGCAACTATTAAAACAGTCCCAAACCAGAAACCGTGGATTGATGGCAGCATTTGCGCAAAACTCAAAGCGCGAACCACTGCTTTTAACCAGGGCAAGGTGACCGGAAACATGACCGAATACAAACAGTGTAGCTATTCCCTCCGCAAGGCAATCAAACAAGCTAAGCGTCAGTATAGAGACAAAGTAGAGTTGCAATTCAACGGCTCAGACACATGAGGTATGTGGCAGGGTCTACAGTCAATCACGGATTACAAAAAGAAAACCAGCCCCGTCGCGGACCAGGATGTCTTGCGCCCAGACAGACTAAATAACTTTTTTGATCGCTTTGAGGACAATACAGTGCCACTGACACAGCCCGCTACCAAAACCTACGGACTCTCCTTCACTGCAGCCGATGTGAGTAAAACATTTAAATGTGTTAACCCTCGCAAGGCTGCAGGCCCAGACGGCATCCCCAGCCGCGTCCTCAGAGCATGCGCAGACCAGCTGGCTGGTGTGTTTACGGACATATTCAATCAATCTTTATCCCAGTCTGCTGTTCCCACATGCTTCAAGAGGGCCACCATTGTTCCTGTTCCCAAGAAAGCTAAGGTAACTGAGCTAAATGACTACCGCCCCGTAGCACTCACTTCCGTCATCATGAAGTGCTTTGAGAGACTAGTCAAGGACAATATCACCTCCACCCTACCTGACACCCTAGACCCACTCCAATTTGCTTACCGCCCCAATAGGTCCACAGACGACGCAATCGCAACCACACTGCACACTGCCCTAACCCATCTGGACAAGAGGAATACCTATGTGAGAATGCTGTTCATCGACTACAGCTCAGCATTTAACACCATAGTACCCTCCAAACTCGTCATCAAGCTCGAGACCCTGGGTCTCGACCCCGTCCTGTGCAACTGGGTACTGGACTTCCTGACGGGCCGCCCCCAGGTGGTGAGGGTAGGTAACAACATCTCCACCCCGCTGATCCTCAACACTGGGGCCCCACAAGGGTGCGTTCTGAGCCCTCTTCTGTACTCCCTATTCACCCACGACTGCGTGGCTATGCACGCCTCCAACACAATCATCAAGTTTGCGGACGACACTACAGTGGTAGGCTTGATTACCAACAACGATGAGACGGCCTACAGGGAGGAGATGAGGGCCCTCGGAGTGTGGTGTCAGGAAAATAACCTCACACTCAACGTCAACAAAACAAAGGAGATGATTGTGGACTTCAGGAAACAGCAGAGGGAGCACCCCCCTATCCACATCGACGGGACAGTAGCGGAGAGGGTAGTTCCTCGGCGTACACATCACGGACAAACTGAATTGGTCCACCCACACAGACAGCGTTGTGAAATTCGGCTTGTCACCAAAAGCACTCAAACTTCTACAGATGCACAATCGAGAGCATCTTGTCGGGCTGTATCACCGGCTGATACGGCAACTGCTCCGCCCACAACCGTAAGGCTCACCAGAGGGTAGTGAGGTCTGCACAACGCATCACTGGGGGCAAACTACCTGCCCTCCAGGACACCTACACCACCCGATGTCACAGGAAGGCCATAAAGATCATCAAGGACAACAACCACCCGAGCCACTGCCTGTTCACCCCGCTATCATCCAGAAGGTGAGGTCAGTACAGGGGCATCAAAGCAGGGACCGAGAGACTGAAAAACAGCTTCTATCTCAAGGCCATCAGACTGTTAAACAGACACCACTAACATCGAGTGGCTGCTGCCAACATACTGACTCAACTCCAGCTCACTGTAATAATGGAAATTTATCAAAAATGTATCACTAGCCACTTTAAACAATGCCACTTAATATAATGTATATGTGTATACTGTACTCTATATCATCTACTGCATCTTGCCATCTTTATGTAATACATGTATCACTAGCCACTTTAAACTATGCACTTTTATGTTTACATACCCTACATTACTCATCTCATATGTATATACTGTACTCGATACCATCTACTGCATCTTGCCTATGCTGTTCTGTACCATCACTCATTCATATATCTTTATGTACATATTCTTTATCCCTTTACACTTGTGTGTATAAGGTAGTAGTTGTGGAATTGTTAGGTTAGATTACTCGTTGGTTATTACTGCATCGTCGGAACTACAATCACAAGCATTTCACTACACTCGCATTAACATCTGCCAACCATGTGTATGTGACAAATACAATTTGATTTGATTTGAACAAAGTTGAGTAATTGCAAATGCATATATCAATACTAGACACCTTAAAGATGTGTACCAAAAATCTTTGTCCTATCTTTATGTTAACCTCTAACGAGCCTCTACCCCGGATCCGGGAGCACCCCCCACCCCCCCCCCACACTGATTAGCATCGCTAGCATAGCGTCACAATTAAATAGTAGCATCTAAATATCATTAAATCACAAGTCCAAGACACCTAATGAAAGATACAGATCCTGTGAATAAAGCCACCATTTCAGATTTTTAAAATGTTTTACAGGGAAGACAAAATATGTAAATCTATTAGCTAACCATGTTAGCAAAAGACACCATTTTTCTTTGTCCACCATTTTTTCTCTCCACCAGTAGCTATCACCAATTCGGCTAAACTAAGATATTGATAGCCACTAACCAAGAAAAAAGCTCATCAGATGACAGTCTGATAACATATTTATGGTATAGGATAGGTTTTGTTAGAAAAATGTGCATATTTCAGGTAGATATCATAGTTTACAATTGCACCCACCGTCACAACTGACTAGAATAAATAAATAGAGCAACGTGTATTACCTAATTACTAATCATCAAACATTTCGTAAAAATACACAGCATACACTAATCGAAAGACACAGATCCTGTGAATACAGACAATATTTCAGATTTTCTAAGTGTCTTACAGCGAAAACACAATAAATCGTTATATTAGCATACCACATACGCAAACGTTACCCGAGCACTGATTCTAGCCAAAGAGAGCGATATCGTATCATCGCCAAAATATATTAATTTTTTCACTAACCTTCTCAGAATTCTTCAGATGACACTCCTGTAACATCACATTACAACATACATATACAGTTTGTTCGAAAATGTGCATATTTAGCCACCAAAATCATGGTTAGACAATGACAAAAGTTGCCCAGCTGGTCAGACAATGTCGTGCGCCATATTAGACAGTGATCTAGTCGTATACATAAATACTCATAAACGTGACTAAAAAATATAGGGTGGACAGCGATTGATAGACAATTTAATTCTTAATACAATCGCTGATTTACATTTTTTAAATTATCCTTACTTTTCAATACAGTTTGCGCCAAGCGAAGCTACGTCTAACAAGATGGCGTCATAAGCGATTAACATTTTTCGACAGAAACACGATTTATCATAATAAATTGTTCCTACTTTGAGCTGTTCTTCCATCAGAATCTTGGGCAAAGAATCCTTTCTTGGGTCTAATCGTCTTTTGGTCGAAAGCTGTCCTCTTGCCATGTGGAAATGCCAACTGCGTTTGGCATGAACTGGAAACCTGCCCGGCTCTTCAAAAAGTCTCAGAAATAAATGTCCCAAAATGCGCACTAAACGGATATAAATTGCTATAAAACGGTTTAAATTAACTACCTTATGATGTTTTTAACTCCTATAACGAGTAAAAACATGACCTGAGAAATATTACTGGCTCCACTAATGCTTGGAAAAAGAACGGGTCGGTGTCCACCGTGCGTCCGGCGCAGCTGGAAAGGAGTTCCTACCTACACGTGTTTTTGTTTTATAGTGGCTGTGATTGGGCAATCGATACCATTCAAAGCGTCATCACGTAAAGGCATCCAGGGGAAGACGTAAGCAGTGTCCATATCCTTATAGCATTCACAGTGGCCTTTAAACTGACTCCAGATCAGGGGCCAAAATGTGTGAAATCTGACTCCATGTCAGGGAAATTGCTGTAGAATGAGTTCTGTTCCATTTAGAGACAAAATTCCAACGGCTATAGAAACTAGAGACTGTTTTCTATCCAATAATAGTAATAATATGTATATTGTACGATAAAGTAGGAGAGTAGGAAGCCGTTTAATCTGTAATGCAAATATGCTAATGAGTAAACAGCACCCCCTGTAGTCGCAAGAAGTTTTAACATACTTTACTAACCTTTTTTTTGGGAGCTTTGATGCAGCCATTCTCTTCACATGGTGCAACCAGGAAGTAAACATCTCTGGTCGTGTGACAATTTACACTGAACATGTGACACTGCACATCTTTCATTGAGACCCTTTATTATTTCAATATTTGCTGGAAATGCATTGATACGTCATTCAGTAAAAATTATTGTGCCTTATAACTGAAAAGTTTTTTACGGTCACTATTGTGGCTGATGGGATTAAATAGGTTAATAATTGCATAATAACACAAGGCTACAACAACAACACACTGAAGTTATAGGCTATTTATTAAATATGTTTGCCAGCTCCAGGTAGGCTATACAAGCGGCACAAATTGATTTGCAATGACTCCAGTGATATCGTAATTTCAACATATTTATTGTATAAAATGGTAGGCTACAGTTGCCAGATGCAAATGTATCATTCTTCACATTTAATGTCAGTTTCATTGAGGACTTTTCCCCTTAACAGAAGCAGACGAGGGAGTTCCATTACTTTTCCACCCGTGCAGCGCTCGAGACCCACAAACTGAGCATGTGTAAAACCCTTTGCTTGAAACGGTTTTCCAAGTGCTTAGGGATGATGTGATAAGACTTGGGCACTACGTCTTCGATTGACATTGCATTTATTTGTTTGTTTGTTAGTTAGTTAACTATACAAGCAAGTTACAACTGACTGCACACCTCTGCGAACAAGCTATCTCGACCAGTTTACAGCTAATCTCAACCAGTTTACAACTGACTGCACACCTCTGCGAACAAGCTATCTCGACCAGTTTACAGCTAATCTCAACCAGTTTACAACTGACTGCACACCTCTGCGAACAAGCTATCTCGACCAGTTTACAGCTAATCTCAACCAGTTTACAACTGACTGCACACCTCTGCGAACAAGCTATCTCGACCAGTTTACAGCTAATTATGCTAGTTAGCTAGCTAAATCAGGGGTGGTGTGAGAGAAACATCTGCACGAGCTCAGCCATCCACACAGACGCATGTGCAATTATTGGCTGGGAACATTTTCACGCTGTGTGAATTTATACTCGATTAACTGAAAGAATATCAGAATATCAATTTTCTGATATTCTTTGAGTTAATTTGGGAAATAGAAACTCAATAAAAACTAGTTTTCCCATGGTGCCCCAGGTTAATGAGTTAATAATTGCTTGATTCAGTTAATCACGTAATTAGAAACTTGTAATCATTCGATGAGCAACAGTCGTCACATTAACTAATACAACGTCACGACATATTGGCGCCCCCTGTGAGGATTCTAAGATAGGACTAGGCCGCACTGTTGGGTTAATTCCATACCAATTGTGAAGCCAGATACATATATACCATTAATAGCTATAGGCAGGACTAGTGTGGGAGAGAAGCGTGTGTGTGTGACGTACAATTTCACCCAGATACTGGTCGGGAGTAGACACCCGGTGGCATTTCTGACGAAAGCCAGTGTGTAGGGGGGGTCTACTGAATGCTACGGACTAGGGCATATGTACCAGCCGATTGCAAGCATTCTGAGAATAATACTAGTTGGGCCCAATTTAGTGTTATTTCTGTCGATCGCTTCCAGGAGCGACCTAACTCGGTCATAAGCAATTCCTAGAGCGAGGACATATGAGCCAGCCATTACGGAAATTGGAGTAGATATATTCGTTTGACCGAAGCGAAGTCATTATCTCTCTACCTCTCGCGTTTGGTAACGCGAAGAGTTTAAGGGTTGAACGTGAGACGTCACCTAGTAAACCCGTTCCCTCGTTGGAGGGAATTTCCCGCGTGCGGCGAGGTGGAAACCCCGCGCAAGGAAAGCTAAGCATTGCGCCAGATGCTAAGCTAACAAAGGGGAGCAGCCATTTTTGTTTTCCCCTTTGTTCATAGTGAATTCCCACGCCAGGCGGGAATCCTGTGAGATCTCAGCTTGCGCTATCAGTAACCTCTGGCGAAGAATCGCCAGTCATTTTTCGTGAAATAATTCAGGTTACGCTGGAGGATATCAAACCAGTCTCAACTGATTGGATATCATTGTCTCAGTCAATTTTATACATACATTAAATTGATACACTACCTTTCCAGGTTGGTTATTGGAATAATACACAAAGTAATGTGTTCTAACCAATGAGACATGGTTAAACTGTTCCACATAACTTAGATATAGCAACTATTTCAGGTTAATTAAAGATAATTCCTGTAGCCTATACGGGGTTGACTAATCATTCAAATTGATTCATGAATTAAATATGTTTTACCAGCTTCATGGTGTTTAGGGAGACCTTTTTACAGCACTGTGAAATTCTACCTTTACTGGTACCTGGTCGATTTTAGCTTGTGTTAACAGTGACCTCCGGTGGTGAAGAATCACCAGTAATTATTTTAAAATAATTCAGCTTATGCTGTACGATATCTAACCAGTCTCAACTGATTGGATATCATTGTCTCATTAAATTTTATACATACATTAAATTGATACACTACCTTTCCAGGTTGGTTATTTGAATAATACACAAACTAATGTGTTCTAACCAATGAGACATAGTCGAACTTTTCAATGTTAACTTAGAGATAGCAACTCTTTCAGGTGAATTAAAGTTAAAATTCCCAAATAGCCTATACAGGTTAGATTTATCATTAAAATCGATTTAATCAATTAAACCTGTTTTGGCAAGTTCAGTAATAACCAACTCACATTACTGACCCAGTCTTGATGACTCATTGATGTTTACAAACTGAGTTAAATCGTGTTTGCAGCCTCCAACTCAAAAACCCAAACATTACGTAAATTGAAATAACTGATAATCGTAACAATGAGCAATCCATCAGATGGGTTTCCACCCATTTCCCCTCTCATCAGTGGACCTTCACCCGCGGAAAGATTGATCGCTGACCTCAGCAACGATGCAAATCCTAACTGTGCCGAGGGGCTGAAAATGTTAGATTTCGAAGCCATAAGCGAGAAAAATGCAGACTTAGGGTTAGGGTTAGGGTTAGGGTTAGGGTTAGCGACAGATGCTCTTCAAAATAGACCATCAGGCGGAGGCCTTGTGAAGGTTCTCTCCAGTTTAGCCCTCAACTATGCCCACCAGCAGAGATGGACAGTGCACCAGTACCTCAGTTCCCAGCAGAGGCACGAGCAGGAAGCTGGCATGTTCAAGGCACAGGTGGAGAGAACCATGGAGCTGGCATCGAAAGCCGAAAAGGATAAGCTACTGCTAGCCGAGGAACTGTGTGAGGACAGATAAATTGGAAGATCTGTCTAACACTTATAAGAAAGAACGCAAACAAACTCTTGACCAAGTACGTATTCTAAAGGAACAACTCATTTTAGCCAAAACTAAATACGATGAAGTCCATGCAAAACTTGATGAATCTAACGAGCTAGCTAGAAACCGGGGCGAGCAACTTGAGGCCCTGCAAACGGTTGTGAATGAAACCACTCAATGCAATAATGCTCTATTCCAAAAGCTGCAGACCAAAGACGATCAGTTAATGAACACAATGACCAAGTTGGAGGACAAAACAGCAGAACTCATTGAAGTCGCTGATTTAATGAAGGATGAGAAAGACCAAGTGAGAAAGTTGGAAAATGTGACCTTTAAACAAAAGGAGGACATTGCATCACTGGATCTCTCACTCCACACTCAAGACCTCTCACTGCAAACCATGACAGATAAGTATGAGGCCGAGCGGAGCAAGGGCGACACCTACGTGTCTAAAATAAACACCCTCAACTCCCAGGTGGACTCTGCGATGCAGCAGAACACCACCCTTAGGTATCATCTGGAGGAACTCCAGAACAGTCATGCGCTATCGCGGGACAACCAAACCAAGCAAAAGAGCTCACATCCGGAGCTCAGAGACCGAGGGAATGTAGATGACAGGAGATGTCAGCCTCTTTCTCTTGGCCATTCGGCCCACAGTGAATTGGGGCCTCCTCGCCAACACAACCACAGCTTGACTTTTCCTCTTGGCCTTTCGGCTCACAATTGCCCACGGGAGAGTGCAGATGCTCCCCGCGCACTTGGCGGAGACCGCCTTGACAAAATTGTTAAAAACTTCCGCCTCTTTGACCCCGTTCCAGGAAAACCAAACGACACTGAGACATTCTTAGCAGAAATAGAGGACGCCTTGGATGGCTACCCAAACGCTACGAATGCAGACAGGCTCTACCTTTTGTAGCGAACGTCCAACAGACATGTGACAAGGTTCATCCGTTTACAAGAGCAACACCACTATGCTCAACTTGCCACGATTTTGAAAATAGAATTCAGTGGTTCTGCGACTCGCAAACACGATAGCTTGTTGGCTAACAATATCAGACAATCTCGAAATGAACATCCACAAGCCTACTATCACCGGATTCGTTCAGCTTACTTTGGCATGCTCACTGAAACCGGAATGGAAGATCTATTACCATTTAATCAACTGTTCCTGTCAAACATGTCTTCCAACTTCATAAACTACTTGGGCCCTACTGCCCACGTTGGGTTGCAAATCTCGACGCTCCGAGAACTTGCAAGCACCGCTATTGAAGCATCAAAAGCAAGCCGGGCTAAAAGCCCGGACACCTCAACTTTCGAGCTTAGGCGGGAACCATCACTCGAATTGGAAGGTGCTGCATCGGGGACATGTGCGGTAAAAGATGACGATCAAAGGGGGTGGCTACCAAGTAACCACCACTCCGACAACCACCGCCGTAACAATAGCAACAATGAACGTTCACAATCTAACAAGTCCCGTAGAGATCAACCTAGTCGATATGCCCCTGCGCCTAACTCTCACAAATGGTCAGGAACTAAGGGTAACAAGCGTAACAAGGGCAACAAAGTGTTCAAAAATGATCTAAACGCTAACCGAAATGATATAGAAGCTATGGTAAGAGAGATACTGCAGCGTAAGAAACCTGAGAAAGAGGACAAGGATAAGTCATCATGACTAGGTGTAAAATCGTCGGAAACCAAGTCCGCTGAAACTCTTGCAATTCAAGAGGACGCAAACATTTTCATTACCCCCGCCCCCACTCAAACCCCTGTCCAAGAACCGCTTGTTCTAGACACAAGCCCGCAGGTTTTGTCTACAGACTTGGATACGGATGTGGAGATGCTCAAGATAAGTAGCTTTGCAACAGACGATTCCTCTCCCATTCCGATAGAGGACCCACTGGGTCACGTTGGTGACTTATCTGTCTTGGAAATCGACAAAGATTACAAACCGCTCCGTTCTCCCAACCCACTCCATTTTGTTGGAGATATGACGAGAAAAACCAACTCGAACAGGCCATACCTTAGAACAGTCCTGGAGGACTGTTTGACCTGTCACGCTCTGATAGATTCGGGGTTCGACAATTTCCCTCATATCCGAAACCTTGCTGGATGACCTAAAAAGGGCAGTCGACCCTGCAAAACGTTGGTTGAAAACGGAACATTGCGATACAAATCTTCGAGGCTTCACGCAAGCCACCTCGCCCCTAACCAAGCGTCTCCTACTTAAACTCAACTTCGAAAACGTGTCACTGATCCACCCCGTGTATGTGACTAGCATCGAAATTGAACGGATGCTGATTGGGATTGTTTTAATTGACCGTTTGGTACCACTAATGGATTGGAAAACCAATCAAATCTGGTCACAAATACCGATGCCAACTCCGTTGCCTGCACCGCATTCTTCCAAGGCTACCTGCCATACATTGTGCAACGATGTGGGTTCGACGTCAGCATCTGACGCAAACCCGGTGAACTTGGCCATGAGCCCGCCATTGGTGGCAAATGACAAGGTTAGTTCAATTCGGAACTTAACCGAACATGAGGTCTTTCTGTGTGGCTTGGGTGACTCACCAGCTGACACTTAGCGCCCTCCTCTGATAGGGGGCGTGTGCCTAAACGGTACTATGGTTGAGGATGCCATACTGGCAACCTGGTCAGAAAAATCCGCAATCAGTCTGGAATTGTTCAACGAAATTTCGAAAACGGTTAACTGCCATCCCCTTGTGCCGAAAACGTTTAGATTTCCACTGGGAACGACTCCCCAGACAACACTCACCGCAGTAGGGGTGTGTGCGCTATCGATCCGCATTGGAACCAAGGAAGTATCTCACTACCTACTGGTTGTCGCGGACCTCCCACATACAGTCTATGTGGGAGCGGAAATTTTGGTAAGATTGGGTGTTAAACTCGACACCATACACCAAGTTCTTTGGTCTTTGGCTCAGCCAAACCAACATGCCTTGCTTTCGACCCGGTGCGAATGGCATCCGGGCAGACTATTCCCAAAGCTTGCAAGGTGATTACTGAATCCGCCATGTTGATCCCGGCAAGAACTACAGAGGTTTCTGTAAGACTGAACCTGGCGCCCGGATACCGGATGGAAGGCACCACTGCGTTCTTCCAACCCTCTCCGCAACTATTCGACTTGGGCCTAACTATCAATGGCAACCCGCTGTTGGAACTAACCGCTAGATCCACTTACCTCCTGGTACAAAATCTGACTCAAGCGGATATTTCCATTTCTCGGCACACTCAGCTAGGAACATTGATCGATTACTCCTTCCATGATTTTGAACAGGTTGTTCCCGTGATTGGGTCTCTTCCATCCTCCCTAGACCTAGATGGCGAGGGAGGTACGCTGTTTACTTGTCAGTCAAAAGCAATCGCACTAACTCCCGTATTGCCACTTGACGACACATCAACGTTCAGGCTGGATGTCGATTCTGACAGCAACCTGTTAATATACTCCATCGTCACGGAGGATGATATTGCGTCTCCTCCTGCACGCGAAGTACACTCTTGTGAGGTAACAACTGATGATTCTCCCAAAGGTGACATGCCATCACCACCCGATGAAGACCTGTACAACGTCGCCGAACCATATCCTGGTTTTCATGTGCAGGTAATACAACTACTGTCGGAGGCTGATGCTCTTGTCAATGACAAGTTGAGAGAATCAGTTGAGAGAATTGTTTAACAAACACAGTGAGATCTGGTCAACAGACTCACTGGATTGCGAGGTTACGGATATCCATGTGGTGCGTATTCCTACGCCACCCGGAGCAACTCCTACGTTTGTTAGACAATACAAAATCCCGCTCGCAGCATACGCAGCGGTACAATAGATTATCGATTCCTTATTAGCTAAACAGATAATCAGGGAATGTAACAGTACGTACAGCGCTCCCGTGTGGCCCGTTCTAAAACCAACGGGTAAATGGCGTCTTACCGTTGACTATAGACAACTCAACAAACTGGTTCCGCTGTCTCGTTGGCCAATGACACAGCTAGACCAAGAGTTGCCAAAGGTGGCAAACGCTAAGTACTTCTCCACCGTCGACGTGGCTAATGCTTTCTGGACCATGACAGTCGACCCTCGTGACCAACACAAGTTGGCTTTCTCTTTCTCGAACAAGCTCTTTACGTTCAATCGCTGCCCATTTGGGTATGCGAACTCCCCCTCAGAGTTCAACATCTTCCTGCACAAGGCAATGCCAGACGCAGCCTCTAGGGGGACGATAATCTACGTGGACGACGTTCTCATGAGAAGTGAGACTTGATCACATCACCTCAATGAAATGGACCACGTTCTCACCCAACTCGGGACTGCAGGGGCTAAGTTGGCCATCATGAAGGGACAATGGTGCAGGACCAAGGTAAACTACGTTGGGCTTCTGGTGGGTGCTGAGGGCATCCTGCCACAGTCGAACAGAATCCAGGCTGTCCACAACATCAAAACACCTACGAACCTTCACGAGGTGCGCAGCTTCTTGGGAGTATGTAATTACTCCCGCCAATTCGTCGAAAACTACGCCGACTTATCAAAACCGTTGACTCATCTTCTTCAGAAAGACACCCCATTCATTTGGGAGGTCACTCACAACGAAGCTGTGGCTTCCTTGAAAAACCAGCTTTGCAAGGCACCCTGCCTGGTATACCCCAACAAAGACAAGACATTCTTCTTGGAAGTTGGTTTCTCAGAGCACTGCCTTAGCGCTGGGTTGTACCAAAAATACGACCAAGACAAATGTGTTGTTGCTTACGCGAGCAAAACACTCAACCCTGCAGAACACAAATACTCAGACTGCGAAAAAGCACTGCTGTCGACAGTCTGGGCAATCAAACACTTCACCAGTTATGTCGGAGGACAAAAGGTGATCATAGAAACGTGTCACCAGCCTGTGACTTTTCTGAAAAGCCAACGAATCCGTGAAGGTGCTGTACACCACAGCGGGATAGCAGCTTGGCTCATGACGCTACAGAGCCATGATGTAGTAATCAACTACGCAAAAGCGAAAAACCTGCCTTTGGGCAGTGCTTTGGCGGTGTGTCAACGCTGTGGTGACGATGAAACCGACTCCGCACCACCCCCGCGGGGCATCGCTCCGCCATTGCCTTCGAACCATCACTACTTCGAAGAGAATGTGTGTCTTGAAATGCCGATGGCATTTGTAGATGGCTGTTCTTACCGATCACTTGCAAGCTGGTGTGGGAATGGTATGGCACAACGACATTCTGTGCAAGCCACTTCAATTTCAGCTTGGCAACAAGAGCAGCCAGTTTGCAGAAGTTTGCAAACGGCGGTGAAACACGAATTGTCAGAACTGGCGATCTGCACCGATTCAAACTATGCGAGACTCACCTTCTTATGCCACTTGCCGTTTTGGAAACAAAAGCACATGGCTACTTCAAGTGGTAAGGAAGTGAAAAACAAAGAGCTCATCCTAGCTTGTGATGACCTCATCACCAAACACGACATACAGGTGTATTGGAAAAAAAGTCAAAGGACACTCCAAATCACCTGGTCGTGGCAAACTTGGCAACGACCATGCCGACAGCATGGCAAAATCCGGTGCAATTCACGGCACCCCTTGGGTGTTTGATGCTCGAGACAAAAAAAACACTGAGGATGCTATGGTGTCCTATGCTAAATCTATCAAGTTCCGGGTTGGCGCGAGTAGTCGAACTTCGCTTCGCTCAACAGGTAATATTACATTTCATTACAGTACAACGGTTTGATTTGTTTGATCTTAGCAATTTTTCTTAGCTAGCTACATAGCCGTCTTTGTATGAAAGATAATTGTGTAGTTTAGAATAATTATCGAGGTTAGCTAGCCAGCTATTTTCGTCCTTCTAACGTAGTCAACACTGCTAGCTAGCCAGCTAGCCAACTTCTACCGAATAGCAGCACTGTAGAAACTATTACATTACAACGGAACGACTTGATTAGTGTAGTGTTAGCTAGCTACATAGTTGTCTTTGCTGTCTTTGTATCTAAGATAATTGTGTAGTTTAGAGTAATTATCGAGGTTAGCTAGCCAGCTATTTTCGTCCGCCGCGCCACGCCACCGTTCTCCTACCTAGTCAACAACTGCTAGCTAGCTAGTCAACTTCTACCGACTTGCAGCACTGTAGAAACTAATACATTACAACGGAACGATTTGATTAGTGTAGTGTTAGCTAGCTACATAGTTGTCTTTGCTGTCTTTGTATCTAAGATAATTGTGTAGTTTAGAGTAATTATCGAGGTTAGCTAGCCAGCTATTTTCGTCCGCCGCGCCACCGTTCTCCTACCTAGTCAACAACTGCTAGCTAGCTAGTCAACTTCTACCGACTAGCAGCACTGTAGAAACTAATAATACATTACAACGGATCGATTTGATTAGTGTAGTGTTAGCTAGATACATAGTTGTCTTTGCTGTCTTTGTATCTAAGATAATTGTGTAGTTTAGAGTAATTATCGAGGTTACCTAGCCAGTTATCGAGGTTACCTAGCCAGCTACACTTTCAAACAAAGTCAACAACGCAGCCACTGCTAGCTAGCCTACTTCACCAGCCAGCAGTACTGTATCATTTTAATCATTTTAGTCAATAAGATTTTTGCAACGTAAGCTTAACTTTCTGAACATTCGAGATGTGTAGTCCACTTGTCATTCCAATCTCCTTTGCATTAGCATAGCCTCTTCTGTAGCCTGTCAACTATGTGTCTGTCTATCCCTGTTCTCTCCTCTCTGCACAGACCATACAAACGCCTCACACCGCGTGGCCGCTGCCACTCTAACCTGATGGTCCCAGCGCGCACGACCCACGTGGAGTTCCAGGTCTCCGGCAGCCTCTGGAACTGCCGATCTGCGGCCAACAAGGCAGAGTTCATCTCAGCCTATGCTTCCCTCCAGCCCCTCGACTTCTTGGCACTGACGGAAACATGGATTACCACAGATAACACTGCTACTCTTACTGCTCTCTCCTCGTCTGCCCACGTGTTCTCGCACACCCCGAGAGCTTCTGGTCAGCGGGGTGGTGGCACTGGGATCCTCATCTCTCCCAAGTGGACATTCTCTCTTTCTCCCCTGACCCATCTGTCTATCGCCTCCTTTGAATTCCATGCTGTCACAGTTACCAGCCCTTTCAAGCTTAACATCCTTATCATTTATCGCCCTCCAGGTTCCCTTGGAGAGTTCATCAATGAGCTTGACGCCTTGATAACTTCTTGCGAATATAGGGGGTGCTGTTTCGACTTAGCATAAATTGGTCTCCAGATTAAACTGCCTAGTTCTCAATTCTTGCTCGTACAATATGCATATTATTATTATTATTGGATAGAAAACACTCTCTAGTTTCTATAGCCGTTGGAATTATGTCTCTGAGTGAAACAGAACTCATTCTACAGCACTTTTCATGACAGGGAGTGAGATTTCAGAAATCTTGGCCCCTGTTCCCAGGTCAGTTGTAATGTCCCTGTGAATGCTATGGGGATACAAACACTGCCTACGCCTTCCTCTAGATGTCAGTAAGTGGTGACAATTTGAATGGAGTCGATTGCGCAATCAGGGCCTGTATAAAAGACCAAAGAGCGGAAGTACATTTCTTTTCCTCCCTGCGCCTGACGCACGATGGACGTCGGACTGGCCTCCTTCCAAGCTGTTGTTTAGCCAGTAATATATCTCCGGTCATGTTTTTACTCGTTATAGGTGTTAAAAACATCATAAGGTAGTTAATTTAAACTGTTTTATAGCAATTTATATCCGTTTAGTGCGATTTTCTGGCATTTCTTTGTGACGCACCTCCAAGAGTTGGGCACTTTTCCAGTACATGCCGAACGTTAGTGGCCATTTCGACGGGACAAGAGGACATCTTTCGACCAAAAGACGATTAGACCGGAGAAAGGATACATTGCCCAAGATTCTGATGGCAGTTCAGCTAATAGTAAGAACTATTTATGATGATAAATCGTTGTTCTGTCGAAAAATGTTAAACGCATATTCCGCCATTTTCTTTGGGGTAGCTTTGCTTTGGCGCACCCTGTATTGCACAGTAAGGATAATTTAAAAAATGTAATTCAGCGATTGCATTAAGAACTAATTTGTCTTTCAATCGCTGTCCACCCTGTATTTTTTAGTCAAGTTTATGAGTATTTATTCATTAGACTAGATCACTGTTCAATATGGCGCCCGACATTTTCTGACCAGCTTGGCTACTTTTCTCATTGTATAACCACGATTTTTGTGGCTAAATATGCACATTTTCGAACAAACTCTATATGTATGTTGTAATATGATGTTACAGGAGTGTCATCTGAAGAATTCTGAGAAGGTTAGTGAAAGAATTAATACATTTTGGTGGTGATAATGCTATCGCTCTTTTTGCCGTGAATCAATGCTGGGTAATGTTTGCACATGTGGTATGCTAATATAACGATTTATTGTGTTTTCGCTGTAAGACACTTAGAAAATCTGAAATATTGTCTGGATTCACAGGATCTGTGTCTTTCAATTACTGTACACTGTGTATTTTTTAGAAATGTTTTATGATTAGTAATTAGGTAATACACGTTGCTCTCTGTATTTATTCTAGTCGAGTTGTGATGGTGGGTGCAATTGTAAACTATGATTTATACCTGAAATATGCACATTTTTCTAACAAAACCTATCCTATACAATAAATATGTTATCAGACTGTCATCTAAATGAGGTTTTTTCTTGGTTAGTGGCTATCAATATCTTTATTTGGCCGAATTGGTGATAGCTACTGGTGGAGAGAAAAAATGGTGGACAAAGAAAAATGGTGTCTTTTGCTAACGTGGTTAGCTAATCGATTTACATATTGTGTCTTCCCTGTAAAACATTTTACAAATCAGAAATGATTGCTGGATTCACAAGAAGTGGATCTTTCATCTGGTATCTTGGACTTGTGATTGAATGATATTTAGATGCTAGTATTTACTTGTGACGCTATGCTAGCTATGCTATTCAGCTTTTTTACTGGTGGGGGAGGTGGGGGGTGCTCCCGGATCCGGGTTTCTGAGTCGGTAGAAGTGATAAGTTCCTTTCCTGAGGATGGCTCACCTCTCACAGTTCTGGGTGACTTTAACCTCCCCACGTCTACCTTTGACTCATTCCTCTCTGCCTCCTTCTTTCCACTCCTCTCCTCTTTTGACCTCACCCTCTCACCTTCCCCCCTACTCACAAGGCAGGCAATACACTTGACCTCATCTTTACTAGATGCTGTTCTTCTACTAATCTCATTGCAACTCCCCTCTAAGTCTCCGACCACTACCTTGTATCCTTTTCTCTCTCGCTCTCATCCAACACTTCCCACTCTGCCCCTAATCGGATGGTATTGCGCCGTCCCAACCTTCGATCTCTCTCCCCCGCTACTCTCTCCTCTTCCATCCTATCATCTCTTCCCTCTGCTCAAACCTTCTCCAACCTATCTCCTGATTCTGCCTCCTCAACCCTCCTCTCCTCCCTTTCTGCATCCTTTGACTCTCTATGTCCCCTATCCTCCAGGCCGGCTCGGTCCTCCCCTCCTGCTCCGTGGCTCGACGACTCATTGCGAGCTCACAGAACAGGGCTCCGGGCAGCCGAGCGGAAATGGAAGAAAACTAGCCTCCCTGCGGACCTGGCATCCTTTCACTCCCTCCTCTCTACATTTTCCTCTTCTGTCTCTGCTGCTAAAGCCACTTTCTACCACTCTAAATTCCAAGCATCTGCCTCTAACCCTAGGAAGCTCTTTGCCACCTTCTCCTCCCTCCTGAATCCTCCCCCCCCCCCTCCTCCCTCTCTGCGGATGACTTCGTCAACCATTTTGAAAAGAAGGTCGACGACATCCGATTCTCGTTTGCTAAGTCAAACGACACCGCTGGTTCTGCTCACACTGCCCTACCCTGTGCTTTGACCTCTTTCTCCCCTCTCTCCAGATGACATCTCGCATCTTGTGACGGCCGGCCGCCCAACAACCTGCCCGCTTGACCCTATCCCCTCCTCTCTTCTCCAGACCATTTCCGGAGACCTTCTCCCTTACCTCACCTCGCTCATCAACTCATCCTTGACCGCTGGCTACGTCCCTTCCGTCTTCAAGAGAGCGAGAGTTGCACCCCATCTGAAAAAACCTACACTCGATCCCTCCGATGTCAACAACTACAGACCAGTATCCCTTCTTTCTTTTCTCCCCAAAACACTTGAACGTGCCGTCCTTGGCCAGCTCTCCTGCTATCTCTCTCAGAATGACCTTCTTGATCCAAATCAGTCAGGTTTCAAGACTAGTCATTCAACTGAGACTGCTCTTCTCTGTGTCACGGAGGCGCTCCGCAATGCTAAAGCTAACTCTCTCTCCTCTGCTCTCATCCTTCTAGACCTATCGGCTGCCTTTGATACTGTGAACCATCAGATCCTCCTCTCCACCCTCTCCGAGTTGGGCATCTCCGGCGCGGCCCACGCTTGGATTGCGTCCTACCTGACAGGTCGCTTGGCGAGAATCTGTCTCCGCACCACGTGCTCTCACCACTGGTGTCCCCCAGGGCTCTGTTCTAGGCCCTCTCCTATTCTTGCTATACACCAAGTCACTTGGTTCTGTCATATCCTCACATGGTCTCTCCTATCATTGCTATGCAGACGACACACAATTCATCTTCTCCTTTCCCCCTTCTGATAACCAGGTGGCGAATCGCATCTCTGCATGTCTGGCAGACATATCAGTGTGGATGACGGATCACCACCTCAAGCTGAACCTCGGCAAGACGGAGCTGCTCTTCCTCCAGGGGAAGGACTGCCCGTTCCATGATCTCGCCATCACGGTTGACAACTCCTTTGTGTCCTCCTCCCAGAGTGCTAAGAACCTTGGCGTGATCCTGGACAACACCCTGTCGTTCTCAACTAACATCAAGGCGGTGACCCGTTCCTGTAGGTTCATGCTCTACAACATTCGCAGAGTACGACCCTGCCTCACACAGGAAGCGGCGCAGGTCCTAATCCAGGCACTTGTCATCTCCCGTCTGGATTACTGCAACTCGCTGTTGGCTGGGCTCCCTGCCTGTGCCATTAAACCCCTACAACTCATCCAGAACGCCGCAGCCCGTCTGGTGTTCAACCTTCCCAAGTTCTCTCACGTCACCCCGCTCCTCCGCTCTCTCCACTGGCTTCCAGTTGAAGCTCGCATCCGCTACAAGACCATGGTGCTTGCCTACGGAGCTGTGAGGGGAACGGCACCTCCGTACCTTCAGGCTCTGATCAGGCCCTACACCCAAACAAGGGCACTGCGTTCATCCACCTCTGGCCTGCTCGCCTCCCTACCTCTGGGGAAGTACAGTTCCCGCTCAGCCCAGTCAAAACTGTTCGTTGCTCTGGCACCCCAATGGTGGAACAAACTCCCTCACGACGCCAGGTCAGCGGAGTCAATCACCACCTTCCCGGAGACACCTGAAACCCCACCTCTTTAAGGAATAGGAATCCTTTTAGGATAAAGTAATCCTTCTAACCCCCCCCCCCCTTAAAAGATTTAGATGCACTATTGTAAAGTGGCCGTTCCACTGGATATCATAAGGTGAATGCACCAATTTATAAGTCGCTCTGGATAAGAGCATCTGCTAAATGACTTAAATGTAAATGTAAATGTGTCTGCGGTAACGCGTAGCCATGTAGCACCAGGAAAACGTCTTCGCACGAACATAATGTGTTGCTAACGCATTCATTCCTGAATGACAACCTGGTAGCAATGCAACACCAAGATGAGTCCCTCGCCACTTTGATGGCATTCCTGTCGGATCCTGTCAACCACCCAGTGTCCGAACTGACTTTGGCAGGTTCACACGATTTGCGTTCGCTGTTCGCAAATAAGCAGCACCTCACACTTGTAGATGACCTACTGGTGTATGTTTCAGAAACCGACACCGCTCGAAGGTGGGTGGTTGCTAAAACACAGAGTGGGATAATGATAGCCCATGCCCACGACGAGCCATGTGGAGGCAATAGGGGTGTCAAGGCTACATGTGAAACATTGCGACAGGTGGCCTACTGGCCTCACATGGAACAAGACGTGGCACAATACGTGAGGGGGTGTCTAGTTTGCTGCCAGTTTCAACCCTCCAAGCCACTTCACAGAGCACCCCTGCAACGCAAGGGTGTGTCTTTCCCCTGGAGCTCGATCCAGATCGACTGGGTCGGCCCAGTTGCCAGGTCGGCCAGAGGCAACAAGTATCTCCTCACAGTGACTTGCGCATTCACAAAGTGGGTGGAGTGCCTGCCGGCGACCAATGACACAGCGGAGACCACGGCCGTTCTTTTGCTGAACCACGTTTTCAGTCGTTTCGGCCTGCCAGGAGAAACCGTGGACAGCGACAGAGGAACCCACTTGTCGGCAGCCGTAATGACCGAACTGTGGAGGCTTCTGGGAGTCAAAGCTAAACTCCACATCGCATACCACTCTAGGAGCTCGGGCAGGGTGGAAAGGAGCCACCAAACCATCGTCAGAATCTTGAGGAAATATGTGGCAGCCAACCACAAAGATTGGGACCTCAAACTCCCATTGGTACTGATGGCGATCAGAGCCACACGCAACAGGTCTACAGGAATAACACCCTTCGAGATGATGACGGGGCGGCAAATGACACTTCCACTGCATCTCCTGTACCAACCGGGAGATGTCGCCGCAGCCACCGCCTACACGGCTCATCAATACGTGACCGACTTGCGGAACCATCTCCAGACTACCTTTACGTATGCTCAAGGACAGTTAGAAAGAAGTGCAGAAGGTGACAAGACCTATTACGACAAAAAGGCCTCACACCAGGTGTTCGAGGTCGGGGATAAGGTGTGGTACTACATATACACCAAACCCATGGGCGTCGCAAGAAAGTTCCTGCCCCACTGGACGGGGCCACACGAGATTCTGGTGAAGCTATCACCTGTAGTTTACCAGATCAACAAAGGTCGACAAAACGCCACATTGAAGTGGGTCCACCGGAACCAAATCAAGTTGTACACCCCCCCCCCATGGGTTTGGAAGGGGTGCTAGCCAGCACCAAATAGATAAAACCTAGTAAAGTCAGAGGTACTAAGAAAATTCTTAAGTACCCTCAGCTGATCCCTTCCAGGGGATCAGTACGTTGCACCTATCTGTTGACACTATTGATATTGTCCTGCGCTGTACTGTTTTCAAAACAAAACCAGAAAAATAGTGGTCAAAACATTTTTGTTTACAATAACAAATAACTTAAATAATCCAACAATCTCTGATTATGCGTTTCTGTAGGATGGAGTTCCTTTGGCTGATCCTGACACTCTGCGCCCTGGTCAAAACCAACCCAGCAGACGTAATCACGAACGGACCTCCAACGGGAATCGTTCTCCGCGACGATCCAGGACTCCTCATAACTAACTTGCAGAGTACACACGCAGAGGGTGTATGTCTGCCTAGATGCAGAGAATGTGTACCGCCAACACATTCCACCTGCGGCGCATTTGAGTTGGGCCGGGGCTGACTGGACCAGCCAGGCAATTAAGCACGCCCAGCTAGACACTGCCCATATGTTGGCCCAACTCCAAAAGTTCACAGTAACCCAGTCAGAACTAGCCGAGCCCAGGCGAGAGAAACGATTAGTCGGGGCCCTACTATCGATAGGGGCAGCCGTAGGGTCACTATTTGCCCTAGGCACCACTGCCATCAACGCAGTCAGTCTAGCCACAGTCAAGAAGAATGTTAGGGAGATTACTGAAGAGATGCCACTTATCCAGCAGCAGATGAAGGCACAGGCCCTCAAGTTGCAACATGTGGGGAAGTCTCTCCAGGACACTATTCTGGTGGTCAACACACACGCTACTCTCCTGAACAAAACTATCCTGTCTGTAGGAAAGCTAGCAGAGGTCATGAATCATGACTATGCCCATGTCCAACTGGTTCGATTGTTACTGGAGGATTTTCTCCGTGAAGTTAGCTCTTCTATGGACAAATTGGCCATGAATAGAATCCCCTCATATCTAGTGCCCCTCTCAATGGTGCACAACATATTGACCTCAGCTACTTCAACCACGATAAGGCCATTACAGTCACATTTGGCCTATAGTCTGGGGTCGGCCATCCCAATACACATTGATGTTGATCGTAATGAAGTGGGATTTCTACTGACGCTGCCGGTTGTTGAACTGGAGAATATCTATAGATTGAAAACAGTTCTCAATGTAGGATTTTGGCGCGATAGTACCCACGTAAAGATTGCCACGCCCCCAGTAGTAGCTTACCAGGAAAACAATCCAGATTTCTATCTCACCTCTAACCTGTTAATGTGTACTCTAACCAAAGATGTCCACTACCTCTGTCCTAGCAAACCGTTTGTCAGGGATAACACTGAGTGTCTTTGTGGTATTAAAGCTATCACCAGCGAAGAACGCTGTAGAGCCAAACTAACAGCCAGGGATGGGGCCACCACCACACAAGTGGAGGTGGTAGGGGACCGATGGTTGGTCAATACACCGTTCGCGTCCGCCACTATGACTTACGAACGCCATGACTCCATCACCCAATTGATCTACCCCAACCAGACTGTTTTTGTTAAGGTACCAGAGGGGGCGATTATTCACATAGACGACCTCGCTCTATACCAACTTCCCGACGACAGGATAGACACAGAGATTGAAATGCCGGATGCTTTTGCTAAACGTTCAGTTGAGTTACCACAAGCCATTCAAAACCAAATCCAGTACGAGGGACCCATGACTGTTGATCTTAGCGTACTGGATGAGGCACTTTTAGTTGACCCGACTAACTACAGACCAAAAGATTGGTCTGTCACCCGCTCTTGGACGGTGCCGGACAGTATCCTGACTGTTACCATGATCCTTGGTCTTATTTCCCTTGGCGTGTGCACCTACTACGTACACAGGCGCACACGTGCAATGGAAGACCTAATGAGGTCTTATACTAGGATCACCTGTGGGACGGAAGCGATCCCAATTTTTGGAAGGTTGGCAATAGATCCTGAAAGCCCCTTTGGGGACCCAGTCCCAGCCTCCTTTCCCGAACTTGCTAGGTCAGCCCAGTAATGAGCCCAATGTAAGCTTTGGCCTTCAGGGGCCAAGTTTTTCCAAGTGCACTAACTACCCACCTGCAAGTAGGATCACCCTAGACAGGACATTGCCATGATAGAGTCATTTAGCCAAGACCATGGACATATATAGGACATAGTCCAAATTAGATGATTAGGGTGTGGTAGACACATTTTGTATACTTTTATGTTTTTATTCAAATTTTTCGTTTAATTTCCTTTGACACTTAGGAAACAGTAGAGCCCAATGCCGCTCGTTTAGGGAGGAAATGTAATGATATATTACCCGAGTGTTGTGCGTTTTTAACGTCTGCCAAGTTACTGCCTAGATCCACTAGCCGGGATAACCGGATGGCGGGCCGGAACACGGAGCCACTGCCGGACCTACCATGTCCATTCTGGTGGTGGTCCGCAGCTTGCGAAAATCCTACCAGGGCGAACCACCAAGGGGGGGGGGGGGGCTGCTATGATGATCCACAAACCAGGACATCCGATGGTCATTCTTATGGTGGGTTGCAACATGCAGAATCATTCCAAGTTGAACCTACCAGAGGGGGACTGTCATGACTGTCCTGATCAGGTCAGGTTACAGGAGACCACAACCCTACAGATTATCTCTCAACCCCAACAGAGGAGGAGAGATCTAGGGGTCTGAAGATGTGGGGGTTTTATGACCCCTCACACCCATGGTAATTCTGAGGCCACATACAAGATTCCTTTGTCCCTCTCACTATGGAGAACCAGCCTCAGAACTGTAAACATGCAATAAAGGGACTTTGGAACAACGGTTTCCGTCAACTACAATGGTGGTCATCACGATAGATGGAATATGAAAATGTATGTCATTTTTGTTTTGTTATTAAAGGTTAATAGATTACGTTATTATGAAAACATTGTAACGTTAAGAGTTTTCTTCGTATATGCTTGATGTTTATACATTGTACGTTGTGTGGAAAATGTCCAAATCAAAGAGAATGTTTTGGTAAAGATGAAATGTGAAGTTAGTTGTCTAAAATTGGATTTGAGTAAAATCTATACCTTGCCCCTTAAACTTGGTACGCCCAGAGAATTGCCCTGAAGGCGGTTACGCCCACTTCTGACCCGAGGGTATAAAACCTGTGAGTGCAGAATTAACAGATTAGACTAAGTGACCCGAGCTGCAGCCAAAGGTCTAAAAGGTCAACGAACCCAAAACGCAACAAGTTTGAAGACAAAGAAATCTTTTTCTACCCAAGCTACGGATGAGTAGCGTGTCTAAGCGGGTGTATTCAAGCCGAACCACCTAGCCTCCACTCCCCATCGAATCGTGGTATCTACACTCTTTCATCTTTACGCTGTGAGCTCTGAGCTACAGAGCTATCTGTCCTCCGAAGACCCCTTCCAGAGCAAGGGCAAGGGAACAGGCCAGTAAGCCAAAGGACACGGACATTGTGAGGACACCTAGAGAGGTGCGCAGGAGAAGTGCGTCATTGAGCAGCCTGAACGGTCCACGCGGGAAAATCCACGGAGACCTTCCAAAAGTAATTACATCATTATATTCTGACTCATAACAGCGGCAGTTTGGGGCAAGGCTAGGGTTAGAATGAGCATAGCTGACAATTTCACCCAAATGTATATTCTTCTCGTGTACTTTCTCTCTTTTAAATCCCCATTTTGGTTAACACGCGCCATAGCGTGTTGGCCCGTTAAACTAAGTTCTAATCAATAGCCTAGAATGTGTTTTTGTGTATGTGTATCTTTTATCATCATTTTAGCTTTTTAGTAAATAAACATTCAACTAAGATTGGTGTGGTGCGAATTCATTAGTGAGACCCGGGTCCGTGCAGAATCCCGGGCTATACGACGTTCAGAACGAGATTGTTAGAGGCAACTGGTTAATAAGCGGCTGTGGTAAAATCGATATTCTGATATTCTTTGAGTTAATTTGTGAAATACAAACTCAATAAAAACTAGTTTTCCCATGGTGCCCCAGGTTAATAATTGCTTGATTCAGTTAATCACATAATTAGAAACTTGTAATCATTCGATGAGCAACAGTCGTCACATTAACTAATACAACGTCACGACACTGGTCACCATAGCAGCACCCACCCGTAGCACGCTCCAGCAGGTATATATCACTGGTCAACCCCCACCTTAGCCAAATACATTTAAACTCAGTTTTTCACAATTCCTGACATTTAATCCTGACAAGAATTCCCTCAATTGTTCTGGGATTGGTCAGTTAGGATCACCACTTTATTTTAAGAATGTAAAGGTTTTCTTCCAGGGGTGAAGGAGAGGACCAAAGTGCAGCGCGGCTAGTGTTAAACATGTTTAATCCAAGAACAAGTGAAACACTACAAACAACATACAAAATAACAAATGTGCAAAACCGATACAGACCTATCTGGTGCAGAACACAAACACAGAGACAGGTAACAAACACCCACAAAATCCCAACACAAAACAAGCCTCCTATATATGAGTCTCAATCAGAGACAACGACTACCATCTGTCTCTGATTGAGAACCCACACTAGGCTGACATAGAAACAGACAAACTAGACACACAACATAGAATTCCCACCCAGCTCACGTCCTGACCAACTAAACACATACAAAACAACAGAAAACAGGTCAGGAACGTGACAAAGAATGTTAAATGTTAGAATAATAGTAGAGAGAATGATTTACTTCAGCTTTTATTTCTTTCATCACATTCCCAGTGGGTCAGAAGTTTACATACACTCAATTAGTATTTGGTAGCATTGCCTTTAAATTGTTTAACTTGGGTCAAACGTGTCGGGTTGCCATCCACAAGCTTCCCACAATAAGTTGTGTGAATTTTGGCCCATTCCTCCTGACAGAGCTGGTGCAACTGAGTCAGGTTTGTAGGCCTCCTTGCTCGCACACACTTTTTAGTTCAGGTCACAAATTGTCTATAGGCTAGAGGTCAGAGCTTTGTGATGGCCTCTCCAATACCTTGACTTTGTTGTCCTTAATGAGGACAGAGGGCGCTGTTTTCACTTTGGGGGAAAAACGTGCCCAATTTAAACGGCCTCGTACTCAATTCTTGCTCGTACAATATACATATTGTTATTACTATTGGATAGAAAACACTCTCTAGTTTCTAAAACCGTTTGAATTATATCTGTGAGTAAAACAGAACTCATTTGTCACAAACTTCCTGACCAGGAAGTGGAAAATCTGAAATCGATGCTCTCTTCTAGGTCCTGCCTATAAATGGGCATGATACCTATTAGTATACATGCACGCCATACACCTTCCCCTGGATGTCAAGATGCAGTGAGAGAAGAAATGTAGTGTTTATCTTGGTCTGAGATGGAATACGTCCTCTTGGAATGACGTGTCACCCATTTCCTGTTTTCAGGAAGGCCCGAGGGTGGACCTGGATTTGCCTTCTGAAATGCTGTCGTTATAGGCGACTACTATCTCCGGCTTTGATTTTATTTGATACATGTGACCATATCATCGTAAAGTATGTTTTTTCAATATAGTTTAATCAGATTATTGAAATTTTTTTGGGAGTTTTGCCGTGTTCCGTTCTCTGACTTTGTTGACGATGGAGAGCTTCGTGCCACTTGGCTAGTGTGCTTGCTAATTCAAGAGGGAAAGTGGCCGTTCTAAATCCAAACAACGATTGTTCTTGACAAAGGACCCCTTGTCCAACATTCTGATGAAAGATCAGCAAAAGTAAGAAACATTTTATGATGCTATTTCATATATCTGTCGTACATGTGAAGTAGTCGTCGGCGCCCAACTTTTGGGTACTCTAGCTATACCGAAGCTGGATGTCGTAATGAAGTTATTTTTTAGAATTCTAACACTGCGATTTCATTAAGAACTAATGGATCTATCATTTCCTATACAACATGTATTTTTTTGTTATGTTTATGAATAGCTATTTGGTCAGAATATGTGTGTCAGAAAAAGTGTCAGAAATGTGTGAAAGTTAAATATTTAAAAAAAATATCTTTTGAATTTCGCGCCCTGCACTTGAGCTGGCTGTTGTCATAAGTGTACCGACGTCGGGCTTGCAGCCATAAGAAGTTAAACTACCAGCACACAGCTCGGCTATCCATGCATACCCCACAAGACATGCCACCAGAGGTCTCTTCACAGTCCCCAAGTCCAGAACAGACTATTGGAGGCGCACAATACTACACAGAGCCATGAATATTTGGAACTCTATTCCACATCAGGTAACTGATGCAAGCAGTAGAATCAGATTTAAAAAGCAGGTAAAAATACACCTTATGGAACAGTAGGGACTATGAAGAGACACACACAGGTACAGACACACACACACTCTACACACACATACACTGTAATATGGTTTTATGGTGGTATCATACATTTTGTATTGTAGATATGTGGTGGTGTGACAGTGTTATATATTTTGTTTTATGTGTATTATAAGTGTTTTAATGTGTTTGGCCCCCTGGAAGAGTAGCTGCTGCCTTGGGATCCCTACTAAATACAAAACTACAAGTACAGAGGACAGCGATGCAGTCGAGGCAGGAAGAAAACAGAAGGACACTGACACACATCATGTAGCCTACTGCTGCCAGTTAGGCCTCATATTCTGGATGTATATTGTATGAAATAATAGGGTAATTAGGGAAGGGGGGGATTCGGGGAAACGTTTAGACACTAAGCTTCTTGCAATATAGCCTAACAAGTCATTAGATTGGCTTTTATAACACATAGTTTAACACATACTAACTAGACATTTATACAGTGCTTTTTATTAAACACAAGTCATCGTGTATTAGATTAGAACATTGAATGAATCCATAAATGCTAAATAATCCTAATCAATATGTTAAGGTGTGAAGGAAAATGTTCTGTTTGTGCTTTTCTAATAACCAATTTCACTGGGTTCATGCAGGTGACTGATTCTGAATACATGTTGATCCCTCCAAAAGTTTATCGTGTGAAGAGACAGCCTTGAAAAGTTAATCTTGTCTCGTGTCATAAATAATCGTTTGTTCCTGCCTGTGCTTGGTAAAGATATGAGAGGGGGAGCGACATGACCCCCTTCTTAGGACCATCTGGCAGAACTCCCAGAATATGTTATATAAGTTAAGATAGGAGACGATGCCAGACACATGCAGGAACCAACCCTATTGAACCATGCCTTAGTAGTTTGTATAAGAGATCAAATGGGACTTCCTCAACGGAGTTCACTTCAGACCAGTACTTTATGCATCTAAGTTTGACTGTGACCTCTCCAGCGCTCTGAATAAAGAGTGATTCATTTAATAATATTTAAGACTTTGAGTATCGCTGTGTTGAATTTCAACGACAAAGGGTAAAGGCATAAAGGAGAAGTTGGGTGCTATCTGTGTATTTTAATTGTTTTATCAATGTTTAGGCTATTTGCTTAGCTTCTAGATCTCTGTCTCTTTAGCCAGCTAGGAAAGTGATTGGTCGTTGGTGAGCGAACGGCTCATTTTGTTCGGGATCAGTCTGTCCTATCTGGTGTATTATCTTTTATTACACAGTAAAGAACTTTAGTATGAATCAACACAAAAGCTGTCTGTCTAGAGGGCAGGGAGTTCTAATGCTAACTAAGACACATTCTAAGGAAAACTAAGACACAAATGTAAAGAGAGGGTGTAAAACGTTAAGGCAACGTGAAGTGTCTTTAACAAGTCCTGTGGTGACAAACATCAGGGAATATCAAGGATGTTTGTCAGGTCAGGAAGCAGAGTAGAAACTGATTTTACATCACAGTGATATTGTTTACATGCAAGCCTAAACAGCACCTTTAAGATACTGGACACAGTGTAACACAGGTGCACTTAGATTTATAACAAAAGCAAGACCACCCACCCATCACTGTGATCTATAGGACATGGTGAAGTGGTCCTTCCTTCCTATGAGAAGGCTGAAGCACTGGTACAGCTTGTGTACAAAGCAGTGCTTGTACTACTGCCTACTTATCTGTGATAATAAGTTAATCACAAACTTATAGTCTCCAATCTCACTTGCTGATGTCATTCAGGGTCCCTATAGACCAGAATGGGTAAAATATCACTATCTTATAACGCTCCTTGGTCTTGGTAAGAGCTGCAAAACAATTAAAAAACTGGAGGAGAGGACGTCTCTTGCTGAGTTTAAAGCTCTGAGGAACATTTTGTTGACCATTGTGAAATTCATAATGTATTGTATTTATTGTGCTCTTGTGTTGTATGTACACACTGACTACTTCCTACTGACCTCTGGCCAAGTCTCCATCTTAAAAGAGGTTTCTCACCTCAAGGGTGTTTCCTGCTTAAACATCGGTTAAATTAAAATAAATTGTATGTTCTCACCAAATGGTTCAAGTTGTGATTCATGTTAAGTAAACTGATTCTAGAACAGTGCCGTACGGTAGTGTCTAGCCAACCTGAAGTGTGAACCAAAGTGCAATAATACCTGTTCTTTGCAATCATGTGACTTACACTAAAGAGAAGGATTCCTTTATCAGGGGATGGAAATCAGTCCACCTTCAGTTATACAGCACAGATAGTGAACTAGGTTATATGTCAAAAACAAAGTTGTATGTCAGGGGGCATGCAAATGAAAATACATATTTTCTTTGCAGTCATCTGCATTCAAAAATACACTATATATACAAAAGTATGTGGACACCCTTTAAATTAGTGAATTTGGCTACTCAGCCACACCCGTTGCTGACAGGTGTATAAAATTGAGCACACAGCCATAAAATCACCATAGACAAACATTGGCAGGAGAATGGCCTTACTGAAGAGCTCAGTCAATCACTCAATCAATCAAATGTATTTACAAAGCCCGTTTAACATCAGCAGATGTCACAAAGTTCTACACAGAAACCAAGCCGAAAACCCCAGACAGTAAGCAATGCAGATGTAGAAGCACGGTGGCTAGGAAAAACTCGCTAGAAAGGCAGAAACCTCAGAAGTAACCTAGAGAGGAACCAGGATCTGAGGGGTGGCCAGTCGCCTTCTGTCTGTGTCGAGTGGAGATTATAACAATACATGGCCATTAAGGCCAGATCTTTCTCCTAGATGTTCAAAGGTTCATAGATGACAGCTGGATCAAAAAATTATCACAGTAGTTGTATTGGTTGCAACACTTCAGTACATCAGGAGTAAATGTCATTTGGCTTTTCATAGGCAGGAATAGCATGTACAGTAGAGAGAGAGAGAGAGAGAGAGAGAGAGAGAGAGAGAGAGAGAGAGAGAGAGAGAGAGAGAGAGAGAGAGAGAGAGAGAGAGAGAGAGAGAGAGAGAGAGAGAGAGAGAGAGAGAGAGAGAGAGAGAGAGAGAGAGAGAGAGAGAGAGAGAGAGAGAGAGAGAGAGAGAGAGATGAAAACAGCAGGTCTGGGACCATAGGTCTGGGACAGCAGGTCTGGGACAAGATAGCACGTCCGGTGAACAGGTCAGGGTTCCATAGCCGCAGGCAGAAGAGTTGAATCTGGAACAGCAGCACGACCAGGTGGATTGGGGACAGCAAGGAGTCATCAGGCCAGGTAGTCCTGAGGCATGGCCCTAGGGCTCAGGTCCTCCGGGAGCAGAGGGAGAGCGGGAGAGAGAGAGAATTAGAGGGAGCATACTTAAATTCACACAGGACACTGGATAAGACAGGAGAATAACACCAGATACACAGACTGACCCTAGCCCCCCGGCATATAGACTATTGCAGCATAGATAGTGGAGGCTGAGACGGGGGGGGGGGTAGACAAGTCAGTGACTTTCAACGTTCATAGGATGTCACCTATCCAACAAGTCAGCTCGTGAAATTTCTGCATGGCTAGAGCTACCCCGGTCAACTGTAAGTGCTGGTATTGTGAAGTGGAAACATATAGGAGCAACCCAGGCTCAGCGGTGAAGTGGTAGGCCACACAAACTCAGAACGGGACCGCCGAGTGCTGAAGAGCGTAGAGCATAAAAATCGTCTGTCCTCGTTTGCAACACTCACTACCGGGTTCCAAATAGGTAATAACTATACAAGACAAATGGTAAGTTATACACTGAGTGTACAAAACATTATGAACACCTGCTCTTTCCTTGAAATAGCTTGACCCGGTGATTCCAGGTGAAAAGCTATGATCCCTTATGACGTCACTATGCATCCCTGTGGAAGGCTTTCGACACCTTGTAGAGTCCATGCCCCGACGAAGTGAGGTTGTTCTGAGGGAAAAAAGGGGGAGGACAATTCAATATTAGAATGTTTTCCCTTATCTCCGTCTCCAGTATCTATGCTGCAATAGTCAGGGGTGTGTTATCTTTTATTAAACAGTAAAATACTTTCGTATAAATCAACACAAAAGTTGTATGTCTAGATGGCAGGGAGTTCTGAGACACATTTTGAAACCTTATTTTATTTGAACTGTAAAGAGATAAGGGTGTAAAACATTAAGGGAAAGTGAACGCAATCCTAAACATTTAAGATAGTGGACACGTTGTGTCATGGCGGCACTTAGATTTATAACAAAAGCAAGACCAGCCACCCATCACTGTGATCTATAGGACGCACTGGTACAGCTTGTGTACAAAGCAGTGCTTGTACTACTGCCTACTTATCTGTGATAATAAGTTAATCACAAACTTATAGACTCCAATCTCACTTGCTGATTTCATTCAGGGTCCCTAATTACTGAAAAACGCTCCTTGATCTTGGTACGAGAAGCAAAATACTTTTATTTTATTTTATTAACAGCCTTTTCCGTATGTAGGCTACCATGTCGGTCATAACACGTTTATCGTGTGGCCAGCTCTAGGAAGAGTCTTGGTCGCTCCAAACATCTTCCATTTAAGAATGATGGAGGCCACTGTGTTCTTGGGGACCTTCAATGCTGCACAATCTGTTTGGTACCCTTCCCCAGATCCCTGCCTCGACAAATTCTTGTCTCGGAGCTCTATGTACATTTCCTTTGACCTCATTTCTTGGTTTTTGCTCTGACATGCACTGCCAACTGTGGGCCCTTATATAGACAGATGTATGCCTTTACAAATCATATCCAATCAATTGAATTTAAGAAAGGTGGACTCCAATCAAGTTGTAGAATCATCTCAAGGATGATCAATGGAAACAGGTGCACCTGAGCTCAATTTTGAGGCTCATAGCAAAGGGTCTGAATACTTATGTAAATAAAGTATTTTTAATACATTTGCAAACATTTCTAAAAACTTGTTTTCACTTTGTCATTGTGGGGTATTATGTGTAGATCGATGAGGATGTTGTATTTATTTAATACATTTTAGAATAAATGTAGAAAAAGGGAAGGGGTGCACTGTATGTTATTGGCCAAGTGGGACCGTCAGGGAGAAAGCTATTTTTAGGCATAGATATAGGCTACACAAATCCACAAGGAGTCACAAGTAGCTTATAAAGAAACAGATGGAATGGCCTGGCAGTATTTCTTCTCCACTATGACCCGTAAGTGGCTCCGTAGTCAAGCAAATTTCCCTATGGGACATAATGTAATTCATTCATTCAATGATATTTAAGTTAAGTGTTGTCTTATTCTTAGGACCTCACATTACCATGGTTTTAATTATTGAAATAAATGCTCATTAGCCACTCACTATGCACCACATTCAATTAATAATGTTGTCAAAAATGCAAAACTCGATGCACTCTTTTGAGTTATCACAACATGGACAAGTAGTTGTAACGCAAAGACACTTGTTCTATGCAATCACGTGACTTATGCTGCTACACAAACAAAGAGATGGTAGCATAACAGAAAGGATAGACCTAAAGGGGAAGGAACATTGTTGCAGAGGAGGTGGGGAGATAGCGTACAAGCAGTCATTTCTGCTTCTATTCTCTGTGCTTTGAGTCATAGTCTTTCTCCACCCCCGAATGGTATCAACTGTGGGTGTCAGGGCCTGCTGTAGCCTTTTGGGGGCCGCAAGCGAGATTTGGTTGTGGGGTCCCGACACCAAACGGGCAAATCTTTTTTGTGGCCACCCTCTTGACAGCGGAGAGAAACATAAAATTCTACACATTTAGACATGAGGCAGAGATATTTTTTGCATAAGCAGTCGGGGGCCTCTTATGTCGCTTATGCCTGGAGCCGGTCCTGTGGATGTCCCATGGTGACAGGGACAGGGAGTTGTAATGCAGACACATTTTCAATAAAATCACGTGACTTAGCGGAGGAAGCCACTTCAGACTATAGTTCTGTTAGGGTTAGTTTTTCATTACGGTAATGGTGGCATATAGTGAGGCCAACCTATCTTTCATTTTGTTTTTCTTTGCTTTGTGATTTGAAGTTTGAAGTTCATGAAAATTGCTTTACAAATAAAGGTGTTATTATCATTATTGTCATTAGAGCTACTATTATTCAGGTCTTTCAATATCCAACCTATAGACTATAGCAAATGGGGTCACTTGAGGTGTGAGAATATGTGAAACTAAAGCCAGGCAGACATTGTAGTCCGATCTACGGGCTCCTGATCAGCTTTCCATGCATTTTTCCAAATCATAAGAAATTGGATCAAACCCAGAGTAAAACGTAAGGCCTCAGCTCGTAAAATGTAAGCACATACCCGATATGCGGATGATGGCTCTCACGGGCTCCCAGGCACTCTACCGGCACTTTGTGGCGTCCTGATCATTTTCAAACTTGTTGAATATTCGGCCTCAAATCAGCCAGTATTGTCCAATCGTAGTATACCTATTACTAGTTCAGTACAATTTGGCTTGACTGAATCGTCAAAAGTGAAAGGCTCTCCAATGGTTAGATCCCGTAGACTAGACAAACAATGGTGTAGTGCAGGTATTCCCAAACCAGGGTTGCGCGCAATGCCGTCGGGGGTAGGCCAAATAAAAATGTTTTAAATATTATTATTATTTTTAAATTAAAAATTAAAAAACAATTCTTCACATTTTCAAACAGCTATACTGTCACGATTGTCGTAACTTTGAATAGAGGACCAAGGCGCAGCGTGATAGAAAGACATCTTCTTTATTATGAAGACGAAACAAACGAACAAAAACAACAAACAGACGACCGTGAAGCTATATCAAACAAACTAGTGCTGACACTAAACACTACACATAGACAATTACCCACAACAGCCCAATGCCTATGGCTGCCTTAAATATGGCTCCCAATCAGAGACAATGAATGACAGCTGTCTCTGTTTGAGAACCATTCAGGCAACCATAGACATACCTAGACACCTACACTCAACACAACCCCATACACTCTAACAAAACCCCCTAGACACTACAACCACCCAAGACAAAACAAATACACACAAACATCCCCCCTGTCACACCCTGACCTAACCAAAATATTACAGAAAACAAAGATAACTAAGGCTAGGGCGTGATATATACTTTTGGGAGAGGTTTTTTTCTTGCCTGAGTAGCCTCTTTTCAATGCCCAAAATAAAACTAAACCATCTAGTGTTCAGTGAAATGACAACACAATGTCAAATACAGGTAGCCTAGTCAAATAATTAACATCCAATTACATTAACCGTTACTCTATCGCTGGAATTCCACTAACGGTCCGTATATAGCCAAACGTAGCTGCTGCTCATTCCGTTTGCTCGAAAATTGATAAATGGAGAAAATAAAGTAAGGGTCAAGTCCATAGAGACACATACCTTCTCTACCGGTAGTACTGCTAGGACCAGCAGTAGTACAGTCGTGGCCAAAAGTTTTGAGAATGACACAAATATACATTTTCACAAAGTCTGTTGCCTCAGTTTGTATGATGGCAATTTACATATACTCCAGAATGTTATGAAGAGTGATCTGATGAATCGCAATTAATTGCAAAGTCCCTCTTTGCCATGCAAATGAACTGAATCCCCCAAAAACATTTCCACTGCATTTCAGCGCTGCCACAAAAGGACCAGCTGACATCAAGTCAGTGATTCTATCGTTAACACAGGTGTGAGTGTTGACGAGGACAAGGCTAGAGATCACTCTGTCATGCTGATTGAGTTCGAATAACTGACTGGAAGTTTCAAAAGGAGGGTGGTGCTTGGAATCATTGTTCTTCCTCTGTCAACCATGGTTACCTGCAAGGAAATACGTGCCGTCATCATTGCTTTGCACAAAAAGGGCTTCACAGGCAAGGATATTGCTGCCAGTAAGATTGCACCTAAATCAACCATTTATCGGATCATCAAGAACTTCAAGGAGAGCGGTTCAATTGTTGTGAAGAAGGCTTCAGGGAGCCCAAGAAAGTCCAGCAAGTGCCAGGACCGTCTCCTAAAGTTGATTCAGCTGTAGGATCGGGGCACCACCAGTACAGAGCTTGCTCAGGAATGGCAGCAGGCAGGTGTGAGTGCATCTGCACGCACTGTGAGGCGAAGACTTTTGGAGGATGGTCTTGTGTCAAGAAGGGCCGCAAAGAAGCCCCTTCTCCCAAGGAAAAACATCAGGGACAGACTGATATTCTGCAAAAGGTACAGGGATTGGAATGCTGAGGACTGGGGTAGTCATTTTCTCTGATGAATCCCCTTTCCAATTGTTTGGGGCATCTGGAAAAAAGCTTGTCCGGATAAGACAAGGTGAGCGCTACCATCAGTCCTGTGTCATGCCAACAGTAAAGCATCCTGAGACCATTCATGTGTGGGGTTGCTTCTCAGCCAAGGGAGTGGGCTCACTCACAATTATGCCTAAGAGTCAGCCATGAATAATGAATGGTACCAACACATCCTCCGAGAGCAACTTCTCCCAACCATCCAGGAACAATTTGGTGACAAACAATGCCTTTTCCAGCATGATGGAGCACCTTGCCATAAGGCAAAAGTCATAACTAAGTGGCTCAGGGAACAAAACATCGATATTTTGGGTCCATGGCCAGGAAACTCCCCAGACCTTAATCCCATTGAGAATTTGTGGTCAATCCTCTAGAGGCGGGTGGACAAACAAAAACCCACAAATTCTGACAAACTCCAAGCATTGATTGTGCAAGAATGGGCTGACATCAGTCAGGATGTGGCCCAGAAGTTAATTGACAGCATGCCAGGGCGGATTGCAGAGGTGTTGAAAAAGAAGGGTCAACACTGCAAATATTGTCTCTTCATGTAATTGTCAATAAAAGCCTTTGACACTTATGAAATGCTTGTAATTATACTTCAGTATTCCATAGTAACATCTGACAAAAATATCTAAACACACTGAAGCAGCAAACTTTGTGGAAATTAACATTTGTGTTATTCTCAAAACTTTTGGCCACGACTGTATACTACTGTTTAATCATTTCTACTACACAGTACCTTTCTGTGCAAACCCAACACACAGTAAGTAATAGTAAAAACAAAGTACATTGCTCATCATAATCAATAAAACAAATAACGGGAAGGCCGTGCATCTATAAAAAATGTGCCTATTTCACACTGACTTTCCCTCTGAAGACTGATTGTACATGGTGCATGTTTGAATGGATGGCAAACTGGTAGAACTGATGTGTATCATTCTTGTTTGAAGGTTCAGTCAACTGTAAATGTTATGTCCAATAACAATGTCATATACTGCACCATTATTGAGGGTTGTTGAATAAAAACAGTATAACTGCCACAAAGAATAGGCAGTTCATCATTAATTTAAAGCATTAGAATATATTGTTATGTAAAATAGATTGTTGTCTTTCTTATTTAACCACAGACAAAATGGCTGTGAAATTCAGTGTGGATGTAAGGAACTGAATAACAAAATAAAATACCTTGTAACACTACATTTGATATTTAAAGCATTTTCAGTCACAGAATAAGTAACTGTTTACTGTTATTCTCTTCTTGACATAATACTGAATGTGTTGTATATAATAGACCTACAGTAATATGAATACTTCTAAATGGTATATAAAGTATTTGACTTGACTTGAACAAAACATGATGTATGAGTTATCAATACATTATTTCTAAAGCTACAAATGCAATCCTGCCTTGATAATACTCTTAAACAGTCCATAATATGATATAGGCTTATGTCTGCAATAGCCAACTCTCTCTTAAATAACAACTGTGTTTACAATGAGAGACATAGGAAAAAAAGAAGACATTCTACCTGGTAACACTGGAGAGCAGCGAAGCTCTTCAGCCAAGACAGAGAACACCAGACATTAACTCTTATCTCCTCTCACAATTTACAAGACAGGATGTTCAGAAATGTCCTTTAGCTTAACTACTTACAGGATGAACATAGGTTTTGCTTGTGACTCTTAGTGATGAATATTGACTTGGTTATTTGTTTCTGCCTGTCAGCCTACATAAGACATGAACTACAGCATGACTCTCCTTTACAGTAGATATAAAACATCTCCCATTCCCTCCTTGGGAGCTTGATGAATGACTATCTAAGAGCAAATAGTTCATATTCAATTCAGAACTATTTCATGGCACTGTAAAGTAAAGGGTCACTGAAAACTCAACTTGACCACTTGTTTTTGTTGCATCCATCAGGTATTGTAAAATGTACAGTAAACAATGGCTGCTTATTTTCATGGACATTGTATTGATGCTGGAAAAATATTGCTTTAATGGTTTGTGTCTTCTTCATTTAAAAATCTATTAAACACTTTATTAAACATTTGCACTCTGTTGCACTTTTATAATTTCCAGTCCAGTGTCTTTCTGTCCAAACCCAACCCATAGTAAATATCAGCTTTACAAAAAATACACACAGAAGCTGAGATGTTGTCGATTTTATTTAATTCCAGTGTGGCTGACTGGAGATTGTACTGTATGTGTAGTGGTGTGTGGGTAAAATCACTAGGACAGAACCCCCCCCCCCCCCCCCCCCCCCACAGATTTAAACTTATGTGTTGTGATAATTACATGGTTTTCTCTATAACATGTTACTTCATTAACCATGAGACACATGAAAATGCCAGCTATAGCTAGCTGATAAAGAGCTACGTTTAGAAAGATCCTGTCGTACTGCATTTTATTATTTTGTACAAAGTAAAACAAGACACGTGTATAAATGCATGGCTTCAAAACAACTCTTAGTATCCTCGGTAAGAAGACACTTATCCACAGAGAAATATCACAACCCCCTTTTTTTAAAGAAACATAGCATTTTAAATGAATATGTTTGGATTATAACAACTTGCTGATTGCATTGGGGGCAATCCCACTATTTACACTTTAAATCTGACTAAATAATCATCACCTTCTCACAGACCCTCAGTGCTCACAGAAAATGTTGCCCTTTACATTCAAACCTCACCCCTTCATCATCATATTCTATTTTTAAATATGCTTATGTCAAGGAACCAAAAGTGAAAACTACACATTTTCCCATTACCAGAATATACAGTATACTGTATAAAGACAGGACAATGTGCCAGATATAACTTGACCTCAAACAAAAGACATGCAAGCACTCAATAAAGTGAAGAATATGAATGTGACCACCATATCCCTCTTGAAGGCTACATAAAGTAGACTATACAGGTTACATAAGGTAGAATATACAGGTTACATAAAGTAGACTATAGAGGTTACATAAAGTAGACTACACAGGTTACATAAAGTAGACTATACAGGCTACATAAAGTAGACTATACAGGTTACATAAAGTAGACTATAGAGGTTACATAAAGTAGACTATACAGGTTACATAAAGTAGACTATACAGGCTACATAAAGTAGACTATACAGGTTACATAAAGTAGACTATACAGGCTACATAAAGTAGACTATAGAGGTTACATAAAGTAGAATATACAGGTTACATAAAGTAGACTATACAGGTTACATAAAGTAGACTATAGAGGTTACATAAAGTAGACTATACAGGTTACATAAAGTAGACTATACAGGTTACATAAAGTAGACTATAGAGGTTACATAAAGTAGACTATACAGGTTACATAAAGTAGACTATACAGGTTACATAAAGTAGACTATACAGGTTACATAAAGTAGACTATACAGGTTACATAAAGTAGACAATACAGGCTACATGAAGCAGACTATACAGGTTACATAAAGTAGACTATACAGGCTAGATAAAGTAGACTATAGAGGTTACATAAAGTAGACTATACAGGTTACATAAAGTAGACTATAGAGGTTACATGAAGTAGACTATACAGGTTACATAAAGTAGACTATACAGGTTACATAAAGTAGACTATACAGGTTACATAAAGTAGACTATACAGGTTACATAAAGTAGACTATACAGGCTACATGAAGCAGACTATACAGGTTACATAAAGTAGACTATACAGGCTAGATAAAGTAGACTATAGAGGTTACATAAAGTAGACTATACAGGTTACATAAAGTAGACTATAGAGGTTACATAAAGTAGACTATACAGGTTACATAAAGTAGACTATACAGGTTAAATAAAGTAGACTATACAGGTTACATAAAGTAGACTATACAGGCTACATAAAGTAGACTATAGAGGTTACATAAAGTAGATTATACAGGTTACATAAAGTAGACTATACAGGTTACATAAAGTAGACTATACAGGCTACATAAAGTAGACTATACATGTTACATAAAGTAGACTATACAGGCTACATAAAGTAGACTATACAGGTTACATAACGTAGACTATACAGGTTACATAAAGTAGACTATACAGATTAAATAAAGTAGACTATAGAGGTTACATAAAGTAGACTATACAGGTTACATAAAGTAGACTATACAGGCTACATAAAGTAGACTATACAGGTTACATAAAGTAGACTATACAGGTTACATAAAGTAGACTATACAGGTTACATAAAGTAGACTATACAGGTTACATAAAGTAAACTATACAGGTTACATAAAGTAGACTATACAGGTTACATAAAGTAGACTATACAGGCTACATGAAGTAGACTATACAGGTTACATAAAGTAGACTATAGAGGTTACATAAAGTAGACTATACAGGTTACATAAAGTAGACTATACAGGTTACATAAAGTAGACTATACAGGTTACATAAAGTACACTATAGAGGTTACAGAAAGTAGACTATACAGGTTACATAAAGTAGACTATACAGGTTACATAAAGTAGACTATACAGGTTACATAAAGTAGACTATAGAGGTTATATAAAGTAGAATATACAGGTTAGATAAATTAGACTATAGAGGTTACATAAAGTAGGCTATACAGGTTACATAAAGTAGAATATACAGGTTACATAAAGTAGACTGTACATGTTACATAAAGTAGACTATACAGGTTACATAAAGTAGACTATACAGGTTACATAAAGTAGACTATACAGGTTACATAAAGTAGACTATACAGGTTACATAAAGTAGACTATACAGGTTACATAAAGTAGACTATACAGGTTATATAAAGTAGACTATAGAGGTTACATAAAGTAGACTATAGAGGTTACATGAAGTAGACTATACAGGCTACATAAATTAGACTATACAGGTTACATAAAGTAGACTATACAGGTTACATAAAGTAGACTGTACAGGTTACATAAAGTAGACTGTACAGGTTACATAAAGTAGACTACACAGGTTACATAAAGTAGACTATAGAGGTTACATAAAGTAGACTATACAGGTTACATAAAGTAGACTATAGAGGTTACATAAAGTAGAATATACAGGTTACATAAAGTAGACTATAGAGGTTACATAAAGTAGACTATACAGGTTACATAAAGTAGACTATACAGGTTACATAAAGTAGACTATACAGGTTACATAAAGTAAACTATACAGGTTACATAAAGTAGACTATAGAGGTTACATAAAGTAGACTATACAGGTTACATAAAGTAGACTGTACAGGTTACATAAAGTAGACTATACAGGTTACATAAAGTAGACTGTACAGGTTACATAAAGTAGACTGTACAGGTTACATAAAGTAGACTACACAGGTTACATAAAGTAGACTATAGAGGTTACATAAAGTAGACTATACAGGCTACATAAAGTAGACTATAGAGGTTACATAAAGTAGAATATACAGGTTACATAAAGTAGACTATACAGGTTACATAAAGTAGACTATAGAGGTTACATAAAGTAGACTATACAGGTTACATAAAGTAGACTATACAGGTTACATAAAGTAGACTATAGAGGTTACATAAAGTAGACTATACAGGTTACATAAAGTAGACTATACAGGTTACATAAAGTAGACTATACAGGTTACATAAAGTAGACTATACAGGTTACATAAAGTAGACTATACAGGTTACATAAAGTAGACAATACAGGCTACATGAAGCAGACTATACAGGTTACATAAAGTAGACTATACAGGCTAGATAAAGTAGACTATAGAGGTTACATAAAGTAGACTATACAGGTTACATAAAGTAGACTATAGAGGTTACATGAAGTAGACTATACAGGTTACATAAAGTAGACTATACAGGTTACATAAAGTAGACTATACAGGTTACATAAAGTAGACTATACAGGTTACATAAAGTAGACTATACAGGCTACATGAAGCAGACTATACAGGTTACATAAAGTAGACTATACAGGCTAGATAAAGTAGACTATAGAGGTTACATAAAGTAGACTATACAGGTTACATAAAGTAGACTATAGAGGTTACATAAAGTAGACTATACAGGTTACATAAAGTAGACTATACAGGTTAAATAAAGTAGACTATACAGGTTACATAAAGTAGACTATACAGGCTACATAAAGTAGACTATAGAGGTTACATAAAGTAGATTATACAGGTTACATAAAGTAGACTATACAGGTTACATAAAGTAGACTATACAGGCTACATAAAGTAGACTATACATGTTACATAAAGTAGACTATACAGGCTACATAAAGTAGACTATACAGGTTACATAACGTAGACTATACAGGTTACATAAAGTAGACTATACAGATTAAATAAAGTAGACTATAGAGGTTACATAAAGTAGACTATACAGGTTACATAAAGTAGACTATACAGGCTACATAAAGTAGACTATACAGGTTACATAAAGTAGACTATACAGGTTACATAAAGTAGACTATACAGGTTACATAAAGTAGACTATACAGGTTACATAAAGTAAACTATACAGGTTACATAAAGTAGACTATACAGGTTACATAAAGTAGACTATACAGGCTACATAAAGTAGACTATACAGGTTACATAAAGTAGACTATAGAGGTTACATAAAGTAGACTATACAGGTTACATAAAGTAGACTATACAGGTTACATAAAGTAGACTATACAGGTTACATAAAGTACACTATAGAGGTTACAGAAAGTAGACTATACAGGTTACATAAAGTAGACTATACAGGTTACATAAAGTAGACTATACAGGTTACATAAAGTAGACTATAGAGGTTATATAAAGTAGAATATACAGGTTAGATAAATTAGACTATAGAGGTTACATAAAGTAGGCTATACAGGTTACATAAAGTAGAATATACAGGTTACATAAAGTAGACTGTACATGTTACATAAAGTAGACTATACAGGTTACATAAAGTAGACTATACAGGTTACATAAAGTAGACTATACAGGTTACATAAAGTAGACTATACAGGTTACATAAAGTAGACTATACAGGTTACATAAAGTAGACTATACAGGTTATATAAAGTAGACTATAGAGGTTACATAAAGTAGACTATAGAGGTTACATGAAGTAGACTATACAGGCTACATAAATTAGACTATACAGGTTACATAAAGTAGACTATACAGGTTACATAAAGTAGACTGTACAGGTTACATAAAGTAGACTGTACAGGTTACATAAAGTAGACTACACAGGTTACATAAAGTAGACTATAGAGGTTACATAAAGTAGACTATACAGGTTACATAAAGTAGACTATAGAGGTTACATAAAGTAGAATATACAGTTACATAAAGTAGACTATAGAGGTTACATAAAGTAGACTATACAGGTTACATAAAGTAGACTATACAGGTTACATAAAGTAGACTATACAGGTTACATAAAGTAAACTATACAGGTTACATAAAGTAGACTATAGAGGTTACATAAAGTAGACTATACAGGTTACATAAAGTAGACTGTACAGGTTACATAAAGTAGACTATAGAGGTTACATAAAGTAGACTATACAGGTTACATAAAGTAGACTATACGGGTTACATAACGTAGACTATACAGGTTACATAACGTAGACTATACAGGTTACATAAAGTAGAATATACAGGTTACATAACGTAGACTATACAGGTTACATAACGTAGACTATACAGGTTACATAAAGTAGAATATACAGGTTACATAAAGTAGACTATACAGGTTCTTTACCAGCTTTACTGTTCATGTTCAGGATTTGGAGTGTAGATGAGTAGATATGTCAGGTGTTAGGCAGTAGGTCACTACATTCCTCAGTGTTTTTTTATACTGTAAGGCCATGGTGTCTGTCAGGAATGCCACACCAGAGACGCCCTTATGTATTCTCTTGGCAGTTAGTCACGTTGTAAAATCGGTGTCCTTGGTAACTCAAAGCAGAATGAGAATAAAACAACACAGTTATTGGCGGCTTGAAAAAATGAATGTGTTGCGTAAGATGTTTTCTCAGTCAGCTGAATGCACTTTTAAGGTCATTGAACCGTGGTTATGTGAGTGTGAATATACTTTGTACTGGGTTTACACCCCTCCCCTAGTTGGAGTAAACTAATGGACAACAACACTTAGGCTTCCAGCTTATACATACTATATACATACACAGTATATTTGTCACTCTTGTTACTGTTAGTCCCACCCTTCAGCTCCACTCAACCCCTCCCATCTGTCTCTGAACATCATCCAGCTTTGATTTCTATTTGACATACATTTTTCAACTGTGCTGTGATGTTTCACAAAGGTTCCGAACCAAAAGTCATACACCCAATGTTTGTTTAGGTATGTGTGGGTCTTTTAACAACGCAGGTCATGCATCTTGTTGACATTCATCCAAGGACATCTCAACTTGCATTACACACTGTGGCAAAGAAGGGGGTCGAGTGATAAATGGCAGATATGTGAGAGCAGAACTAATAAACGGGCTCTGCCCGATCACTAAAATGGCCACCCCGATCAGAACTACAGATCACAAAATGGCCGACTGCCAAAACTACAAGTCCCAGAAGCAAGTGGAACCCTCAGAAGGTGGAGCCAACACACGAATAAAGGGTCAAGAAAAACCAGGAAGAGGAAGTGAGGGCTGGAAAGATCTGTGAACCATAGAGAAAGAGACAATAGATATTGGCTGGATTTACTGTGTATGAGCTGGACTGTTTTGGACTTACCTGTTGGCGTTTGGACCTGGACCTACTGAGAACCCGATTCGTGTACCGAACCCTGCTATCCTTGACCTTGCCTACGACCTGGGTGGACCAGGACGGAGAGACAAACACACAGGTACTGTCCTGTTCGAAAGAACTCTCATTCTGGGGTAATTTGGTGACAGTTTCCCACTTAATTTGTGACAAATGCTCATAACCTTGAAGAGGTTTGCCACACGTGGTGGAGAATGTGGGCATATGGACTAACCATTCCGCTGGTTAGGTAAAAAAAAAAAAAAAAAAAACACTCCAAAGGGGAGTCAAGTTTTTTTTTATTGTTGCTTGGTTTGATTAGGAAAGTTTCTCAGGAAAATGAGTATGGAGGGAGTCATACAGGCCTTGTTACAAGCGGCGGCCACCCAACAAGAGGCAACTAGAGCTCAACAAATAGCTCATCAGGATGCAATGCGAATATACCAGGACACGTTACAGGCCCAGCACCGCACCAACCAGCTGCTCAGAGAAGAGCAAGAGAGAAACACCCGGGAGTTAAGAGAAGGCCTAAAGGGGCTAGCGGACCAAATTGGGGCTCAATTACCAGCTGCAAATACCCAGAGGCGGGCCAATAATTTTCTTCAAAAAATGACAGCACAGGATGATGTGGAAGCATATCTCACCACCTTCGAAAGGACTGCAGAGAGGGAGAAGTGGCCGAAAGAAGAATGGGCAGGGCTTCTGGCACCATACCTGGCCGGGGACGCGCAAAAAGCGTATTTCGACCTGGAGTTGAAAGATGCACAGGATTACGATAAACTAAAGGGAGAGATTCTGACTAGACTGGGAGTGACCGATACCATGAGGGCACACCGCTTCCACCAGTGGTCCTACCGATCTGGACAACCTCCCCGAACACAGATGTTCGACTTGATTCATCTGGCCCGGAAATGGTTGCAACCGGAGACCCGTTCCTCCGCCGAGATTGTCGAGACCATCGTACTCAACCAGTTTCAGAGAGGTCTACCCCAAGAAGTGCGACGATGGGTTGGCCAGAACGAGGTATTTTCCGCCGACCATCTCGTGGGTCTGGTTGAACGGTATTGTACGGCAGGAACAGCTGAGCAGGCACAGGAGGAAAGATTCCCATTCCCCAGGCCTGGGCGAACCAGCGGACAGGGTAAGACTGTCCCAACAGGTGGAGGGGGAAGAGAGCAGCGTGGGGCCATGAGGAAAGAATCAGAATCGGGCCGAGACACTAAGGGAAAAAACGGAAACCGGGACCGGGGGTCGAGGGGGTCTCCCCCCCGAATCCCTATTATCTGTTACAATTGTAATCGACCAGGACATATTGCAGCCTACTGCCCGATTAAAGAAGAGCCAATGCAATGTAACCTCGGTGAAAAAGAAGATGATATGTGGTATGCATGTCCTGTTGTAACCACTGTACTTGAAAGATCAAGAAACAAACATATGTGCAGGGTGACGATTGAAGGGAAAGAGGTTGAAGCACTGCTGGATTCCGGCAGTATGCTAACCCTGGTCGTTGCAAACCTAGTGCCAACTCATAAACTGGATACAAGTCAGGATATCAGTGTTACATGCATTCATGGTGATACCCGTCTGTACCCCACAGCCTTGGTGAGCATACAAACAGAGGACGGTCTGCTGGATTGTGAGGTCGGCGTGGTCCCAAAGATGCCATATGATGTAATATTGGGTAGATACTTTCCTAACTTTGCGCAGTTAGGCCAAAAGAATGGCATATTTGAGAAGCCAACAACCCTGACCAAGCAGGAAGAAGTATAGGGTCTTCAACCAAAGCCAAGAAAAGAGGTCTCTCAGGGGCCAACCTCACAGGTGCTAGTAGGGGAGGATGAGGATGAAGTAGCAACCCTCGTTGATAACGAACAGCCCGGTACTAGTGGGGCTAGGGTCGATCTGAATCCAGAGGATGACGATCTAGAACCAGCAGACCTGGCAGGGTCCTTGACTAATTTCGGGACGGCCCAAAACCAGGATCCAACCCTGCAGCAAGCCAGAGCAGATGTGCAGGTCGTCGATGGTACTCCCATAAATGATGGGATGAGGCCTAATAGTTTTCCCCACTTCATTATGAAAAAGGGTTTGGTGTACAGAGTCTCAAAAATAGGGGTTGATGTGGTTGAACAGTTGTTGGTCCCCACCCGGTACCGGAGGACAGTACTGGATCTAGCTCATGGGCACATTCTGGGTGGACACCTTGGTATCGATAAAACCCGAGACCGGATTGTAAGGAGGTTTTACTGGCCAGGAATTCAGGCTGAAGTGGCTCGTCATTGTGGAGAGTGCCCAGAGTGCCAGTTAACAGCTCCCCGACCAGCTGTTAGAAGCCCGTTAGTGCCACTCCCTATAATCGAAACGCCATTTGAGAGGATAGCGATGGATATAGTGGGCCCACTACCCAAGTCCGCCAGAGGACACCAATACATTCTGGTCATTCTAGATTATGCCACTCGCTACCCAGAAGCCATTCCCCTTCGGACGATGACTTCCAAAAATATTGCCAAGGAATTAGTGCTCTTGTTCACCAGGGTAGGGGTTCCAAAGGAGATCCTTACTGACCAGGGGACCCCCTTTATGTCCCGCCTTATGGCGGACCTTTGTAAATTGTGGCAGGTGAAACAGTTGAGGACATCGGTTTACCATCCTCAGACGGACGGGCTGGTTGAGAGATTCAACAGGACCCTGAAGTCAATGCTCAGGAAGGTAATCGATAAGGATGGGAAAAACTGGGATTGCATGTTGCCGTATCTGATGTTTGCCATTAGAGAGGTTCCTCAAGCCTCGCTGGGGTTTTCTCCCTTTGAGCTGGTATATGGGAGGCACCCCCGGGGAATCTTAGACATCGCCCGGGAAACCTGGGAGCACCAATCCACCCCGTATACTAGTGTCATAGAGCACGTCACGGCAATGCAAGACAGGATAGCCACAGTCATGCCCATCGTCCGAGAGCACATGAGACAAGCACAAGAGCACCAGCGGCACACTTATAACCGGCAGGCTACCCTGAGGGAATTTCAACCGGGAGATAAGGTGTTAGTGCTGATCCCCACGGTAGAGTGCAAACTACTAGCCACATGGAAAGGACCATATGAAGTACTGGAGAAAATAGGAGAAGTGAATTATCGGATCCGACAGCCAGGTCGACGGCCACAGGAACAGATCTATCACATAAACCTGTTAAAAGCATGGAGAGAGAGAGAAACACTAATGGTCACATACCCTACACACACTCAGGAGGCAGCCGAAGTAAATATTTCACCTACTCTGTCCCCAGCACAAGTACAGGAAGTAAAGACCCTGATCCAGAAAAACAGAGATGTGTTTTCAGAGGTACCCGGCCGAACTGAGGTTACGGCTCACGATATCGTTTCCCTACCAGGGAGAAAAGTGAGCATGAGGCCATATCGGGTACCCGAGGCTCGACAGGCCGCGATTAGAGCAGAGACAGAAAAAATGTTGACAGCTGGAGTGATCGAGGAGTCACATAGTGAGTGGTCTAGCCCAATTGTGATGGTCTCCAAGCCCGATGGGTCTTTGCGGTTTTGTAACGACTTTCGGAAAGTAAATGAAATCTCCAAGTTTGATGCCTACCCCATGCCCCGAGTAGACGAACTACTGGAGAAAATTGGTAAAGCTCGGTACATTACGACCCTGGACCTGACAAAAGGGTACTGGCAAATTCCTCTGACCCCCAGGGCCAAAGAAAAGACAGCCTTTGCAACTCCTGACGGTTTGTTTCAATACACCGTCATGCCATTCGGCTTACACGGGGCCCCAGCTACCTTTCAACGGCTCATGAACAAGGTCCTAAAACCGCACCAGGCATATGCCGCAGCTTATTTAGATGACGTGGGAATCTACAGCCCTGATTGGGAATCCCACTTACCCCGGGTACAGGCGGTGTTAGACGCCCTTAGAAAGGCAGGGCTCACGGCGAACCCTGCCAAGTGTTATGTGGGGTTAGGGGAAACAGAGTATCTGGGATACACCGTGGGAAGAGGGTTAATCAAACCCCAACAGAAGAAGGTGGAGGCAATTAGAGAATGGCCGAAACCAGTAAATAAGAAGCAAGTTCGAGCCTTCCTAGGGCTGACCGGTTACTACCGGAAGTTCATCCCAAGTTATGCCACAGTGGCCGCCCCACTCACCGACATGACTAGAGCCAGAGGGCCAAACATGGTCAAATGGGATGAAAGGGCCACCAAAGCATTTAGGACATTACAGGAGGCTCTCTGCTGTAATCCAGTGCTGGTGGTACCAGACTTTGAGAAAGAGTTTGTGGTTCAGACGGATGCCTCAGAGGTCGGCTTGGGAGCAGTGCTATCCCAAGAGGTAGAAGGGGTGGAACACCCCATCCTGTTTTTAAGCAGGAAGCTGGAACCACGGGAAACCAACTACGCGGTCGTTGAGAAAGAGGCGCTGGCAGTAAAGTGGGCTCTAGAAAGCCTGAAATACTACCTGCTGGGGCGCCACTTCACCCTCATCAGTGACCATGCCCCACTCACCTGGATGCATAGGGCTAAAGAGAAGAACGCTCGGGTGATGCGGTGGTTTTTGAGTCTCCAACCGTTTCACTTTGACTTGAAACACAAAGCAGGGAAGGAAATGGGAAATGTGGATGGGTTATCCCGCATGCACGCATATTTTGCTGCGGCAGCCCGACCTAGGGGGTCGGATCTAGGGGGGGAGATATGTGGCAAAGAAGGGGGTCGAGTGATAAATGGCAGATATGTGAGAGCAGAACTAATAAACGGGCTCTGCCCGATCACTAAAATGGCCACCCCGATCAGAACTACAGATCACAAAATGGCCGACTGCCAAAACTACAAGTCCCAGAAGCAAGTGGAACCCTCAGAAGGTGGAGCCAACACACGAATAAAGGGTCAAGAAAAACCAGGAAGAGGAAGTGAGGGCTGGAAAGATCTGTGAACCATAGAGAAAGAGACAATAGATATTGGCTGGATTTACTGTGTATGAGCTGGACTGTTTTGGACTTACCTGTTGGCGTTTGGACCTGGACCTACTGAGAACCCGATTCGTGTACCGAACCCTGCTATCCTTGACCTTGCCTACGACCTGGGTGGACCAGGACGGAGAGACAAACACACAGGTACTGTCCTGTTCGAAAGAACTCTCATTCTGGGGTAATTTGGTGACAGTTTCCCACTTAATTTGTGACAAATGCTCATAACCTTGAAGAGGTTTGCCACAACACCCTCACTATAGAAACCCTATTTTAAAACAACTGACTTATAGTTAGATGGAACATTCCTTTAAACGCTTCCTGTTACAAGCAGCAAACAAGTTGTGGACGAACCAGAAACATTTTACAAAGTGATTCACTTTCCTCACTTTCCCCTCCTCTCATCTCTTCCATTCTTGTTATTATCTCTCCTATCACCCCTCATGTCCGTCCTTTCACATTAATGTCCCTCCAACCACCCCATCCTGTCCCTCTTATCATCCCACCTGTTCCTGCCATGGTTACAACTTCCTGATTTGGTTGATCCATTTGTCAGTAATTATTTAAGTCACACACTGTAGAATTTAATTTGCAGGTAGAACTCTAATATTGCAGGTAGATTGTGGCTTCCATCAATGTAATTGTCCTCTAGATTACAAATCCCCCAAGTATTTTTTTGTAAATATGTATAATATATGTATTACATTTTACCTTTGATATTTTCCCCTGACCCTTCCACACCTCCCCAAACTGGAGTAAACTAATGGACAACAACACTTAGGCTTCCAGCTTATACATACTATATACTTTGACAAAATACAATTTGAGTATTTCAATATCTAAAATGGGAAAACAAACTTGAATCAAAACTGCTATATCTACACTTCCTAACCTAAACATGAACAGGAAAGTAGCTCTGCCCCGTAAATAACCTAAACACAGCCTATACATCATCACTGGACTATCTAGACTGAACTCTTGGATTAAGTCATCTATATTGTTGTCTTACTGTAGAAACATGAGATATGAGAGATGGAACACTCACAACGGACACATTTCAGTCATCAAGCATTTGTCAAGCAAATTTCCCTAAGGGACATAATGTCATTCATTACTTAATCCATGTGTTCATTCGTATTGTGTTATCCTTATGACCTCACAAAACATAATTTAAAAAAAGCCTCATTATCCACCACTGTCAATGTATTCCCTCATGTTGTATGAACTTAGAAACTAGATGAATTACTGACACTTTGAGTCAACACAAAAGTGTCTAGAGGGAAGGGAGTTCCATGTAAAGACATTTTCAATGAAATCATGTGACTTAGGCTGCTCAATCACACTCTAAGGGATGGTAGCATAACAAGAAGGAAACACCTAAAGGGAAAGTAACATTTCTGCCGAAGAGGAGGGGATATGGTGTATAAACGGCCATTTCCTCTTCAAGTCTATGTGCTTTGAGTAGTAGCTTTTTTCACCACCCCCATTGATAGAAATTGTGGGCTCCATGGTAACAGCGACAGGAAGTTGAAATGTGAAATCATGTGACTTAAGCTGCACTTATGGTGGCATGTCATATTATTAAAATATAGTTTGTGTTCATACACATTTTGGATAAATTCTTTAAGTGATAATGTCCGAGAAGACGGTGTTTGGAGGATATATTGGCACTGGTGTTGTCGTCTCGGGCCGGCAAAGCGTGCCAATATATCCTCCAAACACAGGCTTTAAGGGCATTATCACTTTTATACAACAGGTTACCAACATATTCAAATAATGATTGACATATTCTAATTAAAAACATTATTTTGATGAATTTATTAATAATATTTCATCCTTCGAAAAGATATAGTCCAGAAACAAATCTAGGGTTGCTACCCAAGCCAGCTGGTCCTTCGTTCTATTGGTTCGTTTGCCAGAGACGCGACCCAGTTGTTCAGTCTCTTTGTTCTGTATCTATTGAAGCGACTCCTTTGTTCGAATTGTTTCATTGCCATATTAGCTGGCAACGTTATTCTCCCTTGCTTGGTAGCAATCCAATTACGGCTAAGTTACAGTCACGTCAAACAGTGCAGACAGAATAACAACAGTAGCTGCAATTGTTTAAGCAGTTTTCTAGTGGCATTTATTTGGATAGATTGATGCGGTATTTTCCATACCCCCTCAAACATTTTAAGCCAAATTGGGATGTGTGTAACTTTTATTTATGGCGATATGGCCTTGTGACTCCTGTTCAATATGGCCCAATGGAGCTGGTTGGTGGTCCATGTTAGAAATTGCCACCAAAGGCGTAATAAAAAAAGTCACAATAGCTAAAAACTCTTCCGAGGACTTGTCGTACCTAGTTGTGTGTGGAATTTGGTGCCTTTTTCAGAAATGCCACAATTCCCCTCAAATTGTACGCTTAGCCACTGGACTATCTACACTGAACACTCGGAGAAAGACATCTACAATGGTCGTCTTACTGTAGAGACAAGCCATGAGATATGAGAGATGGAATGTTTTGTGGTTGACCACAAGGCACGTTAACAGGAAGTTTATATTCTCCTGTCATTGTAGCCTACATTAAAAATTCAACTTGGCGGGTTGATGAACAAATATTTATCTGTTTTAATTATATATTTTTTGTAATCACTGGAAAAAGATGTTGTATAGGTTTTATCAGGAGTAACCGACTCCTATAAAATATGTGAGGCCTTCTCGCTAATAAAGTATTATTTTGATGTATTATTAACACTCCCACTCCTTCTCTGTCTCCCCCTCTTTCTAATCTGTCTAAATTCTCCGTATGACCTTATCATCAATCAATATTTATCTAAACCACGTCAGAGACACAGTCTGCAAAATATATATATAGATATATATATATATTTCTCGTGTTTAGATAATGGCTTTTTTTAACCTTTATTTAACTAGGCAAGTCAGTTAAGAACAAATTGTTTATACAATGACGGCCTACACCGGCCAAACCGGACGACGCTGGGCCAATTGTGTGCAGCCCTATAGGACTCCCAATATTTTACATGCACTGAAATCCCCAAAAAGGTTTTCACAACACTCAAGAACACCAATACTCAAATTGAAGAACCACTTTGGGTGTTTCAGAGTAATTCTATTCTGTTTTAAACACTTTCTGTGTATCATAACACTTACATTGAGGTTAACATTCAAACACCCTCCAAACACCACATCTCAGGTTACAGTAGGTGTTTTGAATTAATCATCACCTTGAAAAGCACTGTCCATTTTGTTGTGTTAGGCTTTGAAACAACATCCACAATGACCAGGTTTTACACTCAGTTTCAACCTGCTGTTGAACTTCTTTCTCTAAATTGATCATCACAGTGAGGTGAGTTTTAAAATGCATGTTACTGTTTTGATAATAGTGTTTGATGTGATTTTTGATTATATTTGCATTGATGTCAGAGTGGTTAGAGAGACAACAGAGCCCTGAGTACCAGGCCATTAGGATCTGATGGTTGTTACTAACTTTTTAACTACCAATGTGTCCAGACTACATAAAATGAGATTACCGTGAATCAACAGTGAAGTGACATTTTATTGTGGTCATGAACACAGCCTGCTACAAACAGGAAACAAGTTATGGACAAACCAGGAATGTGACATCTGTTTGATAGTTTACACAGTCATTATCCAAGTTACAGTAGCTATGCTATAACACGGAAAATAAGACACTATATATACAAACGTTTGTGGACACCCCTTCAAATGAGTGAATTCGGCTATTTCTGACACACCCGATGCTGACAGGTGTATAAACTCGATCACCAAAGACAAACATTGGCAGTAAAATGGCCTTACTGAAGAGCTCAGTGACTTTCAACGTGGCACCATTTTAGGATGCCACCTGTCCAATAAGTCAGTTTGTCAAATTTCTGCCTTACTGGAGTTTCCCCGGTCAACTGTAAGTGCTGTTATTGTGAAGTGGAAACGTCTAGGAGCAACAGCAGCTCAGCAGCGAAGTGGTAGGCCACACAAGCTCACAGAAAAGGACTGCAGAGTGCTGAAGCATGTAGCGCATAAAAATCGCCTGTCCTTGGTCTGTTCTTGGTTGCAAGACTCACTACCGGGTTCCAAACTGCCTCTGGAAGCAACGTAAGCACAATAACTGTTCGTCGGGAGCTTCATGAAATGGGTTTCCATGGCCGATTATCCGCACACAAGCCTAAGATCCCCATGAGCAATGCCAAGCGTTGGCTGGAGTGGTGTAAAACTTACCGCCATTGGAACTCGCTTCACCATCTGTCAATCTGGGTTTGGCGGAGGAGGAATAATGGTCTGGGGCTGTTTTTCATGGTTAAGGCCCCTTAGTTCCAGTGAAGGGAAATCTTAATGCTATAGCATACAATGACATTCTAGTCGATTCTGTGCTTCCAACATTGTGACAACAGTTTGGGGAAGGCACTTTCCTGTTTGAGCATGACAATGCCCCTGTGCACAAAGGGAGGTCAATACAGATATGGTTTGTCTAGATCGGTGTGGAAGAACTTGACTGGCCTGCACACAGCCCTGACCTCAACCCCATCGAACACCTTTGTGATGAATTGGAACGCCGACTGCGAGCCAGGCCCAACCTCAATAATGCTCTTGTGACTGAAAGTTTCCGCAGCAATGTTTCAACATCTAGTAGAAAGCCTTCCCAGAAGAGTGGAAGCTGTTATAGCAGCAAAGGGGGGGCCAACTCCATATTAATGCCCATGATTTTGAAATGAGATGTTTGACAAGCAGGTGTCCACATACTTTTGGTAAATTTGTCATCTTCTTGGCTAACCATATTGGAACAGTTTCATCTTTAAAGGCTGTCAAAAATGTGATTGAACTTGATTTTTATAGTGAGGAAATAAATATGAGGTTGGAATTATTCTGTGAAATAGTGAAAATGAAAAATGATAATACATTTTACATAATACAATCCTTTAGTGTGAGAGCTGTTTTAAAAGACTGCTTGAAATTTCAGCCTGCTTTGGTGGGATGGGGTTTTGACCTGCCTGGTGACATCCCTAGGTTGTAAATTAGCTAATGGACCAATAAGAAAGAGTTCTAAACCTCTCTGCCATTAACTGCACATTTTCAGTTTTCCCCTCCCCACTCAGACCATACCCAGACAGTCCTAGCTAAATTCTTGCTTTGTTGCTAAGAAGCTTTTTTTGTTTCTTATTGAAAACAATCACAGTAAGGTACTTACTTGTTCCCAGAAATCATTTGGGGTGGCAGTTAGCTTAGTGCTTAGAGCTTTGGACTAGTAACCAAATGGTTGCTAGATCAAATCCCTAAGCTGACAAGATAAAAATCTGTTGTTCTGCCCCTGAACAAGGCAGTTAACCGACTGTTCCCCGGTAGGCCGTCATTGTAAATATGAAATTGTTTCTAACTGACTTGCCTAGTTTAAATAAAGGATACTTTTATTTAATGCTCATCCACCATCCCCATCCACAACTCCTATTCCTAGGCTGTCATTGTAAATAGGAATTTGTTCTTAACTGCCTTGCCTGCTTAAATAAAAACAGCTGTGTTGGACCTTTAATGACATTAACTGGCAGAGGTTCGAGCAATGAGTTTACAAAACTATTGGGTGATTTCACCAAATTCACATAGAAATGTGAGTTATAGATCTATCATTCTACTTGAAAACAAGTAGAAGAAACGTACCTTTTCTATGTGAGCTATTTCTATGCTTCCCGTTCTTAAGTTTTGTTTTTGCATCATTTACTTTTAGTTTTGTACACCAGCTTCAAACAGCTAACAACAGTTCTAGAAAATATATTTCACAGCGTTTTTGATGGTACAATGATTCTCTACACTATACCAACTTATTTTGTCACATAAACTGAAATTAGGCAAACTATTAAAGTTTTAGCAACCAGGAATTGGTGGAGCGATTTCTGCATAGTACAACTTTAAGAACACCTTCCTAATATTGATATACTCTACAAGGTATTAATATACTCTAGAAGGTGTCGAAAGCGTTCGACATGGATGCTGGCCCATGTTGACTCCAATACTTCCCACAGTTGAATCAAGTCAGCTATACGTCCTTTGGGTGGTGGACCATTCTGGATACACACAGGAAACAGTTCAGCGTGAATAACTATGCAGCGTTGCAGTTCTTGACAAAAACCTGCGTGCCTGGCACCTACTACCACATCCGGTTCAAAGGCACTTAAATATTTTGTCTATCACATTCACCCTTGAATGGCACACACACAATCCATGTCTCAAAAATCCTTCTTTAACCTGTCTCTTCCCCTTCATTTACACTTATAGAAGTAGATTTAACAAGTGACATCAATAAGAGATCATGGCTTCCACCTAGATTCACCTGGTCAGTCTATGTCATGGAAAGAGCAGGTGTTCATAATGTTTTGTCCACTCAGTGTATAGCGGCATTATTTTGGCAGGAAGGTGAACCAATGGGAGAGTTTGTTTTGCCCTAGGTGGGCGGAGTTTGCATATTAAGTAGTAACTGTAAAGGATAACATTTATAAAGTAACCTACCCAGCCCTGGCAACATAGATAGGTGCCAAGAGACAGTATCAAGCATAGGGGTGTGCCTGGGGCGGAGTTTGTGACACACACCTCATAGCCTGACAGTATAAAGACAACTGAGGTAGGTGTTCTCTGGACAGACTCTCATACAGTACCTGACAGATCTACATTCCAGAACCTAAACATGGACAGACAAGGTGCTGCACTCAGTAAGTAACCTGTATAGCCTACTACTTTATTCTTCACTTTGAGCATTGATATACGTATATTTAGTTTTCATATATATTCTGGTAATGGGAAAATGGGTCGATTTCACTGTTTGTTCTATGACAACAGTGCTTCAATTTTAATTTCAATTAAAATATGCTTCAGTTTGATGATGAACAGGTGTGGTTGGAATATAAAGGGTAACATGCTCTATCAGCAGTGAACTAAATGTCTGCAATCGCGCAAGCTGCAACATTCCAAACTTGTTCATTGAAAATGATTTGGGTTTTGGGGAAACTTTGCACAATTGTGAGTAGCCAGGTCACTCCAGCCTGAATGTTGCATTCAGCATTGTGCTATGTGAAATGAACTGGAATGGTGAACACAGTAATCAGGCTGGTTCCACCAAGCTATAGTGTGTGGGCTGTTTTGGGGAAACTTTGTTCATTGTGAGGGCTGTTTTTGGACTGAAAATGTCACCCAATTTTTTTTTTGTTACTTTATTTTACAATTACATTTATTTCTGTATAATTTTTATAGTGTCAGGAAATTAAGTGTGATTTTTCACTGTAGGAGCATCTTTTTATCTAGGCTATTATGAATTGTTTTGAAACCACACAGGATTTCAAACACATAAATCTGAATTTCATGCATTTCATGTTGCATTTACACATACATAGTTCAATTGGTAATGACATTTAAAGTCATGGTACATTTGCCAACAGTTTATATTCTACAGTCCATAAATACAAGTCCTAAGGGATAAACATGAAACTGGAAAACACAGCTCTAGATGTCTTAACAGGAAGAACATGAAGAGTATCTTTCAACTGTAACAACAGTGTCCTTGTAACCCAACAGAACTCAGACAAAATGATGAGCAACGCATTGTTCTGGTTGGGAAGACTGGAGTTGGGAAGAGTAAAGCTGGAAACACCATCCTGGGGAGGGATGCGTTTATATCTAAGTTGTCCCCTTCCTCTGTGACATCAGAATGTGAAAAAGCCAGAGGGGGGGTGGATGGGCAGTGGGTTGCTGTTATCAACACTCCAGGTGTGTTTGACACCAACTGTACCAAAGAGGCGGCAATGATAAAGATAGCAAAGTGCATGTGTCTCTCTGCTCCTGGTCCCCATGTGTTCCTGATTGTGATCCAGCTGGGTAGATTCACACCTGAGGAGAAGGAAACAGTGGAGATCATTCAGACAACCTTTGGAGAACAGGCTGCAAATTATACAATGGTCCTATTTACACATGGAGATCAACTGGGCAGTACATCAATTGAAGAATATGTTAAAATGAGTCCGGATCTTCTGAGTTTTATTGAGAAATGCCATGGAGGATATCATGTCTTTAACAACAAAGATAAGAATCCCTCCCAGGTCACTGAGCTGCTTGACAAGATACACAATATGGTGAAGATGAATGGAGGAAGCCACTACACCACTGAGATGTTCCAACAGGCTGAGAGAGCGATTAAAGAAGAGGAAAAGAGGATCCGGAAAGAGAATGAAGACAAGAGAAATGAGCCGAATACAGAGTTGAAAGGAATTGCCCCAAAGAAAGAAATAAAAAAGCCGGACAACATATTTTACGCAGACTTTAGACAAATTGCTGAAAATACAAACTGGTTTATAGCTTTTGTATCTGTTGTTGGACCTGCTGTTGGATCTGCTGTAGGTTCAGCAGCAGGATCATTAGGGGGGCCAGTAGCGAGAACAGTAGGAGCTGTAGCAGGAGCTGCTGTAGGAGCTGCAGTAACATATGCAAGGATAAATGTTCCAGAGAAATGCAGTATACAGTAATGCTGTGTCATACACTGTAACTCTAAAATAATATATTGTGGATTTGTCTCTCACTTCATTTGATAACCATTCTGACATGTCTAAAATAATATGTTGTTCAATCAGTGTCAACCTCGTGTCTTCTCACTGTCGCTAGTGTCCTCCTGTCCTGCTTTCACATCACTGAATGTTACATTCTATTGTAGAAGTGCTTGGAATTACAAACATAAATGGTATTTTGTGCCACTGTTTTTGAGAACCCCGGTAGTGAAATAGATATGTGATGTTGGGCTTCAGGACCAGAGATAATTTTAATCAATCAATCATACCTTCATCATCAATTGATTTGTATTACGAATAAAACATTTACTTCCTGACTTTTTAAGTTGTCTTGTTTTATATCCTCTAATAGAAATCACATAATGTAACTGAGATTAAGTTAGGACCTGTATTAGTATTGTTGTGTGTTTAGCATACTGTATGGTGATATAAGTAACGCAGTATTGGGTTGTGAGTGGTAAATATATATATTTTTACCTTTATTTAACTAGGCAGGTCAATTAAGAACAAATTCTTATTTTCAATGACGGCCTAGGAACAGTGAGTTAACTGCCTTGTTCAGGGGCAGAACAACAGCTTTTTACCTTGTCAGCTTGGGGATTTGAACTTGCAACCTTTCAGTTACCTGTCCTACACTCTAACCACTAGGCTACCTGCCGTCCCATTCGGGTTGTAATTATGTACTGTAAATAATCACAGGAACTATAAATAATCACAGGAACTATGAAAAAATTGCTCAAGTAAATTGTTGTTCTTATACATTTTAAATACCACTTATTAGTAGACCTATTGGTTAATAGTGAACTTGCTTTTGTCTTGATTAGTTTGATATTGATTATTCACAGAACCTAACAAATGCAGTTTGAAATGATCACAATTGAAACTGAACACAATGTATTGTAGTATTGTGCAAGATCACAGATGTTCTTATGCAATTCAAAATAAACGTTGATCTTTTTCTTTTCAGAAGTTGTTGTTTTTATTTTCTAGAAATGAATTATTGAGTTATTCTGAATTATCTCCATAATTGGTTTATTAGTCTTCTCAGGGATCTTACTCATGTACCTACGTCTTTGAGCAGCTGTTTCTCTTTTTAATCACCACTAAATAGTCTATAGACATGAAATTAGAAAATCATAAAATAAGACTGAAAATGTGTAGGACATCACTAAATACAGTACATAATTACAACTCCAATGCACATTTTTGTGGGATTTCCCTTTAAACAGGCTGTTGTACCAGAAATAGTTTTCACGATAACGCTTAAAACAATTGTTTGTTTCTTCTATATCTTTTCCATCTGTTACCTAATTGCATACTGCTCACATTTATAACAACTCTTCTCTCGTCTACTTATTCTTGCTTTCAGAAGATAACATCAGGAATGATCTGAGACTGGTGTTGGTCGGTCTGAGTGGAGTGGGGAAGAGTGCAGCAGGAAATACCATCCTGGGACAAAAGCTCTTTGATTCCAGAATCAGTCCCAAGTCGCTGACCCTGAAGAGTGAGAGCAGAGAGAAAGAGGTGTGTGAGAGGAGAGTGATGGTGGTGGACACTCCAGGTCTGTTTAACAGTGAACTCTCTGAAGAGAAAGTGAGAGGGGAGATGGAGAGGGCTTTGTCTCTATGTGCACCGGGTCCATACACCTTCCTACTGGTCGTTCAGCTGGGCCGATTCACAGAGCAGGAGAAGAGAGTTACAGAGGAACTAAATAAGCTTTTACCTGCCAACATAGACAGAGACACAGTGGTGCTCTTCACTTATGGGGAGAAACTGACAGAAACAACTATAGATCAGTTTATCCGAGAGGATAGCAATCTGCAGAGGCTGGTTAATGCTATTTAATCTCTCCTCAGACTAATATTATTCTGTTTGTCCTGTGGGTACCATTGCCACTGTTCCACCCCTTGTGTATTGCGCTGTCATGGTGTATTTGTATTTGCGGGGGTGGATACCATGTGTTCAGAAATCATGACACCGGCACCAACAACCAGGTCAGAGAGCTTTTAGAGAAAATAGAAACCAGAATGAAAAACAAAAGTAGCGGGTCATGGGAAAATAAAGTTATCATCTTTGCAGCAGTGCTGATGACAGTAGTTGTCATATACAAGATTAAAACATGTCCTCCTCTGGAGGAAGCAGCAGTGCTAGCCAGTAAGACAGGAGAGACACTTTGGGAAATGGTGAAGGATAGTATAGCTGGGAAGGCGTTGCTTTTCGCAGCAGCAGGAGGAACCATGTATTTCATCATAAACCTAATAATGAGGAGATAGATGGTTGGAAAAGACTAACATGTTCCTCATATGAGAGGGTTAAATCAAATGAATGACATCTGGTTGACTTTCTTTTTGAATATGAAGAGTATTAAGACCATTATCTCTTGTTTTACAGAATGGATTTTGGGTTTAACCAGAAAGACACAAAATTGCATTTAAAAAGTAAAACAAATAGTATCATTCAATAATGGACCAATGCAATACTGGTGGATTTGGTCAAATTGTAGTTTTAAGGGGGGATTTTGTGAATTTGTAATTAGAAAATAATAATAATTTTACATCAATATAAACATACACATTCTGATAAAGAAGTAGAGTGATTATTATTAGTGGCTGTTGTGTGATTTTCACCAGCACTGTTGTTGTACATAGAGCATAGGAGATTATACTGGTAATATGCATGTAGTTGGTTATAGGTTATAGGTGATTATACTGTCACACTATGTTAGAAGGCTGATGACAATACCAGGGTCAGTCAGTCAAACATCAGTGTAGGCAGTTTTACAGGACTTCTGATGATATAGAGAAAATAAAAAATAATGTTTATGTCCATTGGCTGATGAGCACTGATACGTTTTATCTATAATTTATCTTCGTATGACAAGGATTTTCCAGTAGATTGTCAACTTGATTCATGATTATGACTGCTTGTCTAGCAAGCTAGCTAAGATACTTAAAGTATGATGTTGACGTGATCAGTCCAATCAAAGCTACGGTAGACATAACGTGATTTTACATGATTTTAGCTGTGGCCAATGACCTTGATCCTTTTTGTATGGGCACTTCTAATGCAGTGGTGTAAAGTACTTAAGTATAAATACTTTAAAGTACTAAGTAAGTCGTTTTTTGTGGTTCTGTACTTTACTTTACTAATTATATTTTTGGCAACTTTTACTTTACTACATTCATAAAGAAAATAATAGATTTCCATGACACCCAAAAGTACTCGTTACATTTTGACAGTAAAATGGTACAACTCACACACACACATACTTGGTCATCCCTACTGCCTCTAATCTGGCAGAATCACTGAACACAAATGCTTCGTTTGTAAATTATGTCTGAGTGTGCCCATGTCTATCTGTCAATAAAAAAATTATAATTGTATCGTCTGGTTTGCTTAATATAAGGAACTTGAAATGATTTATACTTTTACTTTTGATACTTAAGTACATTTCAGCAATTCAATTAACTTTTGATTCTTAAGTACTGTATATTTATAACCAAATACTTTTAGAGTTTTACTCAAGTAATATTTTTCTGGGTAACGTTCACTTTTATTTTCTAGGTATCTTTCCTTTTACTCAAGTATGACATTTAAGTACTTTTTCCACCGCTGTTCGAATGTAAATCTACGGCAACACCCAAGGGGCTTGATTTTTTGAGCTCTCCCCGTAGATTTTGCAGTGATGTAGTGTCCCCATGAGTGACAGAACACTAAGCCAATCACAGCCAACTAGAAAACATTACCAATCACTACGCTCTGTATTTTCCGCTGGCTGCCCCACCACCACAGAAAGCACTGAGCTAGGCTGAAACACTTGCATTTTGGAGCTTCCTTACTCAAGAAAGCAAAAACAGAGACCATGTTTGTATGTGGCTTTATTAACACAATTATAAAAATGTTTACATTGTTTGCAAACTGATATGTGATACGTATAAATGCAAAAAGAACATGCAAAACAGACTCACAAAAAATAATATATATAAAAATGTTTAAAAAACAGAAATATATATTTTTGCTAAACAGACGGGGCTCAAAACAGGTGTTAGAACTGTTATAGGTTAATGTGAAACATAAGTGTTCAAATACTGGCTGCTGTTGGATTTGTCCAATATAATTTATAGTAAAATGGCTGCCAAAGCATAACATGGCTGCCCACACCAAGGACAGAGTTATGAAGTCAATCATTACCTTCATAATGACACCATGCCAACAGGCTCTGCTCTTTTATAACATGTTTGTGTAGAACATTATTGTGTGGTCAAAGTTCAGCAAATTTTCTAGCTAATTTAACAATGATATTTGTCTTGTCAAAGTCTTTTTCTGCCTTTTCTCTGACTCTCTGTTTCTTCTTTTTCATCAAGTCTTTGTCCTCTCTTATCCGTTTCACTTGTCCCTGCAGGTCATCTATCTCTTTCTGTTTTTCTTGTATATCAGAGTCTTTCAGATCCAGTGCCTTCATTGCTCGCTCTAATTCTGACTCCAGGTCTTCCTTCTCTTTTAGCTCATTTTCATTCCCTCGTTTCAGTTCTTCCTCTCCTCTGGATGGCTCTCTCCACTTGTTGGTACATGTCATTGGTGTAAAATTCTTCTTCTCTTTCACCATGGCTGTAACTCTTCAATTCTCATATATTTTAATCTCCACAGGTGAACATGACCATGTCTCACTGCTGCCTCTCCAAAGATGTTCCTGATCCTTGCAACAGCGGTGTGGTCTTCTTCTGTAAAATGACCAAGAGCAACAGCAACAACAAGCAGGAAGACATGGGGTCCAGGAGAGGAGAGAGCGATGCACTCCAACCAGGTGGGTCCAACAAATGTATCTTATTGTGTGTGTGTGTTGTGGCAAAGAAGGGGGTCGAGTGATAAATGGCAGATATGTGAGAGCAGAACTAATAAACGGGCTCTGCCCGATCACTAAAATGGCCACCCCGATCAGAACTACAGATCACAAAATGGCCGACTGCCAAAACTACAAGTCCCAGAAGCAAGGGGAACCCACAGAAGGTGGAGCCGACACACAGATAAAGGGTCAAGGAAAACCAGGAAGAGAGAGAGAGGGGTGGAAGGATCTATGAACCGTAGAGAAAGAGACAATAGATATTGGCTGGATTTACCGTGTATGAGCTGGACTGTTTTGGACTTACCTGTTGGCGTTTGGACCTGGACATACCGAGAACCCGATTCGTGTACCGAACCCTGCTATCCTTGACCTTGCCTACGACCTGGGTGGACCATGACGGAGAAACAAACACACAGGTACTGTCCTGTTCGAAAGAACTCTCATTCTGGGGTAATTTGGTGACAGCTTCCCACTTAATTTGTGACAAACGCTTATAACCTTGAAGAGGTTTGCCACAGTGTGTTAATTAACACCTATATTTTTTTTTATCAAACTAGGCCTAACTTACATTCTAAAGGAGAGATCATGCTGGCTCTTCTCTCATTTCTGCTTGAGCTCGCTGTAATATTGTAACGATTCTCGTCCTCTTCGTCTGAGGAGTATGAAGGATCGGACCAATATGCAGCGTCGTAAGTGTTCGTCATATTTTAATAATAACCGAACACTACAAAATACAAACATAACAAAGTGAATGATAACGAAAACCGAAACAGTCCTGAATGGTGACACAAAACACAAAAACAGGAAACAAACACCCACAACCAAAATGGGGAAACAGGCTACCTAAATATGATTCTCAATCAGAGACAACGATCGACAGCTGCCTCTGATTGAGAACCATATCAGGCCAGACATAGAAATACATAGACATAGAACATAGACTACCCACCCCAACTCACGCCCTGACCAACCTAACACAAAGACATAAAAATAAACTAAGGTCAGAACGTGACAAATATAATTAACAATTATGCATCAACATATTGCTAAAGACAACACTAAGACAAATCTCAAAACCCACAGAAGGTGGAGCCTTCTGTCAGTGTATTTGGCCGTATACCCAGGCAGTTGCACAGTCAACCAGAGCAAGAGCTCATATTGCAGATGGATTATAATATTTGAGATTTCTAACATGAATGCAGGCTATTATATGTTTAGAAAAATGTTTTTAACTAATGATCAGTGACTAAATTAATGGGTAGATGAACACCTGGTAAGTATAATTCTAATTTAGTAAGGGACTGTAGGACTAAGTTATTTATTACCTTTGAAATGTTTAATTCTTGTGGTTCCAAAATGATATGCAATCCAACAGATCAAAATGAACATGAATCGAATCAAATCACATGTATTGGTCACATGCGCCCAATACAACAGGTGTACTGTAGACTACAGTGAAATGCGTATTTATGAGCCCATTCCCAACAGTGCAAGTTAAAAAAAGTAAGACAAATATAGGCATACAAAAAAAGAAAGTAACACAATAAATGTAAGGGGTCCGTACTGGCGGCAGATAAGTCAGGTGCAGGAGAGCAAAAACTGTGTTATAACGGCATAGTTTAATAAAATACCGTAAACAGAAATAATCAATACAATGGGTAAAAACCCCGTTGCACACCAGCATAACGTGCACAAGCACTTACAATAAACAATTCCGGACAAGGACATGGGGGGGAACAGAGGGTTAAATACACAACATGTAATGATGGAATTGAAACCAGTTGTGTGGGAAGACAAGACAAAACAAATGGAAAATGAAAAGTGGATCAATGATGGCTAGAAGACCGGCGACGCCGAGCGCCGCCAGAACAAGGACAGGAACCAACTTCGGCGTAAGTCGTGACAATAAAAACTATAACGAGGAAATAAAAAGGAGTACCGATTCAATGTGCAGGGGTACGAGGTAGTTGAGATGGACTTGTCTTTAAAAAAATGTTTTTTTGTTATACATCAAAGTGAGTTGGAGGAAAATAAACACGGTATGGAGTCTAGTGACTTTTCAAAATGTTGTTTTGTACTTTGAAAACGCGTGGGGGGTTATTCACCCAAAAGTAAGCAATCCACAACACCCATTGTGCATAGCTCTAGTACAGTTTGAGATGAGCATGAAAGCAACACAACCTGTGATTTGTCTTCCAGCCTAACGGCAGCCCAACCGCTTTTTTTATGCTATAAAGCAGGGCGGGGCTGGAAAAATGTAATCATCCTTAAACCCATAAATATGCTATAGATGCGAGGACTGGAAGTCCATGAAATCAACATGATAGTTTAAAAAATATGTTCTGGCTAGCTATAAATGTTTTAGTTTACAAAGATTTTAATTACAAACAATGGAGTAAAACAACGTTATAAAACTGACGTTTTTCTGACTCACGTTCATGAAGCAGTTATATTCAAGCTTATACAGCTCATGAGACAAGTTTTATTTGTCAATAATCATTTGGTGTGAATAATTTATTGAAATGACCACTGAACAGGAGTTACTAATGCAGAGTGCACCTTTAATATTGTGGGAGACCCAACCAAATTCACATAGTTATAGTAAATTATAGTTCTGTTATTCGCATGAAAACAAGACTGATAAACGGTGGATGTGTTCTATTTGCGCTATTTCTATGCTTCCCGTCGTTTCATTTTTACTTTCGCTTCTTTAAAACAGTTTAAAATATGATATTTTTGGTTATTGAAAACATATTTAACAGCTATTTAGATTGCGCAATTATTCTCTTCACTATAAATTCATTTTTATCACATAAACTGAAATAAAGCGAACAAAGATAATTTTAGCAACCAGGCAATGGCAGAGCGATTTCTACATATTGCGCCGTGCAGTCCAGAACTTCCATTTTTATCAAAGGTTGCTGTAGGTATTTCTCGCTTGGTGTTTAAATGTACGTTGACTATAGGCTACATTGTACCATCAAACGATTGATAACATTAATTCAGTAACGTGATGATTGTACCAGATATGTCTTCATTGTAATCTACATGGATGACATTTTCCTGAGGACAAAATTGGCCAACTTCAACAACAGTTTCAAGGTAAAAACATGACCTCTGGCTACATTACAATAATTTGGCAGAGTTGAACGGCTAGCGTTACTAGTGTTTCAACTGTAAGAAATGTTTTTCACAATATCTTAAATATCCAATGAGGAGATTTCGCTTATTTTTAGATGCAGCAAGATAAAACATTTTTTATAGGCCTACAACTGAGGCTGAATCTTCACAGTAGTGTACACTTTTGTCAACATTGTCGCAGTGTAAGAGTATTATTGTTGTAGAATACCTTAGAGAATGGAGTAGACCATGCTTTTACAGCAGTTCACATGGCCTACCACTGACTTCACCAACTGAATGTTATATGAAATTCTATAGGCTTCCTTTGAAAAAGTCATATTTATGGGACACACATAATTAGCCGATGCATAAAGTAGCTATACATTTTACATTAAATGATGGTATACCTATGTTTGTAAAGATGAGCAGAATGCAGACTGATACAGCACAAAGTGTTCCGCAGGGAGTTACCCTTGGGTATGTTAAGAAGAAAAATGTGGTTTGCTAAGTTTGTACTGTTTTTGCGTATTTAAATTTAACTTAAGCCTATTGGTTAACATCAATTTAATAGAGTGATTTTATCCAATAGTATTTCACATTGACTGTAATTCATAATGACTGTATATCAATGTATTTCATAATGACTTTATGTCAATGTATCTCATAGAGACTTTCAGCTACAATTTCAACAATGGCTAGCTAAACATTTTTGCACTGAACAAAATGAGTACTACATTTGGCCTCTAAAAAATGTATCTTGATCATCCCACAGGACAGAGACCAATGGAGGAGCTGAGGATTGTTCTGGTGGGGAAGACTGGAGTTGGAAAGAGTTCAGCAGGAAACACCATCCTAGGAAGAGATGCTTTTGATTCACATTTATCTCCCTCCTTTGTGACAAGCAAGTGTGAGAAGAACAGGGGAGAAGTAGATGGACAAAGTGTAGCTGTTATTGATACCCCAGGCTTGTTTGACACCAACTATACTCAAGATGAGATACTGCTGGAGATCAAGAGGTGCATCTACCTCTCTGCTCCTGGTCCCCATGTGTTTCTGGTAGTGCTCCAGGTGGGAAGATTCACACTGGAAGAGAAGGACACAGTGGAGCTCCTTCAGAAAACTTTTGGAAAACAGTCAGCAAACTATACAATTGTGCTCTTCACTCATGGAGATCAACTGGAGGCGAAAGGGGAAAGGAGACAAAAACAATTGAAGTTTTTGTTGCACAGGAACAAAGATCTTCCTGCTTTTGTCCAGCAATTTAATGGGGGATATCATGTCTTCAACAACAATGAAGACAACAAATGCAAAAATCTCTCTCAGGTTACTGAGCTGCTTGAGAAGATAAGAATAATTGTCAAATGGAATGGAGGAAACTTCTACACCACTGAGATGTTTCAAAAGGCTGAGAGAGATTGAAAAGGAGAAAAAGAGGATCCTGAGAGAGAATGAAGATCAGAGACGCAGAGAGATGGAGGAAGTGAAGAAAACACTTAAAGGAGAGGCTCTGAAGGAAGCTGAAGAAAAACTGAAACAGTCTCAGGAAAGAGAAGCTAGAAAGAAAGCTGAGGCAAGTAACACATTCATTACAGGTGTATTGGTAGTCCCCACAGTGTACTCGCCTCAGCTCTGTTAGGAGCAGTGAGAGGGGTTGTAGCCGGTTCAGTGGGTGCAGTAGCAGGGGGAGTCGTAGGACTTGGAGCTGGAGTAGCTTGGTTGCTACTTCAAAATAAAAAATGCATTAAACAATGAGAATGTGTAACTGAGAATGGACCAGTAACTGAAAGGTCGCTGGTTTGAATCCCTGTCAATGTGCCCTTGAGCAAGGCACTTAACTCTAACGGCTCCTGTATGTCGCTCTAGATAAGAGTGTCTGCTAAATGACTCAAATGTTTAAAAAATTATATATGCATTATTTAATGTGTTTGTTTTTTGTTGTTGATACAAGAAAATAAAATACATACAGTACTACTTACTGCATAACCCAGACACTAATACGCTCAGTATCAAATACATAGAATTACAATGACAACTAACGTTGATTTCGTAATGTTCACTAGTAGTTGTTAAAATGTTAAGTAGGCGGTTTTATACTTCTTATTTTACATACTTACTGACACACTAACTGTACAATAGTGTTCTAAATACTGTATTGGCCAAAACTCACTTGAAAAATAGTTGCTTCATGAGACATCTTGCATAAAATAGAGGATATATAGTTTGTATATATACACACTTCTCTCATCTGACTCTTTATTTTAGTAGCTGATGTTGGCCATGACCTGAGACTGGTGTTGGTTGGCCTGAACAGAGTGGGGAAAAGTACAGCAGGAAACACCATCATGGGCCAAGAAGTGTTTGAATCTGGGGTCAGTGTCACGCCACTGACCCTGAAGAGTGAGAGCAAAGAGAGAGAGAGCTGTATGGGAGGAGAGTGATGGTGGTGAACACTCCAGGTCTGCTCAACAGTGACCTCTCTGAAGAGGAAGTCCAAAAAGAAATGGAGAGGTCTTTGTCTCTCTACACCAGGTCCCCACGCCTTCCTACTGGTCATTCAGCTGGGCTGCTTCACAGAGCAAGAGAAGAGAGTGATGGACACACTGGAGAAGATGTTAAGTCCCTCTGTCAGTAAATATACCATAGTGCTCTTTAGTTATGGAGACAAACTGAAGAACAATACTATAGATCAATTTATCAGAGTGGACCAAAACCTAGAGAAACTGGTTCAGAAATGTGGAGGACGTTACCATGTGTTCAACAATAATGATACAGACAATGCAGGCCAGGTCAAGGAGCTTTTAGACAAAGTAGATCAATTAACAGGAAATAATCATAAGCAAACATTTTATGAAAAAAATATTAAAACATTTAGCAAAACTTTCTACACAATCACTGTTCTGGGGGGGATAGCAGGGGTATTAGTGGGGGGAGTAGCAGGTCCAATAGGGGCAGTAGTAGTTGGGTTAGTAGGAGCTGCAGTTGGACCGAAAGCAGCAGTGAAAGTTAGAGAACTGCAGTACCGAGTGAGACTGTTGGCAAAGTTTAATTTAAACTATATTGCTGTCTTTTAAGCCAAATGTTTTTTTCTCTCATGGTCGATAAAATCACAGCTTGGTTCTGGGAGCTCTTCCTGATTATGAATTATAATCCATTTGTTACCTACCTACGTGCAATTCCACATTAACTAAAGCTTCAAGCAGAGCTCTTACACTAAAGCCCTTGTCATTGTGAACTGTAGTTTGAGTACATACATGCATCAGTTGTTCTCCATGATGATAAGGAAGATATATCCTGTGTTAAACATTGCTTGTGATTCACAGCTTGTCTCTCTGTATTCCTACTCAGAATTGATTTTGTTCAGTTGATTTCCTATGTTTTGTAACTGCTGACATCTTGCCTCCATTTCTATACAGTTCTTTGTGATAAATGCTGACTAAACTCAGTGCCCATTATTGGGCTCAATGATGTCCACAAAATGTAATGAATCTGAAAGACCATCAAGTTTACACAAGATGTGATATATCGGCGACAAGGCTTAAAATGTCCTTTCAGATGACTGTTTTAATTGTACATTGTCCAAATAAATGAATTAAATTTACCTAGTTTACCTATTTACCTAAATTTACCTTACCTGCATAGTGTGGACAATGAACATTTCTTGGATTTATGAAACCCATGAGGTCATAAGAGTAAAGTCCCATGATTTAAAAGTTTTGATATTCTTAAAGACTGTGGGCCATTCCTATGTGGTGAAAATACCAAGTTAGTATACAGTAGTATCAAGCAGCACTGTAGCAGGTGTAGTAAGATCCAATATGACCTGGTCAAGTAGGTGGAACGCTACACTATCTCTGGCTACACTATCTCTGGAACGCTACACTATCTCACTATCACTATCACCAGACTACCTCCAAAATGCTCAACTGAGTAAATACATGCAATGTCTATTTTATAGTATTGCAAGTCAGTGTTTGAACACAATATAACATACAAGGTCACCCTCTAGTGGACATTTGATATAAATATAAAAAACTATCGGCCTATATCGAATCTTCCATTCCTCTCAAAAATTTTAGAAAAAGCTGTTGCGCAGCAACTCACTGCCTTTCTGAAGACAAACAATGTATACGAAATGCTTCAGTCTGGTTTTAGACCCCATCATAGCACTGAGACTGCACTTGTGAAGGTGGTAAATGACCTTTTAATGGCGTCAGACCGAGGCTCTGCATCTGTCCTCGTGCTACTAGACCTTAGTGCTGCCTTTGACACCATCGATCACCACATTCTTTTGGAGAGACTGGAAACCCAAATTGGTCTACACGGACAAGTTCTGGCCTGGTTTAGATCTTACCTGTCGGAAAGATATCAGTTTGTCTCTGTGAATGGTCTGTCCTCTGACAAATCAACTGTACATTTCGGTGTTCCTCAAGGTTCCGTTTTAGGACCACTATTGTTTTCACTATATATTTTACCTCTTGGGGATGTTATTCGAAAACATAATGTTAACTTTCACTGCTATGCGGATGACACACAGCTGTACATTTCAATGAAACATGGTGAAGCCCCAAAATTGCCCTCGCTAGAAGCCTGTGTTTCAGACATAAGGAAGTGGATGGCTGAAAACTTTCTACTTTTAAACTCGGACAAAACAGAGATGCTTGTTCTAGGTCCCAAGAAACAAAGAGATCTTCTGTTAAATCTGACAATTCATCTCGATGGTTGTAAAGTCGTCTCAAATAAAACTGTGAAGGACCTCGGCGTTACTCTTGACCCTGATCTCTCTTTTGACGAACATATCAAGACTGTTTCAAGGACAGCTTTTTTCCATCTACGTAACATTGCAAAAATCAGAAATTTTCTGTCCAAAAATGATGCAGAAAAATTAATCCATGCATTTGTTACTTCTAGGTTAGACTACTGCAATGCTTTACTTTCCGGCTACCCGGATAAAGCACTAAATAAACTTCAGTTAGTGCTAAATACGGCTGCTAGAATCATGACTAGAACCAAGAAATTTGATCATATTACTCCAGTGCTAGCTTCCCTACACTGGCTTCCTGTTAAGGCAAGGGCTGATTTCAAGGTTTTACTGTTAACCTATAAAGCGTTACATGGGCTTGCTCCTACCTATCTTTCCGAGTTGGTCCTGCCGTACATACCAATACGTACGCTACGGTCACAAGACGCAGGCCTCCTAATTGTCCCTAGAATTTCTAAGCAAACAGCGGGAGGCAGGGCTTTCTCCTATAGATCTCCATTTTTATGGAACAGTCTGCCTACCCATGTGAGAGACGCAGACTCGGTCTCAACCTTTAAGTCTTTACTGAAGACTTATCTCTTCAGTAGGTCATATGATTGAGTGTAGTCTGGCCCAGGAGTGTGAAGGTGAACGGAAAGGCTCTGGAGCAACGAACCGCCCTTGCTGTCTCTGCCAGGCCGGTTCCCCTCTCTCCACTGGGATTCTCTGCCTCTAACCCTGTTACAGGGGCTGAGTCACTGGCTTGCTGGTGCTCTTTCATGCCGTCCCTAGGAGAGGTGCGTCACTTGAGTGGGTTGAGTTACTGACGTGATCTTCCTGTCTGGGTTGGCGCCCCCCCTTGGTTTGTGCTGTGGTGGAGACCTTTGTGGGCTATACTCGGCCTTGTCTCAGGATTGTAAGTTGGTGGTTGAGGATTTCCCTCTAGTGGTGCGGGGGCTGTGCTTTGGCAAAGTGGGTGGGGTTATATCCTTCCTGTTTGGCCCTGTCCGGGGGTTTCTTCGGATGGGGCCACAGTGTCTCCTGACCGCTCCTGTCTCAGCCTCCAGTATTTATGCTGCAGTAGTTTATGTGTCGGGGGGCTAGGGTCAGTTGGTTATACCTGGAGTACTTCTCCTGTCTTATCCAGTGTCCTGTGTGAATTTAAGTATGCTCTCTCTAATTCTCTCGTTCTCTCTTTCTCTCTGAGAACCTGAGCCCTAGGACCATACGTCAGGACTACCGGGCATGCTGACACCTTGCTGTCCCCAGTCCGCCTGGCCTTGCTGCTATTCCAGTTTCAACTGTTCTGCCTGCGGTTACGAAACCCCTACCTGTCCCAGACCTGCTGTTTTCAACTCTTAATGATCGGCTATGAAAAGCCAACTGAGATTTATGCCTGATTATTATTTGACCATGCTTGTCATTTATGAACATTTTGAAAATCTTGGCTCTCTCTAATTTTCTCCTTCTCTCTTTCTTTCTCTCGGAGGACCTGAGCCCTAGGACCATACGTCGGGACTACCGGCCGTGGTGACTCCTTGCTGTCCCCAGTCTGCCTGGCCTTGCTGCTATTCCAGTTTCAACTGTTCTGCCTGCGGTTATGGAACCCCTACCTGTCCCAGACCTGCTGTTTTCAACTCTTAATGATCGGCTATGAAAAGCCAACTGAGATTTATTCCTGATTATTATTTGACCATGCTTGTCATTTATGAACATTTTGAAAATCTTGGCTCTCTCTAATTTTCTCCTTCTCTCTTTCTTTCTCTCGGAGGACCTGGGCCCTGGGACCATGCGTCGGGACTGCCGCCCGTGGTGACTCCTTGCTGTCCCCAGTCCGCCTGGCCTTGCTGCTATTCCAGTTTCAGCTGTTCTGCCTGCGGTTATGGAACCGCCACCTGTCCCAGACCTGTTGTTTTTCAACTCTTAATGATCAGCTATGAAAAGCCAACTGAAAATTATTCATGATTATTATTTGACCATGCTTGTCACTTATGAACATTTTTGAACATCTTGGCATAGTTCTGTTATAATCTCCACCCGGCACAGCCAGAAGAGGACTGGCCACCCCTCATAGCCTGGTTCCTCTCTAGGTTTCTTCCTATGTTTTGGCCTTTCTAGGGAGTTTTTCCTAGCCACCGTGCTTCTACACCTGCATTACTAGCTGTTTGGGGTTTTAGGCTGGGTTTCTGTACAGCACTTCGAGATATTAGCTGATGTACGAAGGGCTATATAAAATAAAATTGATTGATTGATTGATTGATTGATTTGATAAACTATCTGAGTTAAGATCTGGAAAGCCAGAAGGTCAGGATTTATGGTCAGAAATAATGATGCAGATGTTGGACTTACAAAGAAATGGTACTGAATCTCAGTTCTGTTGGATTCTGTCTCATACAAGAGTTAATGAAATTATACAGCAGATACAGAAAAAAAATGTGAAATTATATTTTTGATATACAGGTGCAGTTGTGTAGAGGGAAAATTAAAACACTGATTCAGAAACATGGGTTAGATTGTTGGAATACATTTTTATAGTACTGGAGATTAGTGTCATGGGAACACAATTAGGAAGTTATGTTGTGTAGGAGGAGATCAGGTTATACGGTATTGAATTCCTCTGAAATTGATAGGGAAACATGGTACTGGAATGTGTAATGGCTGTATACTATAGTAGAGGAAACGGTTGACCATGTTATGTTGTGAAATGTATGATGTAGAAAGGGAGAGGTCAGAGAGGTTGGATGGGAATGGGGAGTGGGTGGTATTTTGGGTGGGGGTGATGGGAGTAGTGAGGTTTGTATGGAATTGTTTTATTTTTTTCGAAATTCAGGGTTAGTTAAGAGAATATAGTGGTATTCACAGGTTGCACCTCCGTCCCCCGGTTGCATCATGCCATTGTCATGAATGTTCTCAAGTTGCCCTCTACCAGCGGCGCCATAGTGGTGCCCTAAAGGGGTGATAAACCCAGCCATTCTGGACGGACGCTGACTACTATGTGTAGAAAGAGTGTAGAAAGAGTGAGTGAACAAACCAGTGACACACTGCAATTATCAAATAAAATGGTCAGCAGCTGCCATTACCAGATCTCAAGTGATAAATTAATAGCCAGCATCTTATTTCCCATTCTGTTTCTCACTTTAAACTCCCAATACTCTACCACTGTCCAACACCTCCACACACACACAACAACATGCTTTCTATACATAATTATGTATGACTTACACATGTATGAATAACTTTTTAACCATGTGGCTTGTGACCATTTGACTTGTAAATATTTACACAAGATTGTGTTTACTGATTTCCACAAGACTAACTCACCTATCTAAATATATTTTAATCAGGCAGTACAGCTCAAAGGCACAATAATACAAAAATATGTCCCATTGGTTTTACTTTGAACAATAAAGAAGCTTTTTACTTCCATTGTCCTCCAAGAGCTGCTGAATCTCCTCTCTACTTCAGTTTGATCCTTAAATCATTAACCTTGGTTTGAGAGCCAGGTTGCAGCAGTGATCCCTTCCCTTCACACACATGGTCTCTTCACAGAACAAATTCAAGGGGACTATCAATATCATGGCCACTAGAGGGAAGTCGACAACAGCTAATCTACAGTTTTAAAAACCTAGAGGGAATTATTGAAGAACTGATAGAGAATCTGAGAGTGAAAGTTGGCCTTGCCTTTCCCATCAACCTGGAAAAGAGTCTAAATATATTTTAACTGCAACACTTCAAGTCAGCTAAGCTCTTCAGCAAAGCCAGAGAACACCAGACATGAATTCATATCTCCTCTCACAATTTACAGAATATAATCATTCGAAATGTATTTTATTAATCAATACTTGAACATAAACATAGATGTGGTTATCATCACACATTTGACAGTGCAGAATTGTATATTTCCCTGAGTAAAGGTGAAAGTGAAAAGTTGATTTCTGCTTGTCAGGATAAAAAGCTATATGCTACTGTAATATTAATTTACAGTTGCAGTCACAGCTCCCATTGCTGCCTCAGAAGCATGAAGAATGGAGATTTAGTATTTAACCATTACTATTAATTTCATGGATATTTCATGGCACTATAAAATAAAGGTCCACTGAAAATACCTTCCTGTTTTTTTGTTTTCATTGCCAATCTGAAATAAAAAAGCTAAGAACTCTCTCTTTAACTGATTGCTTTCAATGCTATCATCTAACTAGTACAGGACATAGGGAGATGGAGATATAAGGTATACAAAGGGAACATCGGACAATAGACTGTATTTAGCTGGATAGAACACTTGGAGAAAGATATCTATATGGTTATCTTACTGTAGAAACAAGTCATGAGATATGAGAGATGGAAAGTATTGTGGTTACCACAAAGCACGTTGACAGGAAGACTGCAGATGTAAATGAGATGTTAACTAAATCTGTTGCAACGTATCACTTCTCACTTCTGAGACATGTTTTGTCGTACATTGTCCCTGTTCCTATAAACTTAATACATCTAAATAAATATATTCTACCGTTATTGTAGCCTACATTAAGAATGACACTTGGGTGGTTGATGAACAAATATTTAGTTGTATTGTTATTCTTTTTTTTGTGATCACTGGAAAAGGTTGTTGTATTGAGTTACATTATTTTATCAGGAGTTACAGACACCTGAAAAAGATGGGACGCACTCGCTAATAAAGTATTACTTAGATGTATTATTAACACTCGCTAATAAAGTATTACTTAGATGTATTATTAACACTCACAATGGACACATTTCAGCCATCAAGCATTTGTCAAGTACATTTCCCTATGGGACATAATGTAATTAATTACTTCATCCATGTGTTAATGCTGTATTATCTAATACTTACTGTAGGACCTCACAAAACCATGGTTCTCATAATTGAAAGAAAGCCTCATTATCCACTATGCACAGCAGTTCTTTTATTCTCTCGTTGTATCAACTTAGAAACTTGATGCATTACTGACACTTTGAAGTCAACACAAAAGTGTCTAGAGGGCAGGGAGTTCTAATGCAGAGACACATTTTCTATGAAGCATTGTGACTTAGCCTGCTCAATCACACTCAAATAGATGGCAGCATAACAGGAAGGATAAACCTAAAGGAGAAAGAACATTGTTGCACAGTGAATGCTGTGACCATACTTGTATTATGAGTTAAAAAATAAAGTTGTGTCTAGAGGGCAGGGAGTTATAACGAAGACACATTTTAGATGAAATCATGTGACTCTTCCACTACGATGGCTGGTTTCTACAAGAGGGTGTATAAACAGTCATTTCCTCTTCTAGTCTCTGTGCTTTGAGTCTTTCTCCTCCCCCTAACAGTATCAATTGTGGGCGTGTTAATTGTGACAGGGGCAGGAAGTTGTTCCCCTGCTCAGACGCTGCATGGCTCAACTATGGTTTCCTGCCACTTTATCGACTCTGCAGTAGCTGACTTCTGACCACCTACTAAGAAAATGACCTCAATAAGAGCATTTTTACTTTAGCATTTGGAAGTTACATGTAACAAAATATTATTTATACAAATAAATCTATTAATATGGTTTTTGAACACTAACATTTGTTTATAAGATTGATAGCTGTGCTTTTAGTTTACAGTCGATGCATCTTGTTGCCAATCGGCATTTCTCAACGAGTTCAAAGCACGTGAATGTATCCAACTGGTAATTCATTACCACCTTACCACTTGGCTATGAATGCAGAATCAGGTTGCTTTCCCCTGCTCAGATTTTGCATGCATCATAAATTACAGTCAATTCAGAAAATAATCCAAATTCCAATTTAGTAATTCTCCTTATTGAAAGGCATCGAATAGAAATTGATTTCAGTGTAATTCCTGACTTGACTAGAATGGAAATGGATTGATCCCAACCCTGACTGATAGAGAATAAGAGAGTGAAAGTTGGCCTTGCCTTTACTATTAACCTGGGAAAGAGGCCTGAATACATTTTAACTGGACCACTTTAAGGCAGGCAAGCTCTTCAGCCATGCTAGAGAACACCACATATTAACTGATTTCTCCTCTCACAATTTACAGGATAGGATGTTCAGAAATGTCCTCTAGCATTACTACTAACAGCATGAATATAAGTTAGATTTATTGGGTTCTTTGAGCCCTGAATGCTGATTGGCTGACAGCTGGGGTATATCAGACCGTATACCACGGGTATGACAAAACATTGGTTTTTACTGCTCTAATTACATTGGTAACCAGTGTATACTAGCAATAAGGCACCTCTGGGGTTTGTGGTATATGGCTAATATACCACAGCTAAGAGCTGTATCCAGGCACTCTGTGTTGTGTCACGCTTAAGAACAGCCTTTAACCTGGTATATTGGCCACACCCCCTTGTGCCTGATTGTTTAAGTAAACAATGGCTGCTAATTTTCATGGACATTGTATTGATGCTGTGAAAATATTGCTTTTGTGGTTTTGTAGCATTCTATACAAATATATTCATCATAGAATATAATATACATTAGCATGAGATTAATATTGCATTATGTAAGCAAGCATTATGCAAAAAGCTATCAACAGAATCATTATTTGTATCACTGTCTTTGTCTGGCAGATATTACAGTTGTTAGAACTGTTCTAGGTTAATATGCAACATAGGTGCTCAGATGCTGGCTGCTGTTGGATTTGCAGAGTCCATGTATAATCATTGATAGTAAAATGGCTGTCCAAACCTAACATGGCTGCCCACATCAAGGAGTGAGAGTTAGGAAGTCAATCATTACCTTCATAATGACACCATGCCAACAGGCTCTGCTCTTTTACAACATGTTTGTGTAGAACATCATTGTGTGGTACAGCGTTCAGTAGATTTTCTAGCGAATTCAACAACAATATTTTTCTTGTCAAAGTCTTTTTCTGCTTTCTCTCGGACACTCCGTTTCTTCTTTTTTAGCAAGTCTTTGTCCTCTCTTATCTGTTTCACTTGTCCCTGCAGGTCATCTATCTCTTTCTGTTTTACTTGTAAATCAGAGTCTTTCAGATCCAGTGCCTTCATTGCTCGCTCTAATTCTGACTCCAGATCTTCCTTCTCTTTCAGTTCTTTTTCATACCCTCGTTTCAGTTCTTCCTCTCTCCTCTGGATGGCTTTCTCGACTTTCTGGTACATGTCGTTGGTGTAACAGCTCCCTTCATTCTCTTTCACCATGTCTGTAACTTTATCCATCAGCTGCTTTACTTGCTCACGGTCGTCTGTGTTCTCATTGTTGAAGACGTGGTATCTGTTTCCACATGTATCAATGAGCTGCTGCAGACCTTCACCAGCCGCCTGGATAAAGTCCTCAATGCTTTTCTTCTTTTTCTCCAGTGCGTCTCCATGGGTGAAGAGAATCATGGTGTGTCTCACTGCTGCTTCTCCAAAGATGTTCCTGATCCTTGCAACAGCGATGTGGTCTTCGTCTGTAAAACGACCGAGGGCAACAACAAGCAGGAAGACATGGGGTCCAGGAGAGGAGAGGGCGATGCACTCCACCAGTTGGGTCCTCACTGAAGACTCTGGGAGTTGAGTGTCAAACAGACCAGGGGTGTCGATGACTGCAATGCCCCTCTCACTGCTCCTATCACATTGTTTGGTCACAGACTCTGCAGCAAAATCTACTTTGAACTCAGTTCTCCCCAGGATGGTGTTTCCTGATGCACTCTTCCCTGCTCCAGTCTTCCCCACCAGAACAATCCTCAGCTCAGAAACTACAAATCAAACAAACATAATTTTAGTTCAAGCCCATAAAATCCACAAAAAAAGTGATCTTATTGTTTTACTGTGTGTGTCTGTGTGTGTGTATGTTAATTAAGTAACAGCTATATTTTTATCAAACTAGGCCTAACTTACATTCTAAAGGAGACATCATGCTGTTTCTTCTCTCTTTTCTGCTTGAGCTCACTGTAATATAATTAACAAGTTTGCATCAACATATTGCTAAAGACATCACTAAGACAAATCACATTTCAGATAGGATGAATTGAAAATAAAAAGTAAACAGCACAGTTGTACAGTCAACCAGAGCAAGAGCTCATGTTGCAGATGGATTTTAATATTTGAGATTTCCAACATTAATGCAGGCTATTAGATGTTTAGAAAAACGTTTCTTAACGAATGATCAGTGAGTAAATTAAATGGGTAGATGAACACCTGGTAGGTAAAATTCTCATTTAGTAAGGGACTGTAGGCCTAAATGATTTATTTCATTTGAAATAATATTATTTTTTCATTCTCGTTGGTTCCAAAATTATATGAAATCCCACAGATCAAAATGAACATCAATCAAATCAAATCACATGTATTGATCACATGCGCCCAATACAACAGGTGTAGACTACAGTGAAATGCTTACCTACGAGTCCATCCCAACAGTCATAAAAAGTAAGACAAATATTTGCACTCAGAAAAAGAGAGTAGCACAATAAAAACAACAACGAGGCTATATAAAGGAGTACCGCGTCAATGTGCAGGGGTATGAGGTAGTTGAGATGGACTTATGTTTTGTAAAAAAAACAACATTATTATACACCAAAGTGAGTTACAGTAAATTAAACACAGTATGGAGTCTAGTGACTTTTCAAAATGGCGTATTGTACTTTGAAAGTGTGGGGGGTAAATCACCCGAATGTACGCAATCCCCAACACCCATTGTGAGAATAAACAATAATGTAAACCTAATGTCATCATTATGCACTTACGGTCATGTTTTTCACATTGTGAAGTCGCCATCGCAGTCGATGTTGCCTGAAATTCCGAAATGTATGAACGACTTTGTTGGATTAATCTTTAGCCTCGTTCATAGTACCGCCTAGTACAGTTTGAGATGAGCATGAAAGCAACAATCTGTAATTCGTCTTTCAGGCTAACGTCAGCCCAACCACTTTTTTTATGCTATAAAGAGGGGTGGGCCTGGAGAAATGTAACAATTCTTAAAACACATAAATATGCTGTAGATGCAAGGACTGGAAGTCCATGAAATCAACATGTATAGTTGAAAAATATGTTCTGGCTAGATATAAATGTTTTGGTTTACAAATACTTTTCTTACAAATAATGGAAAACAACTTTTTTTTGGTTATTCTGACTCAAGCTCACGAAGCAGTTATATTAAAGCTCATGAGACGAGTTCTATTTGTAAATAATCATTTGGTGTGTATCATTTATTGAAATTACCACTGAAGAGCAGTTACTAATACAGATTGCGCCTTTAATATTGTGGGCGACCCAATAAAGTTCACGTAGCACATAGTTAAGGTTATTATAGAACTGTTATTTGCATGAAAGCAAGACTGATAAGCGGTGGATGCGTTCTATTAGCGGTATTTCTATGCTTCCCGTCGTTTACATTTTTACTTTCGCTTTTTACGAGTTTAAACAACTGAAAATACGATTTAAAAAAAAGATATTTAACAGTTATTTAGATTGAGCAATTATTCTCTACACTATACATTTATTTTTTATCACATAAACTGAAATAAGGCGAACATTATAGAATTTTAGCGACCAGGTAAAGGCAAAGCGAGTTCTACATATTCAACCGTGCAGTCCAGAGCTTTCATTTTATCCAAAGGTTGCTGCGGGTATTTCTAGCTTGGTGTTTAGTGTACATTGACTGTAGGCTGCATTGTACCATCAAACGATTGATAATGTTAATTCAGTAGCGTGATGATTGTACCAGATATGTCTTCATTGTAATCTACATGGATTACATTTTCCTGAGGACAAAATTGGCCAACTTCAACAACAGTTTCAAGGTAAAATCATGACCACGGGCTAACGTTACATGACAATAATTTGGCAGAGTTTTAAAGACTAGCGTTACTAGTTAACGTTAGTGTTTCAACTGTAAGAAATGTTTTTCACAGTATTTTAAATATCCAATGAAGACATTTCGCTTATTTTTTGTTTAAATCGTCTTTCAAAGTACAGCAAGATAAACATTTGGTTTATAGGCCTACAATTGAGGATGAATCTACGCAGTAGTGTACACTTTTGTCAACGTTGTTGCCGTGTAAGACATATTGTTGTGTTGGTAGAATACCTTAGAGAATGGAGTAGACCATGCTTTTACAGCAGTTCACATGATCTACCAATGACTTCACCAACTGAATGTTATATGAAATTCTATAGGCTTCCCTTTGAGAAATTCATATTAATCTCGGGCACACAGAGGTAGCCTATGGATTAAAGTAGCTATGTATTTTACTTTAAATTATAGTATACCTATGTACACAATCAAAGATTATATTAATATCTTTATATTGTTACGTTTTGACATATATTTATCCCATTTTTATTTCACCTACTTATTCTGTTGCAGACAGATATCTGTAACACTCAGCATCCCTGGTGGTGTACAGAGAGATGACATGGATCAATCTTCCTCTCATGGTAAGACAACCAGTCAAAATGAACAGACATTGAGGTATTTTGTTAGTTTAATAGGATATACAATTACATCTTTTTTACTTTGGCAGTATGATGCAGTATCACATGGACATCATCTTAACCATAAGAGTTTAAATAAGCCATATTTATTTTGAAAGGGCAAAATAAAAACTGCTGTCAGTTTATTTGAGCAAATGTCTGAGCTGAGAATAAATCGTATTTGTGTGTTTTTTCTGTTGAAGTTTGTCTTATGGAGATTGTGCTGGTGGGGAAAGTTGGATGTGGGAAGAGCGCTTCAGGAAACACCATCCTACGCAGGGAGGAGTTTGAATCATCATTTGGTTCCTCAGCTGTGACAAAGACTTGTAAGAGGGAGACAGGTCAGGTGTGTAGGAACCAAGTCGCTGTAATTGATACTCCAGGTCTGGACTGTGCTGAGGTGTCTTCTGATGAACTTATCAGGTCCTTGTGGCTGAACACACATGAGCACATCAATGTCTTCCTGCTGGTGATCCAGTTGGGCAGGTTCACAGAGGAGCAGAGAGCAGCAGTTCAAAAGATGGAAGACATGTTTGGCGAGAGGGCAAGGGAGTTCACAATGATTCTCTTCACATATGGAGACCACTTGAAAAGGACACCGATAGAGGCCTTTCTCCAAAAAGCAGGTGTCCCACTGAGACAAGTTGTAGAGAAGTATTATGACAGATACCATGTGTTCAACAATGAATCCGGCCCTCCAAGCCAGGTGACAGAACTGTTTGGAAAGATGAGCAGAATGCAGACTGTGATACAACACAAAGTGTACCGCATGGAGTTACCCTGGCCTAGGTTAAGAAGCAAGTGGCATGGTAAGTTTGTCCTGTTTTTGCGTATTTTATTTAACTTAATCCTATTTGTTAACATCAATTTAAAATGGTGATTGTATCCAGTAGTATTTCACACTGACTGTATTTCATAATGACTTTATGTCAATGTATTTCATAATGACTTTATGTCAATGTATTTCATAATGACTTTATGTCAATGTATTTCATAATGACTTTATGTCAATGTATTTCATAATGACTTTATGTCAATGTATTTCATAATGACTGTATATCAATGTATTTCATAATGACTTTATGTCAATGTATTTCATAATGACTTTATGTCAATGTATTTCATAATGACTTTATGTCAATGTATTTCATAATGACTGTATATCAATGTATTTCATAATGACTTTATGTCAATGTATTTCATAATGACTTTATGTCAATGTATTTCATAGTGACTTTCAGCTACAATTTCAACAATGGCTAGCTAAACATTTTTGCACTGAACAAAATGAGTACTACATTTGACCTCTAAAAAAGTAATCTTGATCATCCCACAGGACAGAGACCAATGGAGGAGCTGAGGATTGTTCTGGTCGGTAAGACTGGAGCAGGGAAGAGTGCATCAGGAAGCACCATCCTGGGGAGAAATGTTTTTAAGTCAAAGTTTTCTGCTGTTTCTCTGACATCAAACTGTGAAAAGGCCAGAGGAAAGGTGGATGGGCAAATTGTGGCTGTTATCGACACCCCAGGTTTGTTTGATACTACATTGTCCAATGAGGAGGGACTGAGAAAGATTGCTCGTTGCATCTCTCTGTCTGCTCCTGGTCCCCATGTGTTCCTGGTTGTGATCAAGCTGGGAAGATTCACTGAAGAGGAGCAGGAAACGGTGGCAATCATTCAGAAACTCTTTGGGGAAGAGGCTTCAAAATACACCATGGTTCTCTTCACACATGGAGGTGACGTTGAAGGAAGAACAATCAGTGATTTTATATATGAGAGCGCAAATCTTCTGAGATTGGTTGAGAAATGCCATGGCCAGTATCATGTCTTCAACAACAAAGTCCAGAACCCTTCTCAGGTGACTGAGCTGCTTCAGAAGATCAACTCTATGGTTGGGAGGAATGGAGGGAGCCACTACACCAATGAGATGTTCCAGGAGGCAGAGAGAAAGATTGAAGAAGAGAAAGAAAGGATCCTGAAAGAGAATGAAGAGCAGAGACGCAGAGAGATGGAGAAACTGAAGGCAAAGTTTGAAGGAGAGCGTCTAAGGGAGGAAGAAGAAAAGCTGAGGAGAAAACGGGAAAGAGAAGCTAGAGAGGAAGCTGAGAGAAGAAACGTCATTGAAATCGTATGTGCAGGTATAGGTTCCGGAATCGGAGCAGTTGTGGGAGCATTTGGAGGCCCATTTGGTATAGCAGCTGGTGCAACAGCTGGTGCAGCAGTGGGAGATAGAGTGGGAGCTGTAGTAAATGCGTGCTGTTTACAATGAGTCCATAGCTAACAGTGCTGCCAAATCTACAAGTTGTTTGACTTAAATATTTCATATTTAAAGTCAATGTTCTGACTTTGCTTAGGCCTAGCATCTTTCTGTCTTCCCTGTTCCAGTTTAATATTGTAGCTACATTAACATCCTCTGAGAGTTGTCTTCAGAGGTACACTACATGGCCAAAAGTATGTGGACACCTGCTCGTCGAAAGTCTCATTCCAAAATCATGGGCATTAATATGGAGTTGTTCCCCCCTTTGCTGCTATAACAGCCTCCACTCTTCTGGGAATGCTTTCCTCTAGATGTTGGAACATTGCTGCGGGAATTTGCTTCCATTCAGCCACAAGAGCATTAGTGAGGTCGGGCACTGATGTTGGGGGATTAGGCCTGCAGTCAGCATTCCAATTCATCCCAAAGGTGTTCGATGGGGTTTAGGTCATGGCTCTGTACAGGTCAAGGTCTTCCACACCGATCTCGACAAACCATTTCTGTATGGATCTCAATTTGTGCACAGGGGCATTGTCATGCTGAAACAGGAAAGGGCCTTGCCTAAATTATTGACACAAAGTTGGAATTACAGATTCGTCTAACAGGGGCAACTCCAGTCCTCGGCAGCCTAATTGGTGTCACACTTTTTCTCCATCTGTCACGCCCTGACCTTAGAGAGCCTTTTATTCTCTAATTTGGTTAGGTCTGGGTGTGACTAGGGTGGGTACTCTAGTTTTTGTATTTCTATGTTGGCCTGGTATGGTTCCCAATCAGAGGCAGCTGTCTATCGTTGTCTCTGATTGGGGATCATATTTAGGCAGCCTTTTCCCACTGGGTTTTTGTGGGATCTTGTTGATGTATTATTGTTGCTTGTGAGCACTGCATAGCTTCACGTTCGTTTTTGTTCTGTATTGTTTTGGTGAGTTTAATTTATTAAACATGTGGAACTCTACACACGCTGCGCCTTGGTCCGTTTATTCTACACACGATATTGACACCATCCCTAGCAAACACACCTGATTAATCAAATTGCATTCTGAACTTAAGATCATGATTAGGTGATTATTGGAGTCAGGTGTGTTAGCTGTTGTCATGACTGTCCTGATCAGGTCAGGTTACAGGACACCACAACCCTACAGATTATCTCTCAACCCCAACAGAGGAGGAGAGATCTAGGGGTCTGAAGATGTGGGGGTTTTATGACCCCTCACTCCCATGGTAAATCTTAGGCCACACAACATTCCTGTGTCCCCTCAATATTGAGAACCACCCTCAGGACATTAAACATGCAATAAAGGGACTTTGGAACAATGGTTTCCATCAGCCAGAATGGTGGCCATGACGATAGATGGAATATGAAAATGTATGTCATTTTTGTTTTGTTATTAAAGGTTAATAGATTACGTTATTACGAAAACATTGTAACGTTAAGAGTTTTCCTAGTATATGTTTGATGTTTATACATTGTACGTTGTGTGGAAAATGTCCAAATCAAAGAGAATGTTTTGGTAAAGATGAAATGTGAGGTTAGTTGTCTAAAATTGGATTTGAGTAAAATCTAGACCTTGCCCTTAAAACCTTTCTGAACTACCCATACCCTATACGGGTTCACTATCCTAAACAACCGCCGAATTCACGGATGAGTAGCTGTGTCTAAGCGGGTGAATTCAAGTCGGACCACCTAGCCTTCAAGTCGGACCACCTAGCCTCCACTCCCCATCGAATCGTGGTATCTACACTGTTTCATTCCTACGCTGTGAGCTCTGAGCTACAGAGCTGTCTGTCCTCAGAAGAGCCCTTCCAGAGCAAGGGCGAGGGAACAGACCCCTAAGCCAAAAGGACACTGACATTGTGAGGACAACCAGAGAGTTGCGCCGAAGAAGTGCGTCTTTGTGAAGCCTGAACGGTCCACGCGGGGAATCCACGGAGACCTTCCATACGTAATTACATCATTATATTTTGACCCATAAGAGCGGCAGTTTGGCAGTAAATGCAGCTGGTGGCCACACCAGATACTGACTGTTACTTTTGATTATGATCCCCCTTTGTTCAGGGACACATTATTCAATTTCTGTTAGTCACATCTCTGTGAAACTTGTTCAGTTTATGTCTCAGTTGTTGAATCTTGTTATGTTCATGCAAATATTTACACATGGTTTCTGTTCTGTGTTCATTATGTTCATAACTACACCCATCCTGGTTTCTGTTCCGTGTTCATTCTATCTATAGCTACACCCATCCTGGTTTCTGTTCTGTGTTCATTATGTCTATAACTACACCCATCCTGGTTTCTGTTCTGTGTTCATTACGTCTATAACTACACCCATCCTGGTTTCTGTTCTGTGTTCATTATGTCTATAACTACACCCATCCTGGTTTCTGTTCTGTGTTCATTATGTCTATAACTACACCCATCCTGGTTTCTGTTCTGTGTTCATTACGTCTATAACTACACCCATCCTGGTTTCTGTTCTGTGTTCATTATGTCTATAACTACACCCATCCTGGTTTCTGTTCTGTGTTCATTATGTCTATAACTACACCCATCCTGGTTTCTGTTCTGTGTTCATTACGTCTATAACTACACCCATCCTGGTTTCTGTTCTGTGTTCATTATGTCTATAACTACACCCATCCTGGTTTCTGTTCTGTGTTCATTACATCTATAACTACACCCATCCTGGTTTCTGTTCTGTGTTCATTATGTCTATAACTACACCCATCCTGGTTTCTGTTCCGTGTTCATTATGTCTATAACTACACCCATCCTGGTTTCTGTTCTGTGTTCATTATGTCTATAACTACACCCATCCTGGTTTCTGTTCTGTGTTCATTACGTCTATAACTACACCCATCCTGGTTTCTGTTCTGTGTTCATTATGTCTATAACTACACCCATCCTGGTTTCTGTTCTGTGTTCATTACGTCTATAACTACACCCATCCTGGTTTCTGTTCTGTGTTCATTACGTCTATAACTACACCCATCCTGGTTTCTGTTCTGTGTTCATTACGTCTATAACTATACCCATCCTGGTTTCTGTTCTGTGTTCATTATGTCTATAATTAAAACCCATCCTGGTTTCTGTTCTGTGTTCATTATGTCTATAATTAAAACCCATCCTGGTTTCTGTTCTGTATTCATTATGTCTATAACTACACCAATCCTCTTTTCAAACTGTATTGTTGCTCATTATTGTTTAAAATAATTTAAATAACTGGAGGGACCAATCATGTAACAGGAGCCGTGATTGGAGGAACAGCTGCAGTGTCTTGTCACTTCTGTTTTTGGGACGAGTCACTTTAACTTAGTCATACTGAAATGAGTTGTAATTGTATTGTTTTGTATTGCATTGCATTCAGCTTATGCTATTGTCATTCTAAAGTTGTAGTCTCTAACTGTGGACCCATTGCTTCTGTAGATATATTCTATAGCAGTGATGTGCAAATTTGATGGGGGTGGGGGCGATGAGGGGCCGCAGTTGCTTGCGGGTCTGCATACCCATAGCGTACCCACATCTAAATAAAACATGTTTTAATCAGCCTTCATGTATTGCATTACACTCCTTGACTCGGTCGTTCCATGGACATATGGGCCGGTGTTCGTACCCATATGTCGTATCAATGTCAACAGAACATTGGAATTATTTGGATGGACGCATACAGTTGTCCAGACTGTAAATCATGCTGTTTAAGCTGTGAAGTAGCAAAGAGACTCTCAGCACAGTTGAGAGAGAACGGCTACATCCCAATACTCTGGCTTATCTTTCCTTCTTATTTCCTACAGATCACTAGCTAGATTAAGTGGTTAGAACTGGTTCTGAATGTTAATAGCTATAGCCATATAGTCATAAACCTTTTTAAGTCCCCTCATATCAGTTGACCTTTTCCTGACCATGTGACATGACTAGGAAAACCTCCAGGTCTATAACTAAGGCTTGGAGATTCCCCTGGTCAGGTATAGATTCTCTTAGAATGAAAGGAGGAAAGAATCTTTTTAAGGGCTTGTTTATACATTGTCAGTTTGTTGTGTGATAGTATGAAAGCATTGATTTAGGGTTGTGTCATCAAGTAAAAAGGAAAAACATTGGTTAACGATGAATATGTATGAACTTTCCAATTTGTAAGTCGCTCTGGATAAGAGCGTCTGCTAAATGACTTAAATGTAAATGTAATGTTAACTGTGTGCCTGTGATACACTTTGGGTGTGTGTGTGTCTGTGTGTGTGTGTGTGTGTGTGTGTGTGTGTGTGTGTGTGTGTGTGTGTGTGTGTGTGTGTGTGTGTGTGTGTGTGTGTGTGTGTGTGTACCTCAGTGCGAGGTAGGAAGTCCGAATCAGCCTCTATACGGGTGATGATCTCACACAGGATGATTCCATAGGCAACTCATCCACCTAGGGGTCAGAGGTCAGAGTCAGCCAATCACATCTGATCAGTAACACGTCACTTGAAATATTCACAATAATACACCTTGAAAGATTCAGGTAATTTGCTAGCAGCATACATATTAGCAAGACCCACTAGATACAACCAGAATAACACAGCAGGAACATGGAACAGTTGTCCTTACAGATTGTACTATAGCATAGTATTATTGTTACTATTATATCATAGTATTATTGTTACAATAACAGCATTACATTACTGTGTTTGCTTCCTCTCATTATGCACTCGGACCAGGAAACGGTAGAGTACTGTTAGTACCTTTTCATCATAGAGCTCTCCTCTCAGCACCTCCGCGGCCATCCAGTAGGGGGAGCCCACCACAGCCAGAGGCTGCTTATCAGCCCCGTCACTGGAGGAGAGGAAAATAACACATTAATATAGAACACATTGATTTTTCAGGAGAGAAAATCCTAATAGAATTTACAATGTAAAACACTGAAAATCAGATGGGATTTTAATCGTTGACATTTCCTACATTATCATAGGTTTAGTAATGCCATGCAATATGTTTTGTAACCAATGATGAATAAGTACATCTGAATAGATGAACAACTGGTGTGGATATAAAATATATGCCTGACATAGACTAGCATAAATCACAATGAACATGATGGACACATTTAATGCAACAATTTACAACAGCCATAATACAAAAATAATATGTATTCTGAATTTTCCGGGGCTGCTGCAGCACCCTCAGCATCACTACTTCACGTGGCTATATAAGTATGTCTTTTTTTGGTAAAATTCAATACACTACAGAATACATTTTTACAGTGGCTGTGTGGTTGAGCGTGTAACATTGGAATGAAAAGTACCATCTTATTTTTTTTTATATGCTGCCTTGGACATGCACTGAAATCTCCAAAAGTGGTTTTTTCACAACACTCTATTGAAAACACCAATACTCGGATTAAAGAACTACTTTGGGTGTTTCAGATTACTTCTAATCTGTTTTAAAACACTTTCTGTGTATCAGAACACTTACATTTGTGTTTACATTCAAACACCCTCCAAACACCAGATCTCAGGTTATAGTAGGTGTTTTAAATTAATCATCACCTTAGAAAGCACTGTCCATTTTGTTTTGTTACGCTTTGAAACAACATCCACATGTTTTACAGTCAGTTCTTTCTCCAAATTGATCACTGTTGATAGGTGTATGATGTGATTTTCAAATGCATTTGCATTGATGTCAGAGCTGTTAGAGGGACAACAGAGCCCTGACTACCAGGCCATTAGGACCTGATGGTTGTTACTAAATTGGTAAATACCAATGTATCCAGAGTGCATAAGAGGAGATTAGATACAAACAGGAAACAAGTTATGGACAAACCTGAAATGTGGCATCTGTTTGATAGTTCACACTGTCATCATCCAAGTTAGCTACACTATATATATCAAAGCCGATGCCCTGTCCCATCTCCACGATTCAGGAGAGGTTCCTGTCCTGAGTGCGCCCATCATACAGCTCTCCTGAATCATTGCCCCCGTGCTTTGGGATGTAGACGTGGACATCTGGCAGGCTTGCAAGAGGGAAGCTGCGCCTGCTACCTGTCCAATAGAGCGCATCTACGTTCCCACGGAGGTAAGGGATCGGCTATTGACATGGGCGCACACATCCTTTGCCGCTGGACACCCAGGTATCACCCGCACCACTCAACCCATCTCCGTTAAGTACTGGTGAACTACCTTGGCGCAGGACATCGCACGCTACGTCAACTCCTGCTCTGTATGTGCCCAAACCAAATCTCCCGGCATGATCCAGCAGGGAAACTCCTTCCCCTGCCTCTGCCTTCTGATGTTGTGACCTTTGTTTTAAGTGAATGTCTCTTTTCCATGTACAATACCATTAAACGTCAGACTCTACTCCCCTACGGATGTTGTTTATATGGTATTAGTTAATCTATTTAATGGTTTGGGAAATTATTAAATAAAGAGAAATGAATTGCATTTCAAAAAGCATGTTGTGAGGTTTTGCATTATTTGTGTACCTGTATGCTTAGATAAATAATGGTATAGTGTACTTTAGGGTTGTATTGTGGTTTTGGTACAGCGGGGAAATGAAATGTCAACAGTTACTGTAGTAAAAGAAAATTGGGCTAAAGATGTACAACTAACCCAGGAAAAGATCTGTAACGGCAGCCTTCCTCCTCTTCACGAGAAGAGAAGGTGTAGCAGGGATCGGACCAACACGCAGCGTAGCCAGTGCTCAACATGTTAATAAAACGAAACTGTGAACATTTACAACAATACAAAATAACAAATGTGGCAAACCGATACAGCCCTATCTGGTGCAGAGAAAACACAAAGACAGGAAACAACCACCCACAAAATCCCAACACAAAACAAGACACCTAAATATGATTCCCAATCAGAGACAACACAAAACACCTGCCTCTGATTGAGAACCATATTAGGCCAAACATAGAAACAGACAAACTAGACACACAACATAGAATGCCCACCCAGCTCACTTCCTGACCAAATACTAAAACAAGTAAAACACACAAGAACTATGGTCAGAACGTGACAGTACCCCCCTCCTGAGGTGCGGACTCCGAACGCACCACCTAAAACTGTAGGGGAGGGTCTGGGTGGGCATCTGTCCGCGGTGGCGGCTCCGGCGCTGGACGAGGACACCACTCCACCATTGTCTTTGTCCCCCTCCTTAGCGTAGTTTGAGTGGTGACCCTCGCCGCCGACCTTGGCCTAGGAACCTTCACAAAGGGCCCCACCAGACTGAGGAGACAGCTCCTGACAGAGAGGTAGCTTATAAACTGGAGGTAGCTCAGGACAGAGAGATAGCTCCGGACTGAATGGCAGCTCCGGACTGAATGGCAGCTCATGACTGAATGGCAGCTCATGGCTGGAGGGCAGCTCATGGCTGGAGGGCAGCTCATGACTGGAGGGCAGCTCATGACTGGAGGGCAGCTCATGACTGGAGGGCAGCTCATGATTAGAGGGCAGCTCTATCAGCTCCTGACTGGCGGGCGGCTCTAGCAGCTCCTGACTGGCGGGCGGCTCTGGCGGCTCCTGACGGGCTGGCGGCTCTGGCAGCTCCTGACTAAATAAATAAATCTAAATAAAACATGTTTTAATCAGCCTTCATGTATTGCATTACACTCCTTGACTCGGTCGTTCCATGGACATATGGGCCGGTGTTCGTACCCATATGTCGTATCAATGTCAACAGCCTTGGACATGCACTGAAATCTCCAAAAGTGGTTTTTTCACAACACTCTATTGAAAACACCAATACTCGGATTAAAGAACTACTTTGGGTCTTTCAGATTACTTCTAATCTGTTTTAAAACACTTTCTGTGTATCAGAACACTTACATTTGTGTTTACATTCAAACACCCTCCAAACACCAGATCTCAGGTTATAGTAGGTGTTTTAAATTAATCATCACCTTAGAAAGCACTGTCCATTTTGTTTTGTTACGCTTTGAAACAACATCCACATGTTTTACAGTCAGTTCTTTCTCCAAATTGATCACTGTTGATAGGTGTATGATGTGATTTTCAAATGCATTTGCATTGATGTCAGAGCTGTTAGAGGGACAACAGAGCCCTGACTACCAGGCCATTAGGACCTGATGGTTGTTACTAAATTGGTAACTACCAATGTATCCAGAGTGCATAAGAGGAGATTAGATACAAACAGGAAACAAGTTATGGACAAACCTGAAATGTGGCATCTGTTTGATAGTTCACACTGTCATCATCCAAGTTAGCTACACTATATATATCAAAGCCGATGCCCTGTCCCATCTCCACGATTCAGGAGAGGTTCCTGTCCTGAGTGCGCCCATCATACAGCTCTCCTGAATCATTGCCCCCGTGCTTTGGGATGTAGACGTGGACATCTGGCAGGCTTGCAAGAGGGAAGCTGCGCCTGCTACCTGTCCAATAGAGCGCATCTACGTTCCCACGGAGGTAAGGGATCGGCTATTGACATGGGCGCACACATCCTTTGCCGCTGGACACCCAGGTATCACCCGCACCACTCAACCCATCTCCGTTAAGTACTGGTGAACCACCTTGGCGCAGGACATCGCACGCTACGTCAACTCCTGCTCTGTATGTGCCCAAACCAAATCTCCCGGCATGATCCAGCAGGGAAACTCCTTCCCCTGCCTCAGCAGCCTTTGTCCGATCTGTCCATAGATTTTGTTATTGACCTTCCCCTGTCTGATGGTTTCACCACTGTTATGGTTGTTGTGGACTAAACTTGCCGTTTTCTCCCTCTCTCTGGTCTCCCTACTATTCTTCAAGTTGCTGAGGCACTATTCCAGCAGGTCTTCCGGCCCTATGGCCTTCCGGAGGAAATCATCTCCGACCGTGGTCCCCAATTCATGTCTTGGCTATGGAGAATCTAGGGTTCACGGACAGCCTCACATCCTGGTACTGGCCTTAGTCCAACGGGCAGGTGGGGAGGACCAACCAGGAGCTGGGGAGGGTCCTTATGAGTCATTGTCAGGACTGGAAGGGGGAGTGGGCCCGGTTCCTTCCCTGGGAGGAGTACGCCCAGAATTCACTTTGTCACTCCTCCACTGGGCTGTCTCCCTTCAGGTGTGTCCTGGGGTACCAGCACCGTGGACCCTGAGCCAGAAGCCCCTGCGGTGGACGAGTGGTTCCGGTACACAGAGGTTTGGAACGCTACCCACGTGAGTCTCCAACACGCCGTCCGCCCCCAGGAGTTGGCAGACCGCCACCGCAGTGAGGCACCCGTTTTCCATCCTGGTGATCGCTTCTGACTGTCCACCAGGAACCTTCCGCTCCACCTGCCGTGCCGGAAGCTGAGCCCCAGTTTGTGGGGCCATTCAAGGTCCTCCGGAGGGTCAATGAGGTAACTTACCGATTACAGCAACCTGATAACTACTGGATCTCACCGTCTTTTCACGTTTCCCTCCTCAGGCCAGTCGTTCCTGGTCCCCTGGCTGATGCCGTTCCCCCTTACTCTGCGTCTCCTGGACATCAAGGGAAGCCCCGCCTATGTGTCAGATACCTCTTTGACTCCCGACATCGTGGGGGTCGGCTCCAGTACCTGGTGGACTGGGAGGGGTACGGTCCAGAGAAGCATTTCAGGTGGACGACATTCTAGATCCCAACATCATCCGGGATTTCCATTTTAGGTTTGGAGTTCAGATGTGTGACCTTATGTTCTGATGTTGTGACCTTTGTTTTAAGTGAATGTCTCTTTTCCATGTACAATACCATTAAACGTCAGACTCTACTCCCCTACGGATGTTGTTTATATGGTATTAGTTAATCTATTTAATGGTTTGGGAAATTATTAAATAAAGAGAAATGAATTGCATTTCAAAAAGCATGTTGTGAGGTTTTGCATTATTTGTGTACCTGTATGCTTAGATAAATAATGGTATAGTGTACTTTAGGGTTGTATTGTGGTTTTGGTACAGCGGGGAAATGAAATGTCAACAGTTACTGTAGTAAAAGAAAATTGGGCTAAAGATGTACAACTAACCCAGGAAAAGATCTGTAACGGCAGCCTTCCTCCTCTTCACGAGAAGAGAAGGTGTAGCAGGGATCGGACCAACACGCAGCGTAGCCAGTGCTCAACATGTTAATAAAACGAAACTGTGAACATTTACAACAATACAAAATAACAAATGTGGCAAACCGATACAGCCCTATCTGGTGCAGAGAAAACACAAAGACAGGAAACAACCACCCACAAAATCCCAACACAAAACAAGACACCTAAATATGATTCCCAATCAGAGACAACACAAAACACCTGCCTCTGATTGAGAACCATATTAGGCCAAACATAGAAACAGACAAACTAGACACACAACATAGAATGCCCACCCAGCTCACTTCCTGACCAAATACTAAAACAAGTAAAACACACAAGAACTATGGTCAGAACGTGACAGTACCCCCCTCCTGAGGTGCGGACTCCGAACGCACCACCTAAAACTGTAGGGGAGGGTCTGGGTGGGCATCTGTCCGCGGTGGCGGCTCCGGCGCTGGACGAGGACACCACTCCACCATTGTCTTTGTCCCCCTCCTTAGCGTAGTTTGAGTGGTGACCCTCGCCGCCGACCTTGGCCTAGGAACCTTCACAAAGGGCCCCACCAGACTGAGGAGACAGCTCCTGACAGAGAGGTAGCTTATAAACTGGAGGTAGCTCAGGACAGAGAGATAGCTCCGGACTGAATGGCAGCTCCGGACTGAATGGCAGCTCATGACTGAATGGCAGCTCATGGCTGGAGGGCAGCTCATGGCTGGAGGGCAGCTCATGACTGGAGGGCAGCTCATGACTGGAGGGCAGCTCATGACTGGAGGGCAGCTCATGATTGGAGGGCAGCTCTATCAGCTCCTGACTGGCGGGCGGCTCTAGCAGCTCCTGACTGGCGGGCGGCTCTGGCGGCTCCTGACGGGCTGGCGGCTCTGGCAGCTCCTGACTGGCTGGCGGCTCTGGCGGCTCCTGACTGGCGGGCGGCTCTCGCGGCTCCTGACTGGCGGGCGGCTCTGGCGGCTCCTGACTGGCGGGCGGCTCTGGCGGCTCCTGACTGGCGGGCGGCTCTGGCGGCTCCTGACTGGCGGGCGGCTCTGGCGGCTCCTGACTGGCGGGCGGCTCTGGCGGCTCCTGACTGGCGGGCGGCTCTGGCGGCTCCTGACTGGCGGGCGGCTCTGGCGGCTCCTGACTGACGGGCGGCTCTAACGGCTCGGGACAGACAGCGGCTCTGACGGCTCGGGACAGACGGACGGCTCAGATGGCGCTGGGCAGGCAGGCAGCTCAGATGGCGCTGGGCAGGCAGGCAGCTCAGATGGCGCTGAGCAGGTAGGCAGCTCAGATGGCGCTGAGCAGGCGGGCAGCTCAGATGGCGTTGAGCAGGCAGGCAGCTCAGACGGCGCTGGGCAGGCGGGCAGCACAGACGGCGCTGGGCAGGCGGGCAGCTCAGACGGCGCTGGGCAGACGGACAGCGCAGGCGGCGCTGGGCAGACGGGCAGTGCAGGCGGCGCTGGGCAGACGGCCGACTCTGACCTGCTGAGGCGCTCAGTAGGCCTGGTGCGTTGTGCCGGAACTGGTGGTAACGGTTTGTAGACACGCACCTCAAGGCTAATGCGGGGAGCAGGAACAGGGCACACTGGACTCTCGAGGCGCACTATAAGCCTGGTGCGTGATACCAGCACTGGTGGTACCAGGCTGAGGGCACGCACCTCAGGGCGAGTGCGGGGAGAAGGAACAGTGCGTACAAGGCTCTGGATACGCACAGTAAACTTGGTGCGTGGTGCCGGAACTGGTGGTACCGGGCTGGAGACACGCACCACAGGGAGAGTGCGTGGAGGAGGAACAGAGTTCTGAAGACGCACAGGAAGCCTGGTGCGTGGTGTAGGCACTGGTGGTACTGGGCTGTGGCGAGGAGGTGGCGCCGGATATACCGGACCGTGAAGACGTACTGGCTCCCTTGAGCACCGAGCCTGCCCAACCTTACCTGGTTGAATGCTCCCCGTAGCCCGACCAGTGTGGGGAGGTGGAATAACCCGCACTGGGCTGTGCTGGCGAACCGGGGACACCATGCGTAAGGCTGGTGCCATGTACACCGACCCGAGGAGACGCACTGGAGACCAGATGCGTTGAGCCGGCTTCATGACACCTGGCTCAATGCTCAATCTAGCCCGGCCGATACGTGGAGCTGGGATGTACCGCACCGGGCTATGCACCTGTACAGGAGACACCGTGCGCTCTTCCGCATAACACGGTGTCTGCCCGTACTCTCGCTCTCCACGGTAAGCCCGGGAAGTTGGCGCAGGTCTCCTACCTGACTTCGCCACACTCCCCTTTAGCTACCCCCCCAAGAAATTTTTGGGGTTTCTTCTCGGGCTTCCTGGCCAGCCGTGTTCCCTCATAACACCGGTTCCCCTTCGCAGCTGCTTCCGCTCTCCTAGCTGCCTCCACCTGTTCCCATGGAAGGCGATCCTTACCAGCCAGGACCTCCTCCCATGTGTAGCAACCCTTTCCGTCCAACACGTCCTCCCAAGTCCATTCCTCCTGGTACCGCTGCTGCTGCTGCTGCCGCTGCTGCCCGTTACTACGCTGCTTGGTCCGAGTTTGGTGGGTGGTTCTGTAATGGCAGCCTTCCTCCTCTTCACGAGAAGAGAAGGTGTAGCAGGGATCGGACCAACACGCAGCGTAGCCAGTGCTCAACATGTTAATAAAACGAAACTGTGAACACCTACAACAATACAAAATAACAAATGTGGCAAACCGATACAGCCCTATCTGGTGCAGAGAAAACACAAAGACAGGAAACAACCACCCACAAAATCCCAACACAAAACAAGACACCTAAATATGATTCCCAATCAGAGACAACACAAAACACCTGCCTCTGATTGAGAACCATATTAGGCCAAACATAGAAACAGACAAACTAGACACACAACATAGAATGCCCACCCAGCTCACGTCCTGACCAAACACTAAAACAAGTAAAACACACAAGACCTATGGTCACAACGTGACAAGATCATGAACTATATAACGTAGGGCCCTATAAAATAGGTTATATTTTCACACTTTTGTTATCGTAAAACAACAACATTTGAGGTTTTAAGTCCACAACAATGCTTAAACCCCATCAGGAGACCATTTTTAAAGTCTGTGAAAAATCAAAGAAATGTTCATTTTGGGTGTAGATACCCTTTAATTTAGCTGTGCTAGAGCCTTGCTTGGTTAGCAGTGTTTCTGTAGCACATGTGATTGCAGAGTTTGCTAAATAAATCACCACTGAAGAAAATAATTATATCGTTCTGCCAGGTATAAATAGACTACTTTGTAATTAACATTTAATTGAGAATGATTTTGGGAAAGCCTACATCGTGGCAGACAAATGAAGGGGCATTCCTGCATTGTTGCCTCTCCCGAAAGTTAAAGGCAAATACAAGTCACTTATGCATTTTGTTCAAGTCTTATCATCTTTGGCAAATTCATTAATGTTCTAATAAATTCACTACATTGATGTTTATTAAGTTCAATACATTTTAGCTTCTACCGGGAAACCAAAACGTTTCCAAACTGGAGATTTAAACAATGGAGAATCCTCCAATTCCGGTGTTTTCGCTCCACCTCTTGCCATTAGAACTAGTTCCTGGCTACGCCTCACAAAAGTAGAGTTTAAAAAGCAGCCAATTAAGATTAGAATGTTGATTACATAGACTCAAGTTGTTTTAACGGAATAGCCTGCAATGTTTTTTTCAGCTCAGACTTACTCAGAGGCACACAACACATTGTAGGAATAGCCTATAGGCCGAGTGTTTTTATTTACATTTATTAAACTGTATATATATATTTGTATGTATTCATTTGGTTTAACCGTACTGACCAAACCGAGGTCCTGTACTGAATGGTTCGGTAAGAACATGTGTACTGTCACACCCCTACAATACTGTGTAAGAGTGTATAACATAGCAATTATGCATCCATAATAACAACATTAATCAAATCAATCACCCATTACAAGATGATAGACAGCAGTAAAAGTGCTTTTGAATTTGTCTTCCTGCTAGTTAATTAACAAGTTGTTTAAATGATTCAGTCTTTCTTCTAAATATTGCACACACTTCTACTTATCACAAACCTGTGTATTTCTCTCAGGAGCTGGAATGGTTCATGATTTGAGACTGGTTCTAGCTGGTCTGGACAGAGTGGGGAAGAGTGCAGCAGGGAACACCATTCTGGGCCAAGAGGTGTTTGAATCCAGTGTCAGTTTCAGGTCACTGACCCTGAAGAGTGAGAGCAGAGAAGTAGAGGTGTGTGGGAGGAGAGTGATGGTGGTGGACACTCCAGGTCTGCTCAACAGTGACCTCTCTGAAGTTAGAGGGGAGATGGAGAGGTCTTTGTCTCTCTCTACACCAGGTCCCCAGGCCTTCCTACTGGTCATTCAGCTGGGCCGCTTCACAGAGCAAGAGAAGAGAGTGATGGACACACTGGAGAAGATGTTAAGTCCCTCTGTCAGTGAATATACCATAGTGCTCTTTAGTTATGGAGACACTTCCGTAGAGCTGTTTTTTTGAGAAGACCAAAACCTGAAGAAAGTGGTTCAGAAATGGAAAGGCAGTTTCCAAGTGTTCAACAATGATGTTAAGGGCGATACCAATCAGGTCAGAGAGCTTTTAGACAAAGTAGAACACGTACTAAGACAGAGTATGCAATATTATGTGAAAGACATGAAAATGTAAAGGAAATTCTGCATTCCATTAAAACGGATCCAATTGTCCATTTTGGCAATGGTGCCATTACTTGTGAGTTGGCAAGTAGGATGCGAACTGTGGAGAAAACAATTAGCGCAAGATCAATGAATCTGGAAGGTGAAAGTGAGTTAGGAGGGAGACTTTGGGACACAGTGCAGGCAGCAGGCATGATGACGGGGAAAGGATTCCTGTATGTGACAGAAGCAGTAGCACTGTTGTTATTCATTTAACAAATATGAAGATAGCTGAATAATTACACTAAACATCTAGCAATTCTACTTTGGATTTGACTGTGGATTCTCACCAGGATGTTTATCAAAGCATCAGAGCCGGTGAACAGTGCTAGATTTGTTTAAGGGTCAATAATCATCTGCATTCGAAACACACAATATATACAAAAGTATGTGGACACCCCTTCAAATTAGTGGATTTGGCTATTTCAGCCACAATTGAGGATGCAACCATGCAATCTCCATAGACAAGCATTGGCAGTAGAATGGCCTTACCGAAGAACTTAATGACTTTCAACGTGGCACCGTCATAGGATGCCACCTTTCCAACAAGTCAGTTCGTGAAATTTCTGCCCTGCTAGAGCTGCCCCGGTCAAATGTAAGTGCTGTTATTGTGAAGTGGAAACATCTAGGAGCAACAACGGCTCAGTGGCGAAGTGGTAGGCCACACAAGCTCACAGAACGGGACCGCCCAGTGCGGAAGAACATAGCGCGTAAAAATCACAACACTCACTACTGAGTTCCAAACTGGCTTTGGAAGCAACTTCAACACAATAACTCTTCATTGGGAGCTTCATGAAATGGGTTTCCATGGCCGAGCAGCCGCACACAAACCTAAGATCACCATGTGCAGTGCCAAGTGTTCCTATTTCAGCATGACAATGTCTCTGTGCACAAAGCCAAACATTGAGTTATCAATACCTAATTGGTAAAACACTGACTTCCATGTATAATAGCATGTGAATCACTTCTTTACTATTCTGTATTGTCATTGAAACCATGGTGATTATTGTGTCTACTGATATCCACAAGATGTGGTAACTACTCTTCCACTTTGAATAACATTTTGAATAAATATTTTCAGAATCTCTAATCTGAAACACACACGCATGACAGGTACCTGTCGTGGTCGGTGAGGATAGGCATGTCTCAGGACATACCTCCACAGCAGTACCTCCACAGCAAGGGCATCTTCCACAGAGAACTCACCTCCAAAGTACAGTGCTTTCAGAAAGTATTCATACCCCGTGACTTATTCAATTTTTTTTTTGTGTTACAGCCTAAATTCTAAATGTATTAAATAGACCATCTACACAAAATATCTCATAATGACATAGTGAAAGCATGTTTTTTGAAAAGATGGCAAAATTATTGAAAATTAAATACGGATAAATCTGTACTGAACAAAAATATAAACACAACATGCAACAATTTAAACGATTTCACAAAGTAAGAGTTCATATAAGGATATCAGTCAATTGAAATGAATGAATTATGGGGCGGCAGGTCGCCTAGTGGTTAGAACAGGTAGCCTAGTGGTTAGAACAGGTAGCCTAGAGGTTAGAACAGGTAGCCTAGTGGTTAGAACAGGTAGCCTAGTGGTTAGAACAGGTAGCCTAGTGATTAGAACAGGTAGCCTAGTGGTTAGAACAGGTAGCCTAGTGGTTGGAACAGGTAGCCTAGTGGTTAGAACAGGTAGCCTAGTGGTTAGAACGGTGGGCCAGTATCTGAAAAGTTGCTGCCTCGAATCCCGGAGCTGACAAGGTAAAAAGCTGTCATTCTGCCCTTAACAAGGCAGTTAACCCACTGTTCCCCGGTAGGCCATCATTGTAAATAAGAATTTGTTCTTAACACATCTGCCTAGTTAAATAAAGGTTAAATAATAATTAGGCCCTAATCTATGGATTTCACATGACTGGGCAGGGGCCCTGCCAATCAGAATGAGTTTTTCCCCACGAAAGGGCTTTATTACAGACAGAAAAACTCCTCAGTTTCATCAGCTGTCTGGGTGGCTGGTCTCAGATGATCCCGCAGGTGAAGAAGCCGGACGTAGAGGTCATGAAATGGGAATGAGCTGGCGTGGTTACACTTGGTCAGCAATTGTGAGACCGATTGGACACACTGCCAAATTATTTAAAACAATGTTGGAGGTGGCTTATGGTAGAGACAAGTAACATTACATTCTCTGGCAACTACTCTGGTGGACATTCCTGCAGTCAGCATGCCAATTGCATGCTGCCTCAAAACCTGAGACATCTGTGGCATCGTGTTGAGTAACAAAACTGCACATTTGAGTGTTGCCTTTTATTGTTCCCCGCACAAGGTGCACCTGTGTAATTATTTAATATGTTTTGGGACTCAAGACATTTCAGCTGTCGTTTTTTATTAATTTGTAGCAATACAAAAAGTAATTTGTTCGGGAACATTGTTTGTAACATGTTTTCACAACAAAGATATTTCATTAAACTGTTGCCAGCCCCTCTCTGTGTTTGAGAAAAGAATGAAGAAGAGAGAGGAGGAGATAGAAACGCATGGTGGTGAGATATTCTGTAGTTAAAAGTAATGTCTCAGCCAATTAATTATTAAAATAGAGTTAAAGGTTATTTCTCAGACAATTCATTATGAAAATATAAAGCTAGCCCAAATATTAGTCTATTCAACATCAAATACAAATGTATTGATGGATAACTCTGTAAGGCGCCTTGCACAATCAACGAATCAAACGCATCGCCTAGGTCTATACGTTATGAGTCCATGAGTCTATACGTTAAGACTCATGGATAAAAAGTTTGTAGCGTAGCATAAGGTAACCAGTCCATTCAGTATGCACACTAAAAGGTCCACACTTAAATGCAATTGCTATTATTTTTTATTTTATGTACATGCTAGACCAATTATGTACCAAAGACATCTTGAATCTGTTTTTTTAAATGTTTATGCCATGCATAATATGTATTGTATAACAGCACAATCATTATTTTAATTAAGTTGGGCTCTACAGGCCTAAAGTACGCATATGCATAAGCTCTAATATGTGTACGGGTGTTTGAATAAATCATCGCCTTAGAAAATGCTGTCCATTTAGTTGTGTTAGGCTTTGAAACAACATCCACAACGATCATCTTTTCCACTCAGTTTCAACCCGTTGGTTCCTCAAATTTACCAATCACAGTGAGGTGTGTTAAAATAACTTTTCTGTTGTGATGATGTGTTTGATGTGATTTTCGAATTGCATTTGCTTCTACACCTGCATTGCATGCTGTTTGGGGGTTTAGGCTGGGTTTCTGTACAGCTGATGTAAGAAGGGCTTTATAAATACATTTGATTTGATTTTATGTCAGAGTGGTTAGTGGGACAATAGAGCCCTGAGTACCAGGTCATTAGCGACCGGATGGTCGTGCATGAAAGGAGATTATGTTTTTTTATTTATTTTTTATTTAACCTTTATTTAACCAGGTAGGCAAATTGAGAACACGTTCTCATTTACAATTGCGACCTGGCCAAGATAAAGCAAAGCAGTTCGACACATACAACAACACATAGTTACACATGGAGTAAAACAAACATATAGTCAATGATACAGTGAAAAAAAATAATAAGTCTATATACAATGTGAGCAAGTGAGGTGAGATAAGGGAGGTGAAGGCAAACAAATATATGTATAAATAAATAAAAATATAAAAAGGCCATGGTGGCGAAGTAAATACAACACAGCAAGTAAAATAAAACTTAAAACACTGGAATGGTTGGTTTGCAGTGGAAGAAAGCGCAAAGTAGAGACAGAAATAATGGGGTGCAAAGGAGCAAAATAAATAAATAAATACAGTAGGTAAAGAGGTAGTTGTTTGGGCTAAATTATAGATGGGCTATGTACAGGTGCAGTAATCTATGAGCTGCTCTGACAGCTGGTGCTTAAAGCTAGTGAGGGAGATAAGTGTTTCCAGTTTCAGAGATTTTTGTAGTTCGTTCCAGTCATTGGCAGCAGAGAACTGGAAGGAGAGGCGGCCAAAGGAAGAATTGGTTTTGGGGGTGACCAGAGAGATAAACCTGCTGGAGCGCGTGCTACAGGTAGGTGTTGCTATGGTGACCAGCGAGCTGAGATAAGGGGGGACTTTACCTAACAGGGTCTTGTAGATGACCTGGAACCAGTGGGTTTGGCGACGAGTATGAAGCGAGGGCCAGCCAACGAGAGTGTACAGGTCGCAGTGGTGGGTAGTATATGGGGCTTTGGTGACAAAACGGATGGCACTGTGATAGACTGCATCCAATTTATTGAGTAGGGTTTTGGAGGCTATTTTGTAAATGACATCACCGAAGTCGAGGATTGGTAGGATGGTCAGTTTTACAAGGGTATGTTTGGCAGCATGAGTGAAGGATGCTTTGTTGCGGAATAGGAAGCCAATTCTAGATTTAACTTTGGATTGGAGATGTTTGATGTGAGTCTGGAAGGAGAGTTTACAGTCTAACCAGACACCTAGGTATTTGTAGTTGTCCACATATTCTAGGTCAGAGCCGTCCAGAGTAGTGATGTTGGACAGGCGGGCAGGTGCAGGCAGCGATCGGTTGAAGAGCATGCATTTAGTTTTACTTGTATTTAAGAGCAATTGGAGGCCACGGAAGGAGAGTTGTATGGCATTGAAGCTCGCCTGGAGGGTTGTTAACACAGTGTCAAAAGAAGGGCCAGAAGTATACAGAATAGTGTCGTCTGCGTAGAGGTGGATCAGAGAATCACCAGCAGCAAGAGCGACATCATTGATGTATACAGAGAAGAGAGTCGGTCCAAGAATTGAACCCTGTGGCACCCCCATGGAGACTGCCAGAGGCCCGGACAACAGACCCTCCGATTTGACACACTGAACTCGATCAGAGAAGTAGTTGGTGAACCAGGCGAGGCAATCATTAGAGAAACCAAGGCTGTCGAGTCTGCCGATGAGGATGTGGTGATTGACAGAGTCAAAAGCCTTGGCCAGGTCAATGAATACGGCTGCACAGTATTGTTTCCTATCGATGGCGGTTAAGATATCGTTTATGACCTTGAGCGTGGCTGAGGTGCACCCATGACCAGCTCTGAAACCAGATTGCATAGCGGAGAAGGTATGGTGGGATTCGAAATGGTCGGTAATCTGTTTGTTGACTTGGCTTTCGAAGACCTTAGAAAGGCAGGGTAGGATAGATATAGGTCTGTAGCTGTTAGGGTCAAGAGTGTCCCCCCCTTTGAAGAGGGGGATAACCGCAGCTGCTTTCCAATCTTTGGGAATCTCAGACGACACGAAAGAGAGGTTGAAAAGGCTAGTAATAGGGGTGGCAACAATTTCAGCAGATAGTTTTAGAAAGAAAGGGTCCAGATTATCTAGCCCGGCTGATTTGTAAGGGTCCAGATTTTGCAGCTCTTTTAGAACATCAGCTGACTGTATTTGGGAGAAAGAGAAATGGGGAAGGCTTGGGCGAGTAGCAGAGGGGAGGGCAGTGCTGTTGTCCGGGGTAGGGGTAGCCAGGTGGAAAGCATGGCCAGCCGTAGAAAAATGCTTATTGAAATTCTCAATTATAGTGGATTTGTCGGTGGTGACAGTGTTTCCTATCTTCAGAGCAGTTGGAAGCTGGGAGGAGGTGTTCTTATTCTCCATGGACTTTACAGTGTCCCAGAACTTTTTTGAATTTGTGTTGCAGGAAGCAAATTTCTGCTTGAAAAAGCTAGCCTTGGCTTTTCTAACTGCCTGTGTATACTGGTTTCTAGCTTCCCTGAAAAGTTGCATATCACGGGGGCTGTTCGATGCTAATGCAGAACGCCATAGGATGTTTTTCTGTTGGTTAAGGGCAGTTAGGTCAGGAGAGAACCAAGGGCTATATCTGTTCCTGGTTCTAAATTTCTTGAATGGGGCATGCTTATTCAAGATGGTGAGGAAGGCATTTTTAAAAAATGTCCAGGCATCCTCTACTGACGGGATGAGATCAATATCCTTCCAGGATACCTCGGCCAGGTCGATTAGAAAGGCCTGCTCGCTGAAGTGTTTCAGGGAGCGTTTGACAGTGATGAGTGGAGGTCGTTTGACCGCTGACCCATTACGGATGCAGGCAATGAGGCAGTGATCGCTGAGATCTTGGTTGAAAACAGCAGAGGTGTATTTGGAGGGCAAGTTTGTTAGGATGATATCTATGAGGGTACCCGTGTTTACGGAATTGGGGTGGTACCTGGTAGGTTCATTGATAATTTGTGTGAGATTGAGGGCATCAAGCTTAGATTGTAGGGTGGCTGGGGTGTTAAGCATGTTAAAATTTAGGTCGCCTAGCAGCACGAGCTCTGAAGATAGATGGGGGGCAATCAGTTCACATATAGTGTCCAGAGCACAGCTGGGGGCAGAGGGTGGTCTATAGCAGGCGGCAACGGTGAGAGACTTGTTTTTAGAGAGGTGGATTTTTAAAAGTAGAAGTTCAAATTGTTTGGGAACAGACCTGGATAGTAAAACAGAACTCTGCAGGCAATCTTTGCAATAGATTGCAACACCGCCCCCTTTGGCCGTTCTATCTTGTCTGAAAATCTTGTAGTTGGGGATGAAAATGTCAGAATTTTTGGTGGTCTTCCTAAGCCAGGATTCAGACACGGCTAAAACATCCGGGTTGGCAGAGTGTGCTAAAGCAGTGAACAAAACAAACTTAGGGAGGAGGCTTCTAATGTTAACATGCATGAAGCCAAGGCTATTACGGTTACAGAAGTCATCAAAAGAGAGCGCCTGGGGAATAGGAGTGGAGCTAGGTACTGCAGGGCCTGGATTCACCTCTACATCACCAGAGGAACAGAGGAGGAGTAGGATAAGGGTACGGCTAAAAGCTATGAGAATTGGTCGTCTAGAACTTCTAGAGCAGAGAGTAAAAGGAAGTTTCTGGGGGCGATAAAATAGCTTAAAGGAATAATGTACAGACAAAGGTATGGTAGGATGTGAATACAGTGGAGGTAAACCTAGGTATTGAGTGATGATGAGAGAGATATTGTCTCTAGAAACATCATTGAAACCAGGTGATGTCATCGCATATGTGGGTGGTGGAACTGTGAGGTTGGATATGGTATAGTGGTCAGGGCTAGAGGCTCTACAGTGAAATAAGCCAATAAACACTAACCAGAACAGCAATGGACAAGGCATATTTACATTAAGGAGAGGCATGCTTAATCGAGTGATCAATAAGGGTCCAGTGAGTAGAGGTTGGTTGGGGTCACGGCGATCCAGACAGCTGGCCGGGTAGATGGCTATCGGTAGCAAGATAGCATAGTATGGAAGTCTATTTGTAGATACCTCGTGCGTTTCCGTCGGTAGGTTAGTGGGGTTCCGTGTGGTAGAGGGGATCAATCCAAATTGGCAAAATAGATATAGTGACCCAAGATTGGTGGTAATATGGTCACTGCAACAGCCAAAAAGTTAGAGACCAAGAAAAAGCGCTCATATTGCCGACGCTGCTAAAAATGTCTGAAATTAACCAACTTATTTGCTCAAAGGTCTGGTTCTGCTGGTCCGAGTTCTATTGCCTCACCTAAAATCCATTCTGGGGAGAAGCTGTTATAGACCACCAAGTGCTAACAGTCAGTATCTGGATAACATATGTGACATGCTTGATAATGTATGTGATATCAACAGAGAGCTATATTTTCTGGGTGATTTAAATATTAACTGGCTTTCATCTCAAGAAAAAGCTTCAAACTGTAACTAGTGCCTGCAACCTGGTTCAGGTTATCAGTCAACCTATCAGGTTAGTTACAAACAGCAGAGGAAAGAAATCATCAACATGTAATGATTTCATCTTTACTAATGCTGCAGAAATGTTCTTTAAAGCAGGATCCAAATCCATCTAATGTAGTGATCACAATATAGAATCCATATCTAGGTAAACCAAAGTTCCAAAGGCTGGGCCTAATATACTGTATAAGAGGTTAAAAGTGTGTGCCCTCAGGCCTGAAGAGAAGCAAAAGTAATTACGCTACCCAAGAATAGTGAAGCTCCCTTTACTGGTTCAAGTACCTGACCAAATCAGCCTGTTACCAACCCTGAGTAAACTTTTGGAAAAAAGGGTGTTTGACCAGATACAATGATATTTTACTGCAAGCAAGTTGACAACAGACTTTCAGCACGCTTATAGGGAAGAACATTCAACAAGCAAAGCACTTACACAAATGACTGATGATTGGCCAAGAGAAATTGATAATAAAAAGATTGTGGGGGCTGTTTTGTTAGTCTTCAGTGTGGCTTTTGACATTATCCATCATAGTCTACTGCTGGAAAAATGTATGTGTTATGGCTTTACACCCCCTGCTATATTGTTGATAAAGAGTTACCTGTCTAACAGAACACAGAGGGTGTTCTTTCATGGAAACCTGTCCAACATAATCCAGTTAGAATCAGGAATTCCCCTGTCCAGCTGTTTAGGCCCTTTACTTTTTTCAATCTTTACTAACGACATGCCACTGTCTTTGAGTAAGCCAGTGTGTCTATGTACTGTATGTGTCTGACTCAACACTCTACACATCAGCTGCTTGAGTGACTGAAATGACAAACAATTAACAAAGAGCTGCAGTTAGTTTCAGAATGGTTGGAAAGGGATGAGTTCTAAATATTGAGTCCTAAATCTTTCAAAAACCAAAAGCATTGTATTTGGAACCAATCATTCACTAAACCCTAAACCTCAACTAAATCTTGTAATGAATAATGTGGAAATTGAGTTGAGGTGACTAAACTGCTTGGAGTAATCCTGGATTGTAAACTGTCATGATCAAAACATGTTGATACAACAGTAGCTAAAATGGGGAGAAGTCTGTCCATAATAAAGCACTGCTCTGCCTTCTTGACAACACTGTCAACAAGGCAGGTCTTACAGGATTTGCACCTGGACTACTGTTCAGTCGTGTGGTCAGGTGCCACAAAGAGGGACTGAGCAAAATTGCAATTGGCTCAGAGCAGGGCAGCGTGGCTGGCCTTTAAAAGTACATGGAGAGCTAACATTAATTTCACTATCTGACATAATGGTAGGCATCATGTTTTCTTCCATTTCTAACCTTTACTGAACTAAGAGCCGTTTTGGGAGCAAAATTATGAACTGAGTCAAATGATCCGGCTCACAGAAAATAATTGGAATGCCCATCTCTGGTGGCAACTATGGTGTTTGAACTGTAGCAGAGAGGAAGAGCCTCATATCTGCCCCGTCACACAACGCTGGAAATCTGTCTACATACACAGAAACCACTATCTGCTGCTTTCGACAGCGTGAACCATCAGATCCTCCTCAACACCGTCTCAGGGCTGGGCTTCTCAGGCTCTGCAGACTCTTGGATTTCATTCTACCTGGCAGGCCGCTCCTACCAGGTGATGTGGAGAGGATCTGTGTCTGCTCCATGTGCTCATTACTGGCGTCCCCCAGGGCACGGTTCAAGGCCCTCTCCTCTTCTCTCTATACACCAAGTCAATAGGCTCTGTCATATCCTCACAAGGTCTCTGGATGACACTCAAATACTTTTTTCCTTCCTCCCTTCTGACACCCAGGTGGCAACATGCATCTTGGCGTGCCTGGAAGACATCTCCGATTGGGTGTCGGCCCACTGCCTCAACCTCAACCTTCAGTAGACTGAGCAGCTCTTCCTCCTGGGAAAAGTCTATCTGTTCTAAGACCTTTCCAAAATGGTTGACAACTCTAAGGAGTCCACCTCCCAGAGTGCAAAGAACTTCGGTGTAATCCTGGGCAACACAATGTCATAGCAGTAACTCGCTCCTGCGGGTTTATGCTCTACAACATCCATAGAGTGCAACCTTTCCTCAAACAGGAAGCTGACGTTGCTCCCAGATGCAGTTTGGAACTCGGTAGTGAGTCTTGCAACCAAGGACAGACAAATTTTACGTGCCACGTGCTTCAGTACTTGACAGTTCCGTTCTGTGAGCTTGTGTGTCCTACCACTTCGCGGCTGAGCTGTTGTTGCTCCTACATGTTTCCACTTCATAATAACAGCACTTACAGTTGACTGGTGCAGCTCTAGCAGGGCATTCCTTTGACAAAATTAAAGGTGGCGTCCTATGACAGTGCCACGTTGAAAGTCACTGAGCTCTTCAGTAAGGCCATTTTACTGCCAACATTTGTCTATGGAGATTGCATGGCTGTGTGCTTGATCTTATACACCTGTCAGTAACGGGTGAAATAGAATCCACTAATTTAAGGGTTATCCACAAACCTTTGAATATATAGAGTATCTTCCATTTCAAAAATACATAATAATTCCGTTTGCATAATGATTAAGAGTTTCAACATGTATTTATTTTGGGTAAAAAACATTTTCAAGAAATATTGAAATAGTTTATGAAGCCTTCATAAGATGCACTTCAAATAAGGCGGGACCAAAGTTACTGACTCGACCAGGACAGAACGAAACTGTTAATTGACCACAAAATCAAACATCTCAGTCTTCGGACTTGAACCCCAATTAAAAGACTGTGGTTTGAATTAAAGTCCATAGGCACAAACAAAGAATATGTTTATTTTATTTAATAAGTCAGTTAGGAACAAAAACTTATTTAAAGTTAAAACCCCTGGAGCAGGGTTAAGTGCCTTGCTCAAGGACAAATCAACAGGTTTTTCAACTTGGGTACTTGAACCAGCAACCTTTGGTTACTGACCCAATGCTCTAACCACCTGCCACCCCCATATCAAATATCTGGAAAGATTCTGTATGGAGGAATGGTCTATGATCCCGCCCAATGTGTTCTCCAATCTCATAAAACATTTTTTAAAAGGCTAAGTGTCATTATCCTCGCAAGGGTAGAATGCTAGTGTACTGAGAACAGCTGTGCCAATCATTTTGACCAATATCTTTTTGAGATTTTGTTTTATTACTTGTTAAATAAAATATATTTAAAATACATATATTTCTCTGAGCACTTGTATTAGTATAAAATAATATAATTTCCAATTGTTTAATCTTCATAGGTACAAATAATAATGGACCTGACTGTATATTAAATAATAAGTTATTTGGGTAGATTTTTCAGCACTTTTTTGCCACTTTTCTACAAAAATATGTACAACAATATGCTGGCTTTCTCCAGACCCCCCCCCCCCCCCCCAAAAAAAAATAAACATTTTAAACCATAATTTGGCTGTATGAATTATTTATGGACATATGGACATGTGACTGATGTCCAATATAGCCCAATGGAGCTGGTTGGTGGTCCATATTGGAAATTGCCATCAACAGGGAAATAACACAAATCTGCAATGTCACTATAGCTAAAACCACTTCTGAGGACTTGTTCTAGCTGTGTGTGAAATGTGGTGCCTTAATCACAAAGGCCACAATTCCCCTCACTGGACTATCTACACTGAGCCCTTAGAGAAAGCCATCTATAAGGTCGTATTACTGTAGAGACAAGTCATGAGATATATAATAATTGGACAATTGGCTGCTCAGCTGTTCCATGGCCAGGTGTGTGTTATTCCCTCGCTAGTTAATTTACAAGTAAGCTTGTTAAAGATCTATAGTTGTTATTGTAGCTTGCAAAGAGAATGACACTTGATGAAAAATGAAGCTGGTTTTGTATTGTTATTATGTTTTAGTGATCACTGGAAAAGGTTACACATTATCAGGAGGAACCGACTTCAGAAAAAGATAGGGAGACATAATTCTGCGGTTCTGGTGAGAACTGTCTAAATGTTTCACAAACTCATCCATGTTGGGGGAGCCTGCCCTCCTTGACTCAACTCTGAGAATTCCGAGGTGACTTAACCTGTCATCAACCATTGTTGTCCTAAGGTGGGTTTTAATCAGTTTTAAAGCTGAGAAGCTTCTCTCGCAAGAAGCACTGCTGACTGATGTAACAACAGAAATCTTCGAGCCGAAATAGCTCATGGAAGACCTCCTTAGAAGGTTCTAGAAACACAACAAAGTCAAGGAAAGTAGACGGTCTGTCCCTTCCACTTTTCTCTCTCCTATCAAGAAGCCGCTTGGTTTGATGAACCTCATGTTTGAGGTCCTCTAAATCTGACTCAAAGGTCTGAGCAAAGTCAAACAGAAGCTCCTCATTCAAAAATGCTGTACTCTTTGGGTTGAGAGACTGGACCCCTTGCATTATCTCACAATTCTTCTTTAAAAAAAGACTGTCAAGAACCTGATAAAAGATAAGTCTTTCGAAGCTCTCAACTTCACTTTGGTCACTATTATTCTGTCCTACAGTGCTCATCATCAATGAGTCGTGAAATCTTAAGCTTGTTTTAGGCTGTCTTTTACACAATGTTTGTACACTTATTTTGCAGTACTCTGCAATCTCTTCAACCTCTTTCCATAGTTCTCCAAAGTAACCCTCACTTCTCTAGTCCTGTAATGTGTTTGTAAGGGCACCTACTAGATCCACTGCCCTTGCTAAGTCAAGAGAGGTTGATTGGAGCATGGCAGAAAGACATTTGGCATCACCAAGCACTTTACAAAATTTTACCAAAAGCCCTATGAAATGTAAATCTATCTGAGAAAGAAGGCCCCTTGCCTCCACTGATCTATCACCACTATTTTCAAGTGTGATATCCTGTAGCACTCTCAGAACTGCTGAAAGACTGTCCCTCAGATTACGGCATGCCATGTATCTGCATTCCCACCTTACATCCGTAAGTCTCTGTAGTTCCCTGGGCTGCTGCTGTGGATACAGCTCTTTCTGAACTGCAAGCCACTTGAGATGAACGTACAAACCAGATACAAAGTTATAAAGCTTCTGCAGGAGAGCAAAAAAAGTTAACTGGGTCAGGCACTGATTTTACAGTACAGCATTATAGTGCACATAAAATGCAAATCTTGCACTGTTTTTAATCTGTGCAGACAGGACCCTCATCTGTGGATCTTGAAATGTCTGAAATGCACGTTAAATAATGTCATATCTCTATGGAAATGTATAATTAAGGGATCCACAAGATTAGATACTAACAGCTGCTAACTAAAATGTGTAGTTTAAAGTATAGGCCTGGCCTACCATTGGGTCCTTCTGGAACAGCATATCTGGTGTCTCTCTTATCTGATTAACTGTCTGTTAATGAAGACAAAGATCTAACGTTGACTTACACAGCGACTCATCTTTAGTAAAAGTTGTTCAGGAAACCTAAACTCGATGCTAAACCTTAAAACTTACTTCAAATATGATGCTTTCGCCAATTGCCAAAAGAGCTCATGGAGCTGTGGAAATATTCTCTCTTCTTCTTCTGTATGTTCTTCTTATTCTTATTATTCTGTATCTCGAAAACCAACGTTAATATTCTCTCTTCCTTGATTTGAAAAATGTGCCGCCGAACGTCAAAATAAATGATTCTTTCAACAAGAGGTGAAATGAGATGTCAATCAGCATCAAACTGCCAGTAGCGAATTACAATCAGATGGCCAATCAGATGTCAGGGGTGTCCAGTGCCACCCCGGACATCTCTCTGGCTACACCCCTGGGGTTAAATTTAGGAGTTAGGTTAAAGGGTTATGGTTAGGGGAAGATTTAGCTAACATGCTAAGTAGTAGCAAAGTAGCTAAAAAGTAGAAGTAATTTAAAAGGAGCTAATTAGCTAATATAATATTAATATTATTATTATTATATTAATATTATATAAATATGGCCGGGACCTTTTCCTGACCATGTGACCTGACTAGGAAAACCTCCAGGTCTTTAACTAAGGCCTGGAGCTTTCCCTGGTCAGGTCATGTATCGCTTCTCCTAGAATTAAAGGATATAAGGAAAGGAAGCCATTTAAGAGTATTGAGACACAGCCATGTGAGCCACAGTGGCCTGGTCTGTCTGGGTCCTCCAGGCCAGCAAAGGGAGAAAAAAAACATATACCGCTTTAGGGACGCCAGACAAAATGGCATCCTATTCCCTATATAGTGCACTACTTTTGATCAGGGCCCACGGAGCTTTGGTCAAAATTTGTGTGTTATATAGGGAATAGGGTGCCATTTCAGACATACCCAGTCAGACACAACAGACAAGGAACCAGCAGCCCTATGAAATCAAGAGTGCAGAGGTTATCATCAACAGTGTAAAAAAAACATATAGTAAAGACTATGTACACCTCACTCACTTTATATACAATTATTACACTCAGTTCTCTAATATCTCACACACGGGTACGGGGAAATGACCAGCGAACCATTAACATTTCACAACAGACATCAAGGGGCAAACTATAGTCATTCAGTCACACACATACTCTCTCACCATCTCTCACTTCTCACTCTCTCACTCTCTCTCTCTCTCTCTCTCTCTCTCTCTCTCTCTCTCTCACTCTCTCACGCTATCTCTCTCACACAAAACTTTGAGAGTTATTATCTGTACAATAAATAAGGAGAATTGCTTTTCATGATGTTTCAAAATTACACAAGCTGTTAAAGCGCAGACACACTGTGAGGATACCTGGATCATAGAGGGTTATGGGAAGAACACTGAGAGGATACCTGGATCATAGAGGGTTATGGGAAGAACACTTTGAGGTGTAAGGGAAGAACAGGCACCTGTTTGAATTCTTTACAAATCTCCAGCACCACCCAGACCAGTGAAGAATCATTAGCAGGAATCAAATAGAAAGATTCAGAGTGTAGAAAGTGAGTGAACAAACCAGCGACACACTGCAGTTATCAAATGGCTCCAGGTCAACAACCAATATATTAGATCTCACATTAATAACCCACTTCTGGTTTCCCATTCTGTTACTTCCCATACCCCTACCTCCTCAATCACACACCCACACACACACACTGTAGAATAAAATAATTCATTAATTCACACAAAGACAAGCTGCTCATCGACTTCAGGTCGTAGTCATCATCATCTTCTTCATCATCATCATCACCAGCTCCCCAGTTCCTAATAGTAATAATACATAGTAATAGCGACAATAAACAGAACCAGTCAAAGTCTCAGTAATGTCACTAGTGTTGATGTTTTTGTTGGTCAGTCAGCCCACTAGGGGGAGCCCTTCCTAAATCTGTGCCTCCGGTAGGGGCAGCCCAGGAACGCAAGGTGCGCTCGGAGGAGCGATTCCGTTCACCCCACAACAAAGCAGTCCCTTGATTGATATAGCAGCTGAAGCGTCACCAACTCCGCCCCCGTTGAGGTTCCGTTTGGGTCGTCGTGGCAGAACGCAATGAGAAGTCGGCATTCCCTTCAAGCACATGGTCGGAAAACTCAGACCAATCAGATAGCAGCCTGGACAGGAAAATTACCTATTCTTGCTTGTCAGGAGACCTGCTGCAGTCCATAGGCTCCCCCAGAGAAAAACCTTCCTCTTCCAGAGGACCCAGAGAAACCATGTCCAGGTCCAGAGGCAGCCCTGAATCATCTGACACGCCCTCCACCATCTCTCCTTTATCCTTCCTCCTTTCATCCTTCACCATCCCTCCCTTCTCCTTCCTCCTTTCATCCTCCACCATCCCTCCCTTCTCCTTCCTCCTTTCATCCTCCACCACCCCTCCCTTCTCCTTCCTCCTTTCATCCTCCACCATCCCTTCCTTCTCCTTCCTCCTTTCATCCTCCACCATCCCTCCCTTCTCCTTCCTCCTTTCATCCTCCACCATCCCTCCCTTCTCCTTCCTCCTTTCATCCTCCACCATCCTTCCCTTCTCCTTCCTCCTTTCATCCTCCACCATCCCTCCCTTCTCCTTCCTCCTTTCATCCTCCACCATCCCTCCCTTCTCCTTCCTCATTTCATCCTCCACCATCCCTCCCTTCTCCTTCCTCCTTTCATCCTCCACCATCCCTCCCTTCTCCTTCCTCCTTTCAACCTCCACCATCCCTCCCTTCTCCTTTCATCCTCCACCATCCCTCCCTGCCCATTCCTCCTTTCATCCTCCACCATCCCTCCCTTCTCCTTCCTCCTTTCATCCTCCACCATCCCTCCCTTCTCCTTCCTCATTTCATCGTCCACCATCCTTCCCTTCTCCTTCCTCCTTTCAACCTCCACCATCCCTCCCTTCTCCTTTCATCCTCCACCATCCCTCCCTTCTCCTTCCTCCTTTCATCCTCCACCATCCTTCCCTTCTCCTTCCTCCTTTCATCCTCCACCATCCCTCCCTTCTCCTTCCTCCTTTCATCCTCCACCATCCCTCCTTTATCCTTCCTCCTTTCATCCTCCTCCTCTTCCTCTTCCTCTTCCTCGTCTTTCCCCAAGCTCTGCAGGTCGGGGTCCCGGAGGAGGGGGGCGAGGGGTCGCCCCAGCTCGGGGGTGCAGGGGAAGGACTGGAAGCGGAGGGAGAGGTGAAGGTCAAGGCTTTGAGGTTGTCAATCTATGCATTTACATTAAGTATGTACACAGAGTCATGGATGCATGCAATTATGTCTGTCTGTCTGTCAGTCTGTCTGTTATTGTATTTTAAATTAGAGCAGAGGACTGCAAGGTTGAGGAATGGTGTTCGATAGTCACCGACCAGGTTCTCAAAGGCAGCCAACGTCTAGCCCAAAGTCCTGCACACACAGAAAACCATCATCATTATCTTTTAACTTCTTATGGCTGCAGGGGCAGTATTGAGTAGCTTGGATGAAAGGTGCACATAGGTGCCCATATTAAATGGCCTGCTCCTTAATCCCAGTTGCTAATATATGTATATTATTATTCATATTGGATACAAAACACTCTGACGTTTCTAAAACTGTTTGAATTATGTCTGTGAGTATAACAGAACTCATATGGCAGGCAAAAACCTGAGAAGTTCCACTTCCTGTTTGAATTGTTTCTGAGGTGTCAGATTTTCAACCAAGCTTTCAATTGAAATTACAGCGAGATATTGATGAGTTTTCACTTCCTACGGCTTCCACTAGATGTCAACAGTCAACATAATTTTGTCTGATGACTCTAATGTGAAGGGGGGCCGAAGGAGACAGGAATGAGTAATCACTTCCACGAGCTGATCACGCATTCACCATGCGCCTTCACATGAGTAGGATGTCCGTTCCATCGCTCTTCTGAAGTCAATCTAATTCTCCGGTTGGAACGTTATTCAAGATGTATGTTAACAACATTCTAAAGATTGATTCAGTACATCGTTTGACATATTTCTACTGACTGTTACGGAACTTTTGGACATTTCGTCACGTTATAGTGGAGGCGCTTTCTGACTTTGGAATTGTTTACCGAAGGCGCTAACCAAAGTAGCTAATTGGACATAAATAACTGACATTATCAAACAAATCAAGCATTTATTGTGGACCTGGGAATCCTAGAACTGCATTCTGATGAAGTTCATCAAAGGTAAGGAAACATTTATCATGTATTTTCTGGTTTCTGTTGACCCCAACATGGCGGCTAATTTTAATATTGTTCTGAGCTCCGTCTCAGATTATTGCATGATTTGCTTTTTCCGTAAAGTTTTTTTGAAATCTGACACAGCGGTTGCATTAAGGAGAGGTATATCTATAATTCCATGTGTATAACTTGTATTATCATCTACATTTATGATGAGTATTTCTGTTGAAACGATGTGGCTATGCACTATCACTGAATGTTTTTGGAACTAGTGAATGTAACGCGCCAATGTAAACTCAGATATTTTGTTATAAATATGAACTTTATCAAACAAAACATGCATGTATTGTATAACATGAAGTCCTATGAGTGTCATCTGATGAAGATAATCAAAGGTTAGTGATTAATTGTATCTCTATTTCTGCTTTTTCTGACTGCTATCTTTCGCTGGAAAAATGGCTGTGCTTATTGTGGTTTGATGGTGACCTAACATAATCATTTGTAGTGCTTTCACTGAAAAGCCTATTTAAAATCGAACACTTTGGTGGGATTAACAACAAGATTACCTTTAAAATGATATAAGACACATGTACAGTATGTTTGAGGAATTTTAATTATGAGATTTCTTTTTTTTGAATTTGGCGCCCTGCACTTTATCTGGCTGCTGTCATAATCCCGGTAGCGGGATTGCAGCCATAATAATTAATGTAGCCGACAGGCTCTAAATCAGTTTGTCTGACTAGGTTAAAATAATATACATGTTGTATTTCTACACAGTATTTACTCAATGGAGACACACACTGTGATAGAGTTCTACTCATTAAACATTAAAACAAGAATGGAACCACTACAATGTACTGCATTGATTCAATACTCAAGTCCTCCACAGCAGTTACATGTGATTATGTTCAATAAGGGAAAGGAGGGTACTTCTTTTCTGGGTCAAAGTGGAAGAAAATAGTTCTATGGTGCTATTTGACAGTAGACCTACTGGGGTTGTGCAGTGGTGGTGAAAGGGTTGGGTTAACCTGTCTGGATCCGGGGTTCCGCTAGCGGAACTCCTCCCACATTCCACTGAAAAGCCAGAGCGCGAAATTCAAAAAATATTTTTTTGAAATATTTAACTTTCACACATTATCAAGTCCAATACAGCTAATGAAAGATACACATCTTGTGAATCCAGCCAACATGTCCGATTTTTTAAATGTTTTACAGCGAAAACACCACGTATATTTATGTTAGCTCACCACCAAATACAAAAAAGGACAGACATTTTTCACAGCACAGGTAGCATGCACAAAACCAACATAACTAACCAAGATCCAACCAAACTAACCAAGAAACAACTTCATCAGATGACAGTCCTATAACATGTTACACAATAAATCTATGTTTTGCTCGAAAAATGTGCATATTTGAGGTATAAATCAGTTTTACATTGCAGCTACCATCACAGCTACCGTCAAAAATAGCACCGAAGCAGCCAGAGTAATTATAGAGACCAACGTGAAATACCTAAATACTCATCATAAAACATTTCTGAAAAATCGATGGTGTACAGCAAATTAAAGACAAACATCTTGTGAATCCAGCCAATATTTCCGATTTTTTAAGTGTTTTACAGCGAAAACACAATATATCATTATATTAGCTTACTACAATAGCCTACCACACTACCGCATTCATTCATCAAGGCACGTTAGCGATAGCAATAGGCACGTTAGCGTTAGCGAATAAACCAGCAAAAGATATTAATTTTCACTAACCTTCATAAACCTTCATCAGATGACAGTCCTATAACATCAGGTTATACATACACATATGTTTTGTTCGAAAATGTGCATATTTAGAGCTGAAATCAGTGGTTATACATTGTGCTAACGTAGCATCTTTTTCCCAGAATGTGCGGATATTTCTATTAGACTCTCACCTATTCTGACCAAATAACTATTCATAACCTTTACTAAAAAATACATGTTGTATAGGAAATGATAGATACACTAGTTCTTAATGCAATCGCCGTGTTAGAATTCTAAAATTAACTTCATTACGACATAAGGCTTACGTTATGGCGAGAGAGTGCCCAAAACCTGGGCACAAAACTAATAGTTCACAAGTTCGACAGATATATGAAATAGCATCAAAAAATGGGTCCTACTTTTGATGATCTTCCATCAGAATGTTGTACAAGAGGTCCTTTGTCCAGAACCATCGTTGTTTGGTTTTAGAACGTCCTTTTTCCCTCTTGAATTAGCAAGCACACTAGCCAAGTGGCGCGAAGCTCTCCTTCCTGAACAAAGGCACACAACGCAACACGCCTAACATCCCGAATAAATTTCAATAATCTAATAAAACTATATTGAAAAAACATACTTTACGATGATATATTCACATTTATCAAATAAAATCAAAGCCGGAGATAGTAGTCGCCTATAACGACAGCTTTTCAGAAGGCAATCCCAGGTCCCTCCTCGCGCTTTCCAGAAAACAGGAAATGGGTGAAACGTCATGCCAAGAGGATTTATTCCACCTCAGACCAAGATAAACACTCCATTTCTTCTCTCACTGCCTCTTGACATCTAGTGGAAGGTGTATGATGTGCATGTATACTAATACATATCATGCCCATTTATAGGCATGCCCTAGAACAGAGCGTCATTTTCAGATTTTCCACTTCCTGATCAGGAAGTTTGCTGCAAAATGAGTTCTGTTTTACTCACAGATAAAATTCAAACGGTTTTAGAAACTAGAGAGTGTTTTCTATCCAATAGTAATAATAATATGCATATTGTACGAGCAAGAATTGAGTACGAGGCCGTTTAAATTGGGCACGATTTTCCCCGAAAGTGAAAATAGCGCCCTCTGTCCTCAACAGGTTTTAAGGGTTTGTTCATACACTGTACGTCGTGTGAACGTGTAAAACGGAAAAACATTGGTTAACTGTGTGCCTGTCATTAACTGTGTGTGTGTGTGTGTGTGTGTGTGTGTGTGTGTGTGTGTGTGTGTGTGTGTGTGTGTGTGTGTGTGTGTGTGTGTGTGTGTGTGTGTGTGTGTGTGTGTGTGTGTGTGTGTGTGTGTGTGTACCTCAGGTAGGTAGGAAGTCCGGATCAGCCTCTATCTGGGCGATGATCTCACAAAGGATGATTCCATAGTCAAACACATCCACCTAGGGATCAGAGTCAGCCAATCACATCTGATCAATAACATCTCACTTGGCATATTCACAATAATACACCTTGAAAGAGTCTGGTCATTCGCTAGAAACATACAAATTAGCTAGACCCACTAGACACAACTAGAAAAACACAGCAGGAACATGGAACAGTTGTCCTTCCAGATTGCATTATAGCATAGTACTACTGTATTGCATTACTGTGTTTGCTTCCTCTTATTATGCACTCTGACCAGTGAGATAGCAGCCAGGAAACAGTACAGTACTGTTAGTATCTTTTCATCATAGAGCTCTCATCTCAGCACCTCCGGGGCCATCCAGTAGGGGGAGCCCACCACAGCCAGAGGCTGCTGATCAGCCCCGTCACTGGAGGAGAGGAAAAAAACACATTAATATAGAACACATTGATTTTTCAAAAGAGAAAAACGGAATACAATGTACAATGTATTTAAGGTTATATGTGCAGTCATGATGGGAATATGAGGAGACAGTCATATAGTCTTCCTGTAATCTGGAGGAACTTTCTCACAGCACTAACCTGTAGTCTGGAATCTTCTCACAGCACTAACCTGTAGTCTGGAATCTTCTCACAGCACTAACCTGTAGTCTGGAAACTTCTCACAACACTAACCTGTAGTCTGGAATCTTCTCACAGCACTAACCTGTAGTCTGGAAACTTCTCACAGCACTAACCTGTAGTCTGGAATCTTCTCACAGCACTAACCTGTAGTCTGGAATCTTTTCACAGCACTAACCTGTAGTCTGGAATCTTCTCACAGCATTAACCTGTAGTCTGGAATCTTCTCACAGCATTAACCTGTAGTCTGGAATCTTCTCACAGCACTAACCTGTAGTCTGGAATATTCTCACAGCACTAACCTGTAGTCTGGAAACTTCTCACAGCACTAACCTGTAGTCTGGAATCTTCTCACAGCACTAACCTGTAGTCTGGAATCTTCTCACAGCACTAACCTGTAGTCTGGAATCTTCTCACAGCACTAACCTGTAGTCTGGAATCTTCTCACAGCACTAACCTGTAGTCTGGAATATTCTCACTGCACTAACCTGTAGTCTGGAATCTTCTCACAGCACTAACCTGTAGTCTGGAATCTTCTCACAGCACTAACCTGTAGTCTGGAATCTTCTCACAGCATTAACCTGTAGTCTGGAATCTTCTCACAGCACTAACCTGTAGTCTGGAATATTCTCACAGCACTAACCTGTAGTCTGGAATCTTCTCACAGCACTAACCTGTAGTCTGGAATCTTCTCACAGCACTAACCTGTAGTCTGGAATCTTCTCACAGCACTAACCTGTAGTCTGGAATCTTCTCACAGCATTAACCTGTAGTCTGGAATCTTCTCACAGCATTAACCTGTAGTCTGGAATCTTCTCACAGCACTAACCTGTAGTCTGGAATATTCTCACAGCACTAACCTGTAGTCTGGAATCTTCTCACAGCACTAACCTGTAGTCTAGAATCTTCTCACACCACTAACCTGTAGTCTGGAATCTTCTCACAGTACTAACCTGTAGTCTGGAATCTTCTCACAGCACTAACCTGTAGTCTGGAATCTTCTCACAGCACTAACCTGTAGTCTGGAATCTTCTCACAGCACTAACCTGTAGTCTGGAATCTTCTCACAGCACTAACCTGTAGTCTGGAATCTTCTCACAGCCCTAACCTGTAGTCTGGAATCTTCTCACAGCACTAACCTGTAATCTGGAATCTTCTCACAGCACTAACCTGTAGTCTGGATTCTTCTCACAGCACTAACCTGTAGTCTGGAATCTTCTCACAGCTCTAACCTGTAGTCTAGAATCTTCTCACAGCACTAACCTGTAGTCTGGAATCTTCTCACAGCATTAACCTGTAGTCTGGAATCTTCTCACAGCTCTAACCTGTAGTCTAGAATCTTCTCACAGCACTAACCTGTAGTCTGGAATCTTCTCACAGCACTAACCTGTAGTCTGGAATCTTCTCACAGCTCTAACCTGTAGTCTAGAATCTTCTCACAGCACTAACCTGTAGTCTGGAATCTTCTCACAGCACTAACCTGTAGTCTGGAATCTTCTCTGCCAGACTAAAGTCTCCCACTACTGCAGTGAACACACCATTCTCACAGCGCACCAGACAGTTCTATGAGAGAGAAAGGAGAGAGAGAGCATATGAGTGTATGTGAGAGATTAAATGAACGATTAGTACAAGATGAAGTGAAGGGAGGTGTTACTGTGTGTCTGTCTGGAGGCTGATGGGAGGAGCTATAGGAGGAAGGGCTCATTGTAGTGGCTGGAATGGAATCAATGGAAAAAGGTTAAACACATTGTTTTCATGTGTTTTACGTGTTTGGTACCATTCCATTGATTCCATTCCAACCATTACAATGAGCCCACCCTCCTATAGGTCCTCCCACCAGCCTCCTCTGATTTGAAAAGTATAATGTAATAGTTTATGTAAAGTCATGCACCCTCTGTTTGAAACAATATTTGGAAAGGATTCATAAGGGTGGAAAGAACATTTCATTTCATAAGGCTGAAGTAACCGACTGCAGAGGAAAGTCGAGTGTTTCCATTCTTCATACAATGTGTCTTTGTAATGTAGAAATAAACATCTCCATATGTATCACACACTAACAAACTGTAAATATACTGTATGTGTGTACAGTGTACTATCAACTGGTGAAAGAGACTAAAATATCACGTTCATTTGTACGTATCCACTGTATACATGAATCATGGCAAAGTTGGTTCCTGTTTCTGTCACTTCTTTGGTCACGTTTGGTGGGTCGAATAAAAACACAACATGATTGAAGCCTCCCACAATGCAGGCGCTGGCTTCAAGACGATGTTGATGAAGAGCAACAGCACAAATTTGCAGTCGACTGCAGCAGAGAGGAAGAGGTAAAGAGAGGGATAACTGCGCCCAAAATCTGTCTTCTCCAGCAGGTGGCTTTTTTGTTTTTTACTCACCAAGCGAGGAATGTTTGTATGGAGGTCAATGAAAGAGTGTTGAATTTGGTTCACAAAAAATGAAGGCGTATTTGCTACCTGTGGCTTATTTGAGTTTCGTAATGCTTAGGTTGTTATGAGTGCACTGATATAAGTAGGACACGTGACATCCTGGTAACTTTGAGAAAAAACATTTTATATCAGAGTTGTGCCTGTTGTTCAGACGTGTGTCTGTCTTCTGATTGGTTAGAATGGTCCCACCTGATCTTGCCTCCTGTCTGCCTTCTATTTTTGAAGATATTCCTTTCCATTGTTAAAGCCACTGGTGTATCTGGTCAATATAATGGATCATCTGTGACTGCAGTCAAAACTCCATGACCTTTGATCACATGTTTTTTGTAAAGTCATGCAGTTGTCATGTAGGCCCACGTTGGACCATTTTTATCCCCATTATTCAACACACTTAAAGGCCGACTTGACAGAAGTGATCCACTCAAACGCGCCCGTTGTCTTTTATCCATGCATAGCAAATATAGGATCAAATGGCTCCAAGGCTGTAGAACATGATTTACAAGAAATGCCCTGACTAACTAGAAAGCTACATTTATCATGCAGCGAGGAGCATGGTCCAGTTCCTGACCAACTAAATGCTTAGGTGTTGCATTGCATCAACCAATGGTTGCCACCTCATCCAGATGGCTCTACACGAAAAAAGGGTTCCTGGAAGATCTTTTAGGGGTTCTTCAAATTGAAACTGTGGGGGAAACTCTAAATTCTTAAAAAAAAAACTTTTAATGGTTCCTCGAATAACTTTTTGGGGTTCATTTTTTACACCCCCCCCCGTTATTATTATTAGTCATCATAACAATAACAACAATAACACAATATTTTAGTCGTCAGTGTTAATTATCATTTTAGTGGCAAAGCAGAATTCATTAATATGGTCAAATCCGGAAACTATCATTTCGAAAACAAAACGCTTATTCTTTCAGTGACATACGGAACAGATCTGTGTTTTATCGAATGGGTGGCAACCCTAAATCTAAGTATTGCTGTTACATTGCACAACCTTCAATGTTATGTCAGAATTATGTAAAATTCTGGCAAATTAGTTCGCAACGAGCCAGGCGGCCCAAACTGTTGCATATACTTTGACTCTGCGTGCAATGAAAACAAGAGAAGTGACACAATTTCCCTAGTTAATATTGCCTGCTAACATACATTTATTTTAACTAAATATGCAGGCTTAAAAAAATATACTTCTGTGTATTGATTTTAAGAAAAGCAAAAGATGTTTATGGTTAGGTACATTCATGCAACGATTGTGTTTTTTTCGAGAATGCGCCTTTGTTAAATCATCACCCGTTTGGCGAAGTAGGCTGTGATTCGATGATAAATTAACAGTTACCGCATTGATTATATGAAACGCAGGACAAGCTAGTTAACCTAGTAATATCATTAAGTATGTGTAGTTAACTAGTGATTATGTGAAGATCGATTGTTTTTTATAAAATAATTTTATTGCTAGCCTCCAACTTACCTTGGCTCCTTGCTGCACTCGCGTAACAGGTGGTCAGCATGCCACGCAGTTTCCTCGTGGAATGCAATATAATCGGCCATAATCGTCGTCCAAAAATACAGATTACCGATTGTTATGAAAACTTGAAATCGGCCCTAATAGATCAGCCATGCCGATTAACTGGCAAAGGGTGAAGGTTAGCCTGGCTGGAAAAAGAAGGGGGAAAAAGAAGACATTCTACCTGGTAACACTGGAGGGCAGCCAAGCTCTTCAGCCAAGACAGAGAACACCAGACATTAACTCTTATCTCCTCTCACAATTTACAGGATATGATGTTCAGCAATGTCCTTTAGCTTTACTACTTACAGGATGAACATAGGTTTTGCTTGTGACTCTTAGTGACAACCACAAAGACTGACTTGGATATTGTACATTTTGAGAGTCAAGAATGTAATATTTTCCGGAATGAGAGCATGTATTTCTGTGTTTTACATAAGACTTGAACTACAGCATGACTCCCCTTTACAGTAGACATAATACTAGTAATACAGCCCCGCAGAATCTAATGAACATAATAAAAACATCTAAACCTGTCAGTTTAAATTAGAGATATCTGTTTTTCTGCTGAGTCTCAATCCACCGGTTCCACAGGAAGTAGTTTGGAGGATTGGGGTGCTGCGATTTATTTGCTGACTGTATTTGAATGTATTTTAGTGTTTACCAGCATTTGTAACTTGAGGTTGATCATTTCTGTACAAAACTCTTCTTCTACATCCACCCAGGTCTCTGTCACCAACACTACAGCTGTACCTGAAGTTAGTACTACATCCACCCAGGTCTCTGTCACCAACACTACAGCTGTACCTGTAGTTAGTACTACATCCACCCAGGTCTCTGTCACCAACACTACAGCTGTACCTGTAGTTAGTACTACATCCACCCAGGTCTCTGTCACCAACACTACAGCTGTACCTGTAGTTAGTACTACATCCGCCCAGGTCTCTGTCACCAACAATACAGCTGTACCTGTAGTTAGTACTACATCCACCCAGGTCTCTGTCACCAACACTACAGCTGTACCTGTATGTCACGAACGTCGTAATCCTCCTCGTCTGAGGAGGAGCAAGGATCGGACCAAAACGCAGCGTGGTATGTATCCATATTTATTTGAATACTTTTAAACACGAACAAAAACAATAAACAGAAAGAAACCAACGACGCTACAGTCCTGAACTTGAGAACATAAAAACATGAACGCACGAACAGGAACAATCACCCACAAACAAACAGTGAACACAGCCTACCTAAATATGGTTCCCAATCAGAGACAACGTAAAACACCTGCCTCTGATTGACAACCATATCAGGCAAATCAGACACACCTAAACCAATGAGACACATAACATAGACTACACCCACCCAGCTCACGTCCTGACCAACTAAACAAAGACTAAACAAAGGAAATATGGTCAGGAACGTGACAAGATGCGGACCCCGGCCGCAAGACCTGAACCTATAGGGGAGGGTCTGGGTGGGCGTCTCTCCGCGTTGGCGGCTCTGGTGCTGGACGTGGCCACCACTCCACCATCGTTAATCCCCGCTTCCGTGGCCTCCTCCTAATGACAACCCACCAAAATAACCCCACTGTACTGATGGGCGCCTCTGGACAGAGGGGCAGCTCCGGACTGAGGGGCAGCTCCGGACTGAGGGGCAGCTCCGGACTGAATGGCAGCTCCGGACTGAATGGCAGCTCCGGACTGAATGGCAGCTCCGGACTGAATGGCAGCTCCGGACTGGAGGGGGCTCCGGACTGGAGGGCGGCTCATGACTGGAGGGCGGCTCATGACTGGAGGGCGGCTCATGACTGGAGGGCGGCTCATGACTGGAGGGCGGCTCATGACTGGCGGGCGGCTCATGACTGGCGGGCAGCTCATGACTGGTGGGCAGCTCATGACTGGCGGGCAGCTCATGACTGGCGGGAAGCTCATGACTGGCGGGCAGCTCATGACTGGCGGGCGACTCTGGACGCTCCTGACTGGCGGGCGGCTCCGGCAGCTCCTAACTGGAGGGCGGCTCTATCAGCTCCTGACTGGCGGGCGGCTCCGGCAGTTCCTGACTGGCGGGCGGCTTCGGCAGCTCCTGACTGGTGGGCGGCTCTGGCGGCTCCTGACTGGCGGGCGGCTCTGGCGGCTCCTGACTGGCGGGCGGCTCTGGCGGCTCCTGACTGGCGGGCGGCTCTGGCGGCTCCTGACTGGCGGGCGGCTCTGGCGGCTCCTGACTGACGGACGGCTCTAATGGCTCGGGACAGACGGGCGGCTCAGATGGCGCTGGGCTGACGGATGGCTCAGATGGCGCTGGGCAGGCAGGCAGCTCAGATGGCGTTGGGCAGGAAGGCAGCTCAGATGGCGCTGGGCAGGCAGGCAGCTCAAATGGCGCTGGGCAGGTAGGCAGCTCAGATGGCGCTGGGCAGGCAGGCAGCTCAGATGGCGCTGGGCAGGCAGGCAGCTCAGATGGCGCTGGGCAGACAGGCAGCTCAGACGGCGCTGGGCAGGCGGACGACTCTGACATGCTGAGGCGCACAGTAGGCCTGGTGCGTGGTGCTGGAACTGGTGGTACCGGGCTGGAGACACGCACCTCAAGGGCTAGTGCGGGGAGCAGAAACAGGGCGCACAGGGCTCTGGAGACGCACAGGAGGCTTGGTGCGTGGTGCCGGAACTGGTGGTACCGGGCTATGGACACGCACCTCAAGGCTAGTGCGGGGAGGAGGAACAGGACGTACTGGACTCTGAAAACGCACAGGAAGCTTGGTGCGTGGTGTTGGCACTGGTGGTACTGGGCCGAGGACACGCACCTCAGGGCTAGTGCGGGGAGGAGGAACAGGGCGTACTGGACTCTGGAGACGCACAGGAAGCTTGGTGCATGGTGTTGGCACTGGTGGTACTGGGCCGAGGACACGCACCTCAGGGCGAGTGCAGGGAAGAGGTATTGGACTGTCGAGATGCACTATAGGCCTGGTGCGTGGTACCGGTACTGGTGGTACCGGGCTGAGAACACGCACCTCAGGATGAGTGCAAGAAGCAGGAACATGACACAGCGGGTTGTGAAGGTGTACTGGAGACATGGTGTGTATAGCCGGCATCAAATCTTCTGGAACTTTAACACAAGTTTCAGGCTGAGTATGAGGAACTGACACAGGTGGCATCGGACAGCTAACACGCTCCTCAGGGCGAATGCCATGCATACCCTGCCAAACCAACAGCTCTCTCTCTTCACTCTCCTCCAATTTCGTCAACAACTCCTCGAATGTCTCATAATCTCCCCTCCGTTCACTCTCCTCCAATCTGTCCAATAACTCCTCGACAATCTCAGACTCACCCCTCAACTTCGCCGACTGCTCCAAGTGCTCCCCCCAATACATTTTTGGGGCTGTCTCTCAGGCTTCCTACCGTGTCGCCGTGCTGCCTCCATTCGCCGGTATCCCTCCGCACATTGCTCCATAGAATCCCAGGCGGGCTCCGGCACTCTCCCTGGGTCGACTGACCACCTGTCTATTTCCTCCCAAGTAGTGTAATCCAGATCCTCATTCTGCTGCCGAGCTAGCTCCTCAAAACGCCGCCTCTCTGCTTTCGCTGCCTCCAGCTCTGCCTTGGGGCGGCGATATTCCCCTGGCTGTGCCCAGGGTCCTCTCCCGTCTAGGATTTCCTCTCACGTCCAGGAGTCTTGACATCGCTGCTGCTGCTTTTTACCACGCTGCTTGGTCCTGGTTTGGTGGGTGATTCTGTCACGAACGTCGTAATCCTCCTCGTCTGAGGAGGAGCAAGGATCGGACCAAAACGCAGCGTGGTATGTATCCATATTTATTTGAATACTTTTAAACACGAACAAAAACAATAAACAGAAAGAAACCAACGATGCTACAGTCCTGAACTTGAGAACATAAAAACATGAACGCACGAACAGGAACAATCACCCACAAACAAACAGTGAACACAGCCTACCTAAATATGGTTCCCAATCAGAGACAACGTAAAACACCTGCCTCTGATTGAGAACCATATCAGGCAAATCAGACACACCTAAACCAATGAGACACATAACATAGACTACACCCACCCAGCTCATGTCCTGACCAACTAAACAAAGACTAACTTCTACTTAGTACTCATCCCGGATCCGGGAGCACCCCCCACAGTAAAAAAGCTGACTAGCATAGCCTAGCATAGCGTCACAAGTAAATACAAGCATCTAAATATCATTAAATCACAAGTCCAAGACACCAGATGAAAGATACAGATCTTGTGAATCCAGCCATCATTTCTGATTTTTAAAATGTTTTACAGGGAAGACACAATATGTAAATCTATTAGCTAACCACGTTAGCAAAAGACACCACTTTTTTTACTCCACCAGTTTTTTACTCCATCAGTAGCTATCACTAATTTGACTAAATAAAGATATATATAGCCACTAACCAAGAAACAACTTCATAAGATGACAGTCTGATAACATATTTATGGTATAGGATATGTTTTTTTAGAAAAATGTGCATTTTTCAGGTATAAATCACAGTTGTACATTGCAGCTGCAATCTGAAATAGCGTTGGAAGCAGCCGGAATAATTACAGAGACCGACGTCAATTACCAAAATACTCATCCTAAAACATTTCTGAAAAATACACAGCCTACAGCAATTGAAAGACAAAGATCTTGTGAATCCAGACAATATTTCAGATTTTCTAAGTGTTTTACAGGGAAGACACAATATGTAAATCTATTAGCTAACCACGATAGCAAAAGACACAACTTTTTTTCTCCACCATTTTTTTCCTGCATCAGTAGCTATCACTAATTCGACTAAATAAAGATATATATAGCCACTAACCAAGAAACAACTTCATAAGATGACAGTCTGATAACATATTTATGGTATAGGATATGTTTTTTTAGAAAAATGTGCATTTTTCAGGTATAAATCACAGTTGTACATTGCAGCTGCAATCTGAAATAGCGTTGGAAGCAGCCGGAATAATTACAGAGACCGACGTCAATTACCAAAATACTCATCCTAAAACATTTCTGAAAAATACACAGCCTACAGCAATCGAAAGACACAGATCTTGTGAATCCAGACAATATTTCAGATTTTCTAAGTGTTTTACAGCGAAAACACAATATATCGTTATATTAGCATACCACATGAGCTAACATCACACCAGCATTAAATCAAGGCAAAAGGGGCGATAACGTTATCGCCACCAAAATATATTAATTTTTTCACTAACCTTCTCAGAATTCTTCAGATGACAGTCCTGTAACATCATATTACACAATGCCTATAGAGTTTGTTCGAAAATGTGCATATTTAGCATCACAAATCGTGGTTATGCAATGTAATCTGTCAAAACATGGCATGCATTTGGGCCGGCGCCATCTTGGAAAGGCACCTATGTTTACGATTATTTATCGATTAGATTGACTAAAAAAATACAGGTTGGACAGCTAATGAAAGATGCATTGGTTATTAATGCAACCGCTGATTTAGATTTTTAAAATTTACGTTACTAGACATACATTGTGAGTTACAGCCAGACTAGTGCCGCAAAAAATGGCTGACAACTGCGTTTACATTTTTCCACATAAATACGGAATAAAATCATAAATAACTCTTACTTTTGGACGAGCTTCCATCAGTATCTTGGGCAATGTGTCCTTTGTCCAAAAGAATCGTTGCTTTGTTGTAAAACGACCTCCTCAACTTCGGGAACTAGCAGCTAACGATAGCTACACGGCACACACATGCCCAAATCCTCAAACGCAATACTAAGGAAATTCCGAAAAATAGCAATATACTCGCATAAACTGATATAAATCGGTTTCAAATAACTTCGTTATGATGTTTCTAACACCTATATCGAATTAAATCACAGACGGATATATCTTTGATCAATAACGAGAGCTTTTGAGCATGCGATTCTGATGTCCTCCCTTGCGTCCTGGCGAGCGTCGAAAAGAAGGGTCATCTCACTCCATTCCCTTTTATAAACTCTGAGAAACACCTAGAGACACCATTCCACTTCTCATTGGTTACTGACATCCAGGGGAAGGCGGGTGCAGTTCATGTCAAGCCATAGGGCACACACAGAGTTTTAAACTGATCCGAGATCAGAGACTATTTTTCAGAGCTTCGCATGTCCTGTCATGAGTTTCGCTGTAGAAAGAGTTCTGGTTCACCCACAGACATAATTCAAACGGTTTTAGAAACTAGAGATTGTTTTCTATCCAATAGTAATAATAATATGCATATTGTACGAGCAAGAATTGAGTACGAGGCAGTTTAATTTGGAAATGTAAAAAAAAAAATAATGCTAACAGCTCCCCCTATTGACAAAAGGCTAAACAAAGGAAATAAGGTCAGGAACGTGTCACTGTAGTTAGTACTACATCCACCCTGGTCTCTGTCACCAACACTACAGCTGTACCTGTAGTTAGTACTACATCCACCCAGGTCTCTGTCACCAACATTACAGCTGTACCTGTAGTTAGTACTACATCCAGCAGAGGGCCACCTTTGACTCTGTCCCTGCAGGGGTTCTTAAACTTTTTCAGCCTGGGACCCAAATTAGAAATTCTCTGTTATTTGGGACCCAAGGTTCTGAAAATATACAGCTATGTGTAAATATTGGTACATTTCATTGCCCTTATGCCTAAAACAAATTCAATATAAACAAAAACAAATAACAATGCATTTCAATGCATTTTAACAGCAACAGTTCCAATCTAGATTTGTTTTCAACAATATTTTCTACAGTAAAATGTACAGTAGGTCTGATCATTTTTCATCTTCATCTGGATTGATACTTAACGGTTGCACTATCAGTAGCTAGCTAGCATGCTTTGGCTAACGTTAACTATTAGCTGTGTACAAGTCCAGGGGATTGTTTGAAAGAGAAACTCACATCTATTACTATGAGAGAGAGTACTCCCTTATTTCTGTGGATGTTTGGTCAGGACGTGTCATTATATTAACTTGTTCCTTTTGAGAGACTCATTACTCAGCACTTCCCCGCACAAAACACATTGTGGGCGCGCCTCGTTATTCCTCAAAGTTTGTATAAAACCAAGAGAGAGAAACTCATGGCTGTATTTGCGTTTCATGACGATTGAGCTCAGTCAGGACTTGATGACGAGTGGGAATGACAAGTCAGTGGCTGACAGCGCATCATCTGCTGCTGAACGACAGCGCTGCAGCTTGTGGGTCCGGTAACCCGCGAAACACACGAGCATCTCCCACACGCGCAGCTGCTAAACTGAGCAGAGACCGTTGCTAAGCAGAGACCGTTGCTAAGCAGAGACCATTGCTAAGCAGAGAGCGTTGCTAAGCAGAGACAGTTGCTAAGCAGAGAGCGCACTGAACAGTGAGCTCAGTTGTACTTGGACAAATCAATTCCAGTAATCAATGAAATAATGATACATTTACTCTGACACTTCACGACCCATACTTTAAGAAAGGCTGATCTAAGGATCTGAGCTGTCTCTCCTCCTGTGGAATAGAGTAGAGCTATAGAGTTGTGTAATAGTTCATGTAGGTAGATGTCATGTGCAATCGGTTGTGCTAAGATAATGAGAGTTAATGACTATAGATACTGGTATGTATGTGTATATTCTGTTGTACTAAGACACTTTAAATATACCGTTTGTTGTTGCTGTCATAATACACTACGTGGAAGTTTTTCTTCCCCCTTCATATTCGATCATATTATGTTTTAATTGAATTTCCCTTTTAAATCTCTGAAACTGTGGAGATCTTAGCTCTGTCTCAATTAATCTTTCCTTCAGTCCTCGCATCCTCTCTCCTTGCCCCCTTCACAAAACTCATTGGATAATATGTTCCAAGTGGAGGGACCTTGACCTTCTCTTCTAATAGGGTTGACAAAGAGGAGAGGAGATAGGATGCGAGGAATCCCAGAAATAACTGATTGAGACTTAGCCCTTTTCAGAGGATTGGCCTAACAGAGTGCTTTCACAGTAACTTGGCCTAGACCTCAAAGAACAAGCAAAAGCACACGTGTGAAGTTCCCACCAAAAAAAAATAAAAATAACTATCCACACTGATAGAAAAAATGCCCCTATATGGCTAGTCTGTTGTGGGGTTGCTAGCTAGCCTATTGTAGGCTCACGAGCTAGCCTATTGTAGGGATGCTAGTTAGCCTTTTGTAGGGTCAATAGCTAGCGTATTGTAAGGCCTTGTGGGGCCTTCTGTAGGTCAAGAAAGATCATCTGTTTAAAATAAATTGTATATGACTTCAAATAAGTCACATGGTACCACAGTGGAGTGTCAGGAGGAGACCTTATAATCCTGACCACTCTTCCACTTCTCCTTTTCTTTCACCATACGTTCCTCTTTTCATCTTTCACTTTCCCTGTTGTTGTTGTGGAATATGCAAACTGTATGTCAAATCTAAAGAATGTGCTGCATTAGCAGACTCAACTCAGGGCCCGTGTTTATCACGTCTCAGAGGAGAAGTGCTGATCTAGGATCTGTTTGACACTGTCAATTATCTAGTAATAATTTTGTCTAACCACAATGGAACACTAATCTTTAAGTACAAGAACTGGCAGTGGTTTGAGCAAAGTATCCTGCTATTGTTTTCAGGAATGTAAACCTAAGGCAGGGACAGGAGGGGTGGAAAGAGAAATGGGTGGGATGATGAGAGAGATAGGAGGGGTGATAGAAGGGACAGGAGGTGTGATAGTAGAGACAGGAGGGGTGATAGGAGGGACGGTATGGGTGATAGGAGAGACGGTAGGGGTGATAGGAGAGACAGGAGGGTGGTAGGAGGGATGGTATGGGTGATAGGAGAGACGGTAGGGGTGATAGTAGAGACAGGAGGGGTGATAGGAGGGACGGTAGGGGTGATAGGAGGGACGGTATGGGTGATAGGAGAGACGGTAGGGGTGATAGGAGAGACGGTAGGGGTGAAATTAGAGACGGTAGGGGTGATAGGAGAGACGGTAGGGGTGATAGGAGAGATGGTAGGGGTGATAGGAGAGACGGTAGGGGTGATAGGAGGGACGGTATGGGTGATAGGAGAGACGGTAGGGGTGATAGGAGAGACGGTAGGGGTGATAGGAGAGACAATATGAGAGACAGGAGGGACAGGAGTGTCGATAGGAGAGATGAGAGGGGTGTTCGTAGAGACGAGAGGGGTAGGAGGGGTGATAGACGAGAGGGGTGATAGGAGAGATGGGAGCGGTGATACGAGAGACAACATGAGAGACAGGAGGGACAGGAGTGTTGATAGGAGAGACAGGAACAGTGACAGGAGAGACAGGACCAGTGATAGTAGAGACAGGAAGAGTGGTGGGAGAGAGACAGGAGGGGTGATAGGAGGGACGGGAGGGGTGATAGGAATGGAGGGCAGGGGTGATAGGAGGTACGGGAGGGGTGATAGGAGGGATGGGAGAGGTGATAAGAGAGTAGGGAGAGGTGATAGGAAAGACGGTAGAGGTGATAGGAGAGATGAGAGTGGTGATAGGAGAGACAGGAGTGGTAAGAGGGATGATATGAGAGACCGGAGTGGTAGGAGGGGCGATAGGAGAGACAATATGAGAGACAGGAGGGACAGGAGTGTTGATAGGAGAGACAGGAACGGTGATAGGACAGACAGGAAGGGTGATGGGAGAGGGACAGGAGGGGTGATAGGAGGGACGGGAGGGGTGATAGGAGGGACGGGAGGGGTGATAGGAGGGACAGGAGATGTGATAGGAGGGGCGGGAGAGGTGATAGGAGAGTAGGGAGAGGGGTGACAGGAGAGACAGGAGGGATGATAGGAAAGACAGGAGAGGTGATAGGAGAGACTAGAGGGGTGATAGGTAAGACTGGATGGGTGATATGTGGGACAGGAGGGGTGATATGAGAGACTAGAGGGGTGAAGGGAGAGACGGGAGGGGTGATAGGTAAGACTGGATGGGTGATATGTGGGACAGGAGGGGTGATAGGAGAGACAGGAGGGGTGATAGGAGGGACAGGGGGGGTGATAGGAGGGACCGGTGGCAGGGACAGGATAGATAATGGCAGGGACAGGAGATGTGAAATCACATGATTTCATGAGAAAATATTTCTACAGTGAGGGTGTGTAATGCAAGTCGAGGTGTCCTTGGATGAATGTCAACAAGATGCCTGACCAACATTGTTAAAAGCCCCACACAAAGGTTCCATTTAACTGAAGTGTCTGTGTGATGAGAGACGGTTATGCCCTAAACAAACAGTGAGTGTTTGACTACTGGCTCTCTGCCACCTGAAACACAACAATGGTTACTGTTCCGCACACCCTCCCAATAACCACCATGAAACGTTGTTTTAATTCAATCTGAACATACCAGTTCATGCCTGAAAGAAACCATAACAAAGCGGACATCTCGCCTCTGTTTTGGCAAAGAGCTGAACGGGCCTGGAGAAATGTAACTGTTCTCAAATTCATAGACAGAGCGATGACAAGTTTATATTTTTGGTTCTGATGGGGTACGACAGTTGAAATAAGCTCACGAGGCATTTATAAGTTGCATTGCCTTGAGAAAGTATTCATACCCTTTGACTTACTCCACATTTTGTTGTGTTACAGCCTGAATTCAAAATGGATTAAATATATGTTTTTACTCACCCATCTACACACAATACCCCATAATGACAAAGTGAAAACATGTTTCTACAATTGTTTTCTAATTTATTGAAAATGAAATACAGATATCTCATTTACATAAGTATTCGCACCCAAATCAAATTGTATTTATTTTATTGGTCACATACACATGGTTAGCAGATGTTATTGCGAGTGTAGCGGAATGCTTTTGAGTCATTACATGTTAGAATCACCTTTGGCAGTGATAACAGCTGTGAGGCTTTCTGGGTAAGTCTCTAACAGCTTTACGCACCTCGATTGTACAATACTTGCACATTATTATTAAATGTATAATAATGAATCAACCATTTATACGCATTTATAATGTCTTTATGGAAGTTTTTATGAAGTGTATAACATGACAAATATATTATATTATATATCATGTAGTATTCAAAGGATACATAATTAATCAATCAAGTTTTTGTAGGCTGTATCACGCATTATGCAAAAAGCTAACAACAAGATAATTTTTTGCAGTATGGTCATTTACAGTAAAATGGCAGCCAAAACCTAACATGGCTGCCCAAACTAAGGATGACACAATGCCAACAGTCTCTCTGCCTCTGGAATATTATTGTGAGGCACAGCCTGTAAAAAACAATCATATTTTTCTTGTCAAATAATTTTTCTGCCTTCTCTCTGACTCGCTCACAAAATATAGTACATTCATTGCAGAAATATTATTTAATAATCTTTTGCTGTATTTCTTTGTTTTTGAATTAATTGTTGCTCGAACCAGGACGCATTTATGCATTTGTTGACATGCATCCAAGGACACCTTGACTTGCATTGCATACCCTCACTGCAGAAATATTTTCTCATGAAATCATGTGACTTATAGTTAGAGAAAAGGATTCCTGCAACCGTGCCCTTCTACAAGCAGGAAACAAGTTGTGGACGAACCAGAAATGTGGCATGTCTGTTTGATATTAAGCCTAGAAAATTACTCTGTCAATTATCTTGTCATCTTTTTGGCTAACCACATTGGAACATTCTAATCTTTAAAGACATGAACTGGCAGAACAGGTTTAAGCTAAGTATTGTGCCATTGTTTTCAGGAAGGTCTACCAATGGCAAGGACGGGAGAGGTGACAGGAGAGACAGGATGAGGGACAGGATGGACAGGAGGGGTGATGGGAGAGACAGGAGGGGTGATAGGAGAGACAGGATAGGGGACAGGAGGGGTGATGGGAGAGACAGGAGAGGTGAGAGGAGAGACAGGAGAGGTGACATAAGAGACCGAAGGGGTGATAGGAGAGACCGAAGGGGTGATAGGAGAGATAGGAAGGGTGAGAGGAGAGACAGGGGGGGTGAGATGAGAGACAGGAGGGGTGATAGGAGAGACAGGAGGGGTGATCGGTAAGACGGAGGGCCGGTGGCAGGGACAGGATAGATAATGGCAGGGACAGGAGATGTGAAATCACATGATTTCATGAGAAAATATTTATACAGTGAGGGTGTGTAATGCAAGTCGAGGTGTCCTTGGATGAATGTCAACAAGATGCCTGACCAACATTGTTAAAAGACCCACACAAAGGTTCCACCTAACTGAAGTGTGGGGTAACATTAAATAAATGCTCCCCACTGCTGTATTATTATACATATACTTTAAAGGAAAAAGCACATTAGAAAAAACATCACCTATACCTTTCTATTTCAAATAATTTAGTTCAGTTTCCATCTTTGTACACCAAAGGCTACTCACCAGACAGATACACTTTGCTGTTCATGTTTGGAGTGAAGATCTGTCAGTCTCAAGCCCTGTGTGAGAGCACTAGTAGTAGGAGTAGCAGTAGTAGTAGTAGTAATAATAGTAATAGTAGTAGTAGTAGTAGTAGTCGTTTCTATACTCCTGTAAGGATACTAAAGAGACACAGTGTGAGAGTGGGTCTTCCCACTTGTTTTATATAGGATCTCTTAAGTGCCCACCCCATGACATACCCATAGGCTTTCTCTTTGCCGTCATACATTTACTGAAATCCTTTTCCACTTGTTAGTTTCACACATTGTTCTGCAACACATCACAACTCAAGTGGCCTCATTTGCTATATTGGTTGGGTATTGAAAGCCCTGCAATGTGAATAATAATAGTTCAAATGACAATACTGATAATAAATCAAATCAAATCAAACTTTACTTGCCACATGTGCCGAATACAACAAGTGTAGACTTTACCGTGAAATGCTAACTTACAAGTCCTTAACCAACAGTGCTGTTCAAGAAGAAGAAAATATTTACCAAGTAGACTAAAATAAAAAGTAATAATAAAAAGTAACACAATAAGAATAACAATAACGAGGCTATATACAGGGGGCACCGGTACCGAGTCAGTGTGCAGGGGTACAGGCTAGTTGAGGTAATCTGTACATGTAGGTGGGGGCGAAGGCTGCTTGGGGGTAGAAGCTGTTGAGGAGCCTTTTGGTACTAGACGACTAGTCTATAACATGGGTGACTGGAGTCTCTGACAATTTTATGGCCGTTCCTCTGACACCACCTATTATATAGGTCCTGGCTGGCAGGAAGCTTGGCCTCAGTGATGTACTGGGCCGTTCGCACTACCCTCTGTAGCGCCTTATGGTTAGATGCAGAGCAGTTGCTATACCAGGCAGTGATGCAACCGGTCAGGACGCTCTCGATGGTGCAGCTGTAGAAACTTTTGAGGATCTGGGGTCCCATGCCAAATCTTTTCAGTCTCCTGATAATAACAACTTTGTTTATTAACCAATTTCCATACAAAATGCAAAGCAGAAAACAAAGAATAACAGTGATAGTAAACTGCTCACACGAAGAAGATGGGAAAATGGAACAATGTATTTCTCATCCTTGGATTTAGGTAATGTTTTCAAGCCATATCTTAATCTACACAGCAAGTCTGTCCGACCCTAGTGCAGACCGTAGTGCAGCTGTAAGCAAGCGGGTCGCATTTGCTGGATAAAATCAGACTGTGATTCCAGCTTCTGGTATACAGTTGAAGTCGGAAGTTTACATAGACTTAGGTTGGAGTCATTAAAACTAGTTTTTCAACCACTCCACAAATTTCTTGTTAACAAACTATAGTTTTCGCAAGTCGGTTAGGACATCTACTTTGTGCATTACACAAGTCATTTTTCAACTATTGTTTACAGACAGAATATTTCACTTATAATTTATTGTATTACAATTCCAGTGGGTCAGAAGTTTACATACACTAAGTTGACTGTGCTTTTAAACAGCTTGGGAAATTCCAGAAAATGATGTCATTGGTTTAGAAGATTCTGATAGGCTAATTGACATAATTTGAGTCAATTGGAGGTGTAGCTGTGGATGTATTTCAAGGCCTACCTTCAAACTCAGTGCCTCTTTGCTTGACATCATGGGAAAATCAAAAGAAATCAGCCAAGACCTCAGAAAATAAATTGTAGACCTCCACAAGTCTGGTTCATCCTTGGGAGCAGTTTCCAAACACCTGAAGGTACCACGTCCATCTGTACAAACAATAGTACGCAAGTATAAACACCATGGGACCACGCAGTCGTCATACCGCTCAGGAAGGAGACGCGTTCTGTCTCCTAGAGATGAACGTACTTTGGTGCGAAAAGTGCAAATCAATCCCAGAACAACAAACAAAGGACCTTGTGAAGATGCTGGAGGAAACAGGTACAAAAGTATCGGTATCCACAGTAAATTGAGTCCTATATCGACATAACCTGAAAGGCCGCTCAGCAAGGAAGAAGCCACTGCTCCAAAACCGCCATAAAAAGCCAGACTATGGTTTGCAACTGCACATGGGGACAAAGATCGTACATTTTGGAGAAATGTCCTCTGGTGTGATGAAACAAAAATAGAACTGTTGGCCAAAATGACCATCGTAATGTTTGAAGGAAAAAGGGGGAGGCTTGCAAGCCAAAGAACACCATCCCTACCGTGAATCATGGGGGTGGCAGCGTCATGTTGTGGGGGTGCTTTGCTGCAGGAGGGACTGGTGCACTTCACAAAATAGATGGCATCATGAGGCAGGAAAAGTATGTAGATATATTGAAGCACCATCTCAAGACATCAGTCAGGAAGTTAAAGCTTGGTCGCAAATGGGTCTTCCAAATGGACAATGACCCCAAGCATACTTCCAAAGTTGTGGCAAAATGGCTTAAGGACAACAAAGTCAAGGTATTGGAGTGGCCATCACAAAGCCCTGACCTCAATCCTATAGAAAATCTGTGGGCAGAACTGAAAAAGTGTGTGCGAGCATGGAGGCCTACAAACCTGACTCAGTTACACCAGCTCTGTCAGGAAGAATGGGCCAAAATTCACCCAACTTATTGTAGGAAGCTTGTGGAAGGCTACCCAAAACATTTGAACCAAGTTAAACAATTTAAAGGCAATGCTACCAAATACTGTATGTCATGACCAGCCTTTCAAAGCACTTCATAGTTACAGATGTGAGTGCTACAGGGCGATAGTCATTAATACACTTTAGACATGTTAGCTTGGAGCTCCTTGGAACAGGGACAATGGTGGTTAGTTTGAAATATGCTGGGATTACAGACTGGGACAAGGAGGGATTGAAAATGAATCTGAAGACACCTGCCAGCTTGTCTGAGCATGCTTTGAGAACACGCCCTGGTGTTCCTTGTGATTGTTAACCTGTTTAAATGTTTTGCTCACATTGGTCACGGAGAGTGAGATCACAGTCATCCGGAAAGGCTTTCCTGCCTTTTTTCACTTCATCATTATGGGGTATTGTGTGTAGATTGCTGAGGATTTTTATTTATTTAATCCATTTTAAAATAAGACTGTAACGTAACAAGATGTGGATAAAAGTCAAGGGGTCTGAATACTTTCCGAAGGCACTGCATTCTTCGAAGCAAGCATTAAAGGCATTTAGTTCATTTGGGAGTTATGCGTCAATGGGCAGCTCATGGCTGGGTTTCCCTTTGTAATACGTTATTGTCTGCAAGCCCCGCCACATACGACGAGCACCGTAGACAGTGTCATATCATTCCACCTTCCTCCTATATTGTCCCTTTGCATGCTTGATGTCTCGTTGGAGGTCGTAGCGGGATTCCTTCTATCCGTCTGTGTCCTGTTCATTGTAAGCGACAGCTCTAGCCTTTAGCCCAGCACGGACGTTGCCTGTAATCCATGGTTTCTGGTTGGGATGTTCTTATAGTCACTGTGGGGGTGATATTTTGTATGCACTTTTCGATGAAGCCAGTGACTGTTGTGGTAAACTCCTCAATGTTATCGGATGAATCCCGGAACATATCCCAGTCTGTACTATCAAAACCACTTTGAGTGTGTGTCCACACGGATCGTAAACACGGGTGAAATTAGCAGACGGGATTTGGCTGAGTTTCCTTTTGCAAGGGAGGGAACTTTGCTTCCTTCCTTCACACAACGGAAATCAATTGTTACCCTCATTTCCCCCAGAAGTGAAATGGGAAGTGACAACTTTCACGGGAATTTTACTTCTGGGTAACCGAGATTACTAGAGTTTAGACAATTCTATCCTCCAGTCAGGACTGTGTACGGAAATGGCAAAAAGAGGCTCAGGAAAATAAATGATTAAAAACATTTTTATTTTCATTAAATAAATACACACAGTGATTTATTAGACATACAGTGATGATTTAAAAATACAATTAAAAAGCCTGCATGGGGGCTTTAACCATTCATAATACATCTGAACCAGAGGAGGCTGATAGGAGCTATAGGAGGAAGGGCTCATTGTAATGGCTGGAATGGAATCAATGGAACAGAGTTAAACATTGTCTCCTTGTGTTTGGTTCCATTCCATTGATTCCAACCATTACAAAGAGCCCGCCCTCCTATAGCTTCTCCCACCAGCCTCCTCTGATTCGAACAGTATAATGTAAAACTGCATGTAATATCATGTACTCTCTGTTGAAACAGTATTTGGAAAGAATTCAAGTGGTGAAAGAGAATTTCATTCACGTATAGAATTTGTATACCTTTTTATTTGATCTCTCAATATAAAAATATATATAAAAAATATATATATTTGTATGATGTATATCAGCCTATGCTGTGCCAATTAAGTATGTCTCACACCAATATGGACCAGTCCACTTTATTCTACAGCTCTGCAGCTTTCTGTAGAAAGAATGGTTTACTAGGCTATTCTACATAACCCTCTCTATATTGGGCTTGTTTGAGGTAAGGCTGAAGCAACCGACTGCAGATGAAAGTTGAGGAGTAAAGTCTGGGGAGGTGCATCTGCAACAGCTGACAGTTGGACACTGTTGTGGTTTTCCACCAGCAAGGCTCAGATCAACATGGCAGTACTATCAATTGGTGAGAGAGCCTCAAATATCTCAATCATTTGTACATAATATCCACGGTATACATGAATCATGGCAAAGTTGGTTCCTGTTTGAGTCACTTCTTTGGTCACGTTTGCGTGGGTCGAAAAAAAACACAACATGATTGAAGACTCCCACAATGCAGGCGCTGGTTGCAAGATGAAGTTGATGAAGAGCAACTGCACAAACTTGCAATCGACTGCAGCAGAGAGGAAGAGGTGAAGAGACGGTTAACTGGCCCAAAATCTGTCTTCTCCAGCAGGTGGCTGTTATAGTAATTCATATGATTTATATGTTTAAGGTAATAGTAAGATAATGACTAAATGATTTATACGTTTAAAGTAATGTTAAGACAATAACTAACAGTATTCCACCCTGTCACTGTATATTGGCTTGAATGTATGTGCATAGGAAAAGAGGAACTGTTAACAGACAAGGAACTGTGGCAGACAACTTGTGACCACTGTGAAACTGATAACAGGGAAAGAGGTCTCCCCACCCAACCAAATGTCCATGGTATGATTTTTAGAGCTCTCTGAATAAAGAACTTACCTTTGCAGACTTCTGGGACTTTGTCCAATTCTTCTATTAACCGGGGAATTGGTCAAAGTATATAGTGAGTTTTGAGTTAATATCATTGGAACTAGAAATTCTCGTGACAGTGGCTTTAAAAAAAATGTTGCTCACCAAGCGAGGAATGTTTGTATGGAGGTCAATGAGAGTGTTGAGTTTAGTCAACAAAAAATGGAATGGCTTATTTGCTACTTTGGCGTATTTGATCGACTAGACGTTTTGTAATGATAAGGTTGTTAGGAGTGTACTGATATAAGTAGGACACGTGACATCCCAGGAACTTTGAGAAAAAACACTTTATATAGGAGTTGTGTCTGGTGTTCACACGTGTGTCTGTCCTGTCATTGGCTGGAATGGTCCCACCTGATCTTGCCTCCTCCCGACTGCCTTCTATTTTTGAATACATTTCTTTCCATTGTTAGAGCAGCTGGAGTATCTGGTCAAGGGAATCCTGAGTGACGCAGTGGTCTAAGGCACTGCATCTCAGTGCTAGAGGCGTCACTACAGACCTTGTTTCGATTCCAGGCTGTATCACAACCGGCCGTGATTGGGAGTCTCATAGTGCGGCACACAATTGGCCCAGCATCGTCCGTGTTTGGCCGGGGTAAGCTGTCATTGTAAATAAGAATTTGTTCTTAACTGACTTGTCTAGTTAAATATAATATATGTGTAATGGTTAATCTGTGACTACAGACAAAACTTTATGACCTTTGATCTCATGGTTTTTGTAAAGTTCATGCAGTTGTCATGTAGTCGCAAGTTGGGCAATTTCTATCACCATTATTCAACACACTTAAAGGCCGACTTGACAAAAGTGATCCACTGGAACGCGCCCATTGTCTTTTATCCATGCAAAGCAAATACAGGAGAAAATCTCTCCTTGGCTGTAGCAGAGAACATAATTTACCAGAAATTCCCTGACTGACTAGAAAGCTACGTTTTATCATGCAGCAGAGAGCATGGTTGAGTTCCTGTCTGACTAAATGCTCAGGCGTTGCATTGCATCAACCAATGGTTGCGTGCCACATCATCCAGATGGCACTACACAAAAAAAAAGATTCCTGGAAGATCTATTAGGGGTTCTTCAAATTTAAGCTATGGGGGAACCCCGAAGTTCTTCAAATAACCCCCTTTAATGGTTCCTCAAATAACCTTTTGGGGTAAAAAAATGTTGTGACAGTATAACTGCCACAAAGAATAGGCAGTTCATCATTCATTTAATACATTGAAATAACTTGGTATGTAAAATAGATTGTTGTCTTTCTTCTTTAACCACAGACAAAATGGCTGTGAAATTCAATGTGGATATAAGGAACTGAACACCAAAATAAAATGACATGTAACACTACATTTGATATTTACAGCATTTTCAGTCACAGAATAAGTAACTGTTTTTCTGTTATTCTCTTTCTTGACATAATACTGAATGTGTTGTATATAATAGACCTACAGTAATATGAATACTTCTAAATGGTATATAAAGTATTTGACTTGACTTGACCAAAACATGATGTTTGAGTTATCAATACATTATTTCTAAAGCTGCAACTGCAATCCTGCCTTGATAATACTCTTAAACAGTCAATAATATGGCATAGGCTTATGTCTGCAATAGCCAACTTTCTGAAATAACAACTGTGTTTACAATGAGAGACATAGAACCATGAAGCTGATTGTAGACTGTACAATGCAAAGTGTTTTTAAAACTGTGGCAAATTACCGTGGCAAATTAAGGGGATTAACCATATTATTACAGCCACTAGAGGGCACTCAAAATTAAACCATGAAAAAAGTAGAAAGAATTCTTGAAGAACTGGCAAAGGGTGAAGGTTGGCCTGGCTGGAAAAAGGGGGAAAAAGAAGACATTCTACCTGGTAACACTGGAGGGCTGCCAAGCTCTTCAGCCAAGACAGAGAACACCAGACATTAACTCTTATCTCCTCTCACAATTTACAGGACAGGATGTTCAGAAATGTCCTTTAGCTTAACTACTTACAGGATGAACAAAGGTTTTGCTTGTGACTCTTAGTGATGAATATTGACTTGGGTTTTGCACATTTTGAGAGTCAAGAATGTTATATTTCCCTGAATGACGGCATTTGTTTCTGCCTGTCAGCCTACATAAGACATGAACTACAGCATGACTCCCCTTTACAGTATACATAATACATCTCCCATTCCCTCCTTGGGAGCTTGATGAATGACTATCTAAGAGCAAATAGTTAATATTAAATTCAGAACTATTTCATGGCACTGTAAAGTAAAGGGTCACTGAAAACTCAACTTGACCACTTGTTTTTGTTGCATCCATCAGGTGTTGTAAAATGTACAGTAAACAATGGCTGCTTATTTTCATGGACATTGTATTGATGCTGGCAAAATATTGCTTTAATGGTTTGTGTCTTCTTCATTTAAAAATGTATTAAACACTTTATTAAACATTTACACTCTGTTACACTTGTATAATTTCTGTCTGTCCAAACCCAAACCATAGTAAATATCAGCTTTACAAAAAATACACACAGAAGCTGAGATGGTGTCGGTTTTATTCAATTCCAGTGTGGCTGACTGGAGTTTGTACTGTATGTGTAGTGGTGTGGGTAAAATCACTAGGAAAGAACCCCCCCCCCCCCCAAACAGCAGATTTAAACCTATGTGTTGTGATAATTGCGATGTTTGCTCTATAACCTGTTCATTCATTAACCTTGAGACTGTGATATATAATCATGGACGGAGACACATGTAGAAAGATCCTGTCCTACTGCATTTTATTATTTTATACAAAGTAAAACAAGACACGTGTATAAATGCATGGCTTCAAAACAACTCTTACTTGTCTCCGTAAGAAGACACTTATCCACAGCGAAATATCAAAACCCCCTTTTTTTAAAGAAACAGAGCATTTTAAATAAATATGTTTGGATTATAACAACTTGCTGATTGCATTGGGGGCAATCCCACTATTTACACATTAAATCTGACTAAATAATCATCAGCTTTTCACAGACCATCAGTGCTCACAGAAAATGCTGCCCTTTATATTCAAACCTCACCCCTTCATCATCATATTCTATTTTTAAATATGCTTTTGTCAAGGAACCAAAAGTGAAAACTACACATGTTTCCCATTACCAGAATATACAGTATACTGTATAAAGACAGGACAATGTACCAGATATAATTTGGTGTCAAACAGAAGACATGCAAGCACTCAATAAAGTGAAGAATGTGAATGTGACCAACATATCCCTCTTGAAGGCTACATAAAGTAGACTATACAGGTTATTTACCAGGATTTGGAGTGTAGATGGGTAGATATGTCAGGTGTTAGACAGTAGGTCACTACATTCCTCAGTGTTTTTTTATACTGTAAGGCCATGGTGTCTGTCAGGAACGCCACACCAGAGACACACTTATGTATTCTCTTGGCAGTTAGTCACGTTGTAAAATCTGTGTCCTTGGTAACACAAAGCAGAATGAGAAAAAAACAACACATTTGTTGGCGGCTTGAAAAAATGAATGTGTTGCGTAAGTTGTTTTCTCAGTCAGCTGAATGCACTTTTAAGGTCATTGAACCGTGGTTATGTGAGTGTGAATTTACTTTGTACTGGGTTTACACCCCTCCCCTAGTTGGAGTAAACTAATGGACAACAACACTTAGGCTTCCAGCTTATACATACTATATACACTTTACTGACACAGTATATTTGATAATCTTGTTACTGTTAGTCCCACCCTTCAGCTCCACTCAACCCCTCCCATCTGTCTCTGAACATCATCCAGCTTTGATTTCTATTTGCATATATTTTTCAACTGTGCTGTGATTTTTCACAATAGTTCTGAACATTTCTATTCCCATATTTTTTACAGATTGTAAATGAAAGATACATGTTTAGATTTACTTAAAGCCTTAGTTTCCTGGTGGTTGTGAGGATGGTGTGGTACTGAAATCATTGTTGTGTTCCAGGTGGCAAAGCGCAAAAGTCATACACCCAATGTTTGTTTAGGTATGTGTGGGTCTTTTAACAATGTCAGTCATGCATCTTGTTGACATTCATCCAAGGACATCTCGACTTGCATTACAAACCCTCACTATATAAACATTATCTCAAAAAAATTATGTGACTTATAGTTAGAGAGAACACTCCTTTAAATGCGTCCTGTTACAAGCAGGAAACAAGTTGTGGACGAACCAGAAACATTACGAAGTGTATCACCTTCCTCACTTTCCCCTCCTTGTTATTATCTCTCCTATCATCCCTCCTGTCCCTCCTATCACCCTTCCTGTCCCTCCTATCACCCTTCCTGTCCCTCCTATCACCCTTCCTGTCCCTCCTATCACCCTTCCTGTCCCTCCGATCACCCCTACTATCACCCCTCCTGTCTCGATTATCACTCCACCTGTCCCTCAAATCACCCCTCTTGTCCCTCCTATCACCCTTCCTGTCCCTCCGATCACCCCTACTATCACCCCTCCTGTCTCTCTTATCACCCCACCTGTCCCTCCTATCACCCTTACTGTCTCTCCTATCACCCCACCTGTCCCTCCTATCACCCCTCTTGTCTCTCCCATTACACCTCTTGTCTCTCCCATTACACCTCTTGTCCATTTGACATACATTTTTCAACTGTGCTGTGATGTTTCACAAAAGTTCTGAACCAAAAGTCATATACCCAATGTTTGTTTAGGTATGTGTTGGTTTTTTAACAACGTCGGTTATACATCATGTTGACATTCATCCAAGGACATCTCGACTTGCATTACAAACCCTCACTATAGAAACATTATCTAAAACAAATCATGTGACATAGTTAGAGAGAACATTCCTTTAAAAGCGTCCTGCTACAAGCAGGAAACAAGTTGTGGACGAACGAGAAACAATTTATGAATTGTATCACCTTCCTCACTTCCCCTCCTTGTTATTATCTCTCCTATCACCCCTCTAGTCCCTCCTATCACCATTCCTGTCCCTTCTATCTTCCCTCCTGGTCCACCTATCTTCCCTCCTGTCCCTCCTATTACCCTTCATGTCCCTCCCATCACCCCTCTTGTCTCTCCTATTACCCTTGCTGTCTCTCCCATCACCCCTCTTGTCCCTCCTATCACCCCTCTTGTATCTCCTATCACCCCTCTTGTCCCTCCTATCACCCTTCCTGTCCCTCCCATCACCCCTCTTGTCCCTCCTATCACCCTTCCTGTCCCTCCTATCATCCCTCCTGCCCCTCCTATCACCCCTCCTGTCTCTCTTATCATCCTGCCATGTTTACACCTTTCTGATTTGGTTGATCCATTTGTCAGTAATTATTTATTATATCACAAATTGTAGTATTTAATTTGTAATAGACAGTCTACCACTCCACTATTTTAAGGGCATTTTACTCAGATGGAGAACATTGGATATTTGCCCGTAGTCTGCCTCCTGTCCCTCCTTTCACCATGGGAACACCTTCCTGAAAACAATGGAACTATGCTTTGCTTATTAAACCTGTTCTGCCTGTTCATGTCCTAAAAGATTGGAATGTTCCAATGTGCCAAACAGATGAACAAGTCACACATGCATCATCCAGGGTTGACATGACCACATTTCTGGTTCGTCCATAACTTGTTTCCTGCTTGTAACAGGGTGCGTTTTCTTTCTTGTTTCTGGTAGATGAGCTTTAATATTGCAGGTAGATTGTGTCTTCCATCAATGTAATTGTCTGCTAGATTACAAATCCCCCATGTATTTTTTGTAAATATGTATAATATATGTATTACATTTTTTCCTTTGTTATTTTCCGCTGACCCTTCCACACCTCCCCAAACTGGAGTAAACTAATGGACAACAACACTTAGGCTTCCAGCTTATACATACTATATACACTTTACTGACACAGTATATTTGACAATCTTGTTATTTTTAGTCCCACCCTTCAGCTCCTCTCAACCCCTCCCATCTATCTCTGAACATCATCCAGCTTTGATTTCTATTTGCATATATTTTTCAACTGTTCTGTGATGTTTCACAAAAGTTCTGAACATTTCTATTCCCATAGTTTTTACAGATTGCAAATGAAAGATACATGTTTAGATTAAGTTAAAGTATTAGTTTCCTGGTGGTTATGAGGAGGGTGTGGTACTGAAACCATTGTTGTGTTCCAGGTGGCAAAGAGCCAAAAGTCAAACACCCAATGTTTGTTTAGGTATGTGTGGTTCTTTTAACAATGTCGGTCATGCATCTTGTTGACATTCCTCCAAGGATATCTCGACTTGCATTACAAACCCTCACTATATAAACATTATCTAAAAAAGATCATGCGACTTATAGTTAGAGAGAACATTCCTTTAAACGCGTCCTGATACAAGCAGGAAACACTTTCCCCTCTGTTATTATCTCTCCTATCACTCCTCCTGTCCCTCCTATCACCCTTCCTGTCCATCAAATCACCCTGCCTGTCCCTCCTATCACCCTTCCTGTCCCTACTATCACCCCTCCTGTCTCTCTTATCACCCCACCTGTCCCTCCTATCACCCCTCCTGTCCCTCCTATCACCATTCCTGTCCTTCCTATCACCCCTCCTGTCCCTCCTATCACCCATGTTGTCTCTCCCATCACCCCTCTTGTCCATTTGACATACATTTTTCAACTGTGCTGTGATGTTTCACAAAAGTTCCGAACCAATAGTCATTCACTCAATGTTTGTTTAGGTATGTGTGGGTCTTTTAAGTCACGACTTCCGCCGAAGTCGGTCCCTCTCCTTGTTTGAGCGGCGTTCGGCGGTCGACGTCACCGGCCTTCTAGCCGGTGACTTATTTTTTTTAGGAAATGTTTCGATTGTGAGGGTGTGTAATGCAAGTCGAGATGTCCTTGGACTAATTTTTCATCTATTTTTTTATTTACCCTTTATTTAACCAGGTAGGCCGGTTGAGAACAAGCTCTCATTTACAACTGCGACCTGGCCAAGATAAAGCATAGTAGTGCTACACAAACAACACAGAGTTACATATGGGATAAACAAATGTATGTTCAATATTACAATAGAAAAATCTGAATATAGTGTGTGCAAATGAAGTAAGGAGGTAATGCATTAAAAAGGCCAATAGTGGAAAAGTAATTACAATTTAGCAATTTACACTGGAGTGATATATGTGCAGATAAGGATGTGCAAGTGGCAATACTGGTGTGCAAAAGAACAGAAAAACAAAAACGAATATGGGGATGAGGTAGGAAGGTGGTTGGATGGGCTATTTACAGATGGACTGTGAACAGCTGCAGCGATCGGTAAGCTGCTCTACAAAGCATTACATGGGCTTGCTCCTACCTATCTTTACGATTTGGTCCTGCCATACATACATACACGTACGCTACGGTCACAAGACGTAGGCCTCCTTACTGTCCCTAGAATTTCTAAGCAAACAGCTGAAGGCAGAGCTTTCTCCTATAGAGCTCAATTTATATGGAATGATCTGCCTATCCATGTGAGAGACGCAGACTCGGTCTCAATCTTTAAGTCTTTATTGAAGACTCATCTCTTCAGTAGGTCCTATGATTGAGTGTAGTCTGGCAGAGGAGTGTGAAGGTGAACGAAAAGGCACTGGAGCAATGAAACACCCTTGCTGTCTCTGCCTAGCCGGTTCCCCTCTCTCCACTGGGATTCTCTGCCTCTAACCCTATTACAGGGGCTGAGTCACTGGCTTACTGGTGCTCTTCCATGCCGTCCCTAGGAGGGGTGCGTCACTTGGGTGGGTTGAGTCACTGACGTGATCTTCCTGTCCAGGTTGGCACCCCCCCTTGGGTTGTGCCGTGGCGGAAATCTTAGTGGGCTATACTCGGCCTTGTGTCAGGATGGTAAGTTGGTGGTTGAAGATATTCCTCTAGTGGTGTGGGGGCTGTGCTTGGCAAAGTGGGTGGGGATATATCCTGCCTGTTTGGGCCTGTTCGGGGGTATCGTCAGACAGGGACACAGTGTCTCCCTACCCCTCCTGTCTCAGCCTCCAGTATTTATTTATGCTGCATTAGTTTATGTGTCGGGGGGCCAGGGTCAGTCTGTAATATCTGGAGTATTTATCCTGTCTTGTCTGGTGTCCTGTGTGAATTTAAGTATCCTCTCTCTCTCTCTCTCTCTCTCTCTCTCTCTCTCTCTCTCTCTCTCTCTCTCTCTCTCTCTCTCTCTCTCTCTCTCTCTCTCTCTCTCTCTCTCTCTCTCTCTCTCTCTCTCTCTCTCTCTCTCTCTCTCTCTCTCTCTCTCGGACCTGAGCCCTAGGACCATGCCTCAGGTGTACCTGGCCTGATAACATCTTGCTGTCCCCAGTCCATCTGGCCCTGCTGCAGCTCCAGTTTCAACTGTTCTGCCTGTGGCAATGGAACCCTGACCTGTTCACCGGACGTGCTACCTGTCCCAGACCTGCTGTTTTCAAGTCTCTAGAAACAGCAGGAGCGGTAGAGATACTCTGAATGATTAGCCAACTGACATTTACTCCTGAGATGCTGACCTGTTGCACCCTCGACAACCACTGTGATTATTATTATTTGACCCTGCTGGTCATCTACGTATGAACTTTTGAACATCTTGGCCATGTTCTGTTATAATCTCCACCCGGCACAACCAGAAGAGGACTGGCCACCCCTCATAGCCTGGTTCCTCTCTAGGTTTCTTCCAGGGTTTTGGCCTTTCTAGGGAGTTTTTCCTAGCCACCGTGCTTCTACACCTGCATTGCTTGCTGTTTGGGGTTTTAGGCTTGGTTTCTGTACAGTACTCTGTGACATCAGCTGATGTAAGAAGGGTTTTATAAATACATTTGATTTGATTTGATTTGCTCTGACAGCTGACACTTAAAGTTAGTGAGGGAGATATAAGTCTCCAACTTAAGTGATTTTTGCAATTCCTTCCAGTCATTGGCAGCAGAGAACTGGAAGGGGGCCGAAGGAGGTGTTTGCTTTGGGGATGACCAATGAAATATACCTGCTGGAGAAAAGGCACTGGAGCAATGAAACACCCTTGCTGTCTCTGCCTAGCCGGTTCCCCTCTCTCCACTGGGATTCTCTGCCTCTAACCCTATTACAGGGGCTGAGTCACTGGCTTACTGGTGCTCTTCCATGCCGTCCCTAGGAGGGGTGCGTCACTTGGGTGGGTTGAGTCACTGACGTGATCTTCCTGTCCAGGTTGGCACCCCCCCTTGGGTTGTGCCGTGGCGGAAATCTTAGTGGGCTATACTCGGCCTTGTGTCAGGATGGTAAGTTGGTGGTTGAAGATATTCCTCTAGTGGTGTGGGGGCTGTGCTTGGCAAAGTGGGTGGGGATATATCCTGCCTGTTTGGGCCTGTTCGGGGGTATCGTCAGACAGGGACACAGTGTCTCCCTACCCCTCCTGTCTCAGCCTCCAGTATTTATTTATGCTGCATTAGTTTATGTGTCGGGGGGCCAGGGTCAGTCTGTAATATCTGGAGTATTTATCCTGTCTTGTCTGGTGTCCTGTGTGAATTTAAGTATCCTCTCTCTCTCTCTCTCTCTCTCTCTCTCTCTCTCTCTCTCTCTCTCTCTCTCTCTCTCTCTCTCTCTCTCTCTCTCTCTCTCTCTCTCTCTCTCTCTCTCTCTCTCTCTCTCTCTCTCTCTCTCTCTCTCTCTCTCTCTCTCTCTCTCTCTCTCTCTCTCTCTCTCTCTCTCTCTCTCTCTCTCTCTCTCTCTCTCTCTCTCTCTCTCTCTCTCTCTCTCTCTCGGACCTGAGCCCTAGGACCATGCCTCAGGTGTACCTGGCCTGATAACATCTTGCTGTCCCCAGTCCATCTGGCCCTGCTGCAGCTCCAGTTTCAACTGTTCTGCCTGTGGCAATGGAACCCTGACCTGTTCACCGGACGTGCTACCTGTCCCAGACCTGCTGTTTTCAAGTCTCTAGAAACAGCAGGAGCGGTAGAGATACTCTGAATGATTAGCCAACTGACATTTACTCCTGAGATGCTGACCTGTTGCACCCTCGACAACCACTGTGATTATTATTATTTGACCCTGCTGGTCATCTACGTATGAACTTTTGAACATCTTGGCCATGTTCTGTTATAATCTCCACCCGGCACAACCAGAAGATGACTGGCCACCCCTCATAACCTGGTTCCTCTCTAGGTTTCTTCCTGGGTTTTGGCCTTTCTAGGGAGTTTTTCCTAGCCACCGTGCTTCTACACCTGCATTGCTTGCTGTTTGGGGTTTTAGGCTTGGTTTCTGTACAGTACTCTGTGACATCAGCTGATGTAAGAAGGGTTTTATAAATACATTTGATTTGATTTGATTTGCTCTGACAGCTGACGCTTAAAGTTAGTGAGGGAGATATAAGTCTCCAACTTAAGTGATTTTTGCAATTCCTTCCAGTCATTGGCAGCAGAGAACTGGAAGGGGGCCGAAGGAGGTGTTTACTTTGGGGATGACCAATGAAATATACCTGCTGGAGTGCGTGCTGCAAGTGGTTGTTGCTATGGTGACCAGTGAGCTGAGATAAGGCGGAGGAGAGACAGGAGGGGTGATATGAGGAGTGATAGGAGGGACAGGAAGGGTGATAGGAGGGACAAGAAGGGTGATAGGAGGGACAGGAGGGAAGATAGGAGGGGCAGGAGGGATGATAGGAGGGACAGGAATGGTGATAGGAGGGACAAGAGGGGTGATAGGAGAGATAATAACAAGGAGGGGAAAGTGAGGAAGGTGATACACTTCGTAAAATGTTTCTGGTTCGTCCACAACTTGTTTCCTGCTAGTAGCAGCATGCGTTTAAAGGAATGTTCTCTCTAACTATAAGTCACATTATATTTTTTAGATAATGTTTCTATTGAGAGGGTGTGTAATGGAAGTCGAGATGTCCTTGGATGAATGTCAAAAAGATGTATAACCGACGTTGTGTCAGGTTGTGGGTCACTGGTGAATGGAATCGGGCGCAGGAGAGCAGAGATGAGTGCACAAGGTATTTATTCCACGAACAGCACCAGTATAAAACAAATACTAAAGGTGCGTGAAATTACCGGTCACTCGTAAATAACGGGCGTAATAACGAACCCGGCAAACAAAACCAGCCAACAAGTAACGACCTGAACATATATACAAACACGCACACAAACATGGGGATAAACAGAGGGTTAAATAAGGAACATGTAATTGGGGTATTGAAACCAGGTGTGTTGAAAACAAAGACAAACAAATGGAAAATAAAAAGTGGATCGGCGATGGCTAGAAGGCCGGTGACGTCGACCGCCGAACGCCGCTCAAACAAGGAGAGGGACCGACTTCGGGGGAAGTCGTGACTTAAAAGACCCACACATACCTAAACAAACATTGAGTGAATGACTATTGGTTCGGAACTTTTGTGAAACATCACAGCACAGTTGAAAAATGTATGTCAAATGGACAAGAAGGGTGATGGGAGAGACAACAGGGGTGATAGGAGGGACAGGAGGGGTGATAGGAAGGACAGGAATGGTGATAGGAGGGACAGGAAGGGTGATAGGAGGGACAGGTGGGGTGATAAGAGAGACAGGAGGGGTGATAGTAGGGGTGATAGAAGGGAAAGGAAGGGTGATAGGAGGGACAGGAGGGGTGATAAGAGAGACAGGAGGGGTGATAGTAGGGACAGGAAGGGTGATAGGAGGGACAGGCAGGGTGATAGAAGGGACAGGAAGGGTGATAGGAGGGACAGGAGGAGGGATAGGAGAGATAATAACAAAGAGGGGAAAGTGTTTCCTGCTTGTAGCAGGACGCGTTTAAAGGAATGTTCTCTCTAACTATAAGTCACATGATCTTTTTTAGATAATGTTTATATAGTGAGGGTTTGTAATGCAAGTCGAGATATCCTTGGATGAATGTCAACAAGATGCATGACCGACATTGTTAAAAGAACCACACATACCTAAACAAACATTGGGTGTATGACTTTTGGCTCTTTGCCACCTGGAACACAACAATGGTTTCAGTACCACACCCTCCTCATAACCACCAGGAAACTAAGGCTTTAACTTAATCTAAACATGTATCTTTCATTTGCAATCTGTAAAAACTATGGGAATAGAAATGTTCAGAACTTTTGTGAAACATCACAGCACAGTTGATAAATATATGGCAAATAGAAATCAAAGCTGGATGATGTTCAGAGACAGATGGGAGGGGTTGAGAGGAGCTGAAGGGTGGGACTAAAAATAACAAGATTGTCAAATATACTGTGTCAGTAAAGTGTATATAGTATGTGTAAGCTGGAAGCCTAAGTGTTGTTGTCCATTAGTTTACTCCAGTTTGGGGAGGTGTGGAAGGGTCAGCGGAAAATAACAAAGGAAAAATGTAATACATATATTATACATATTTACATAAAATACATGGGGGATTTGTAATCTAGCAGACAATTACATTGATGGAAGCCACAATCTACCTGCAATATTAGAGCTCATCTACCAGAAACAAGAAAAGAAAACGCACCCTGTTACAAGCAGGAAACAAGTTATGGACGAACCAGAAATGTGGTCATGTCAACCCTGGATGATGCATGTGTGACTTGTTCATCTGTTTGGCACATTGGAACATTCCAATCTTTTAGGACATGAACAGGCAGAACTGGTTTAATAAGCAAAGCATAGTTCCATTGTTTTCAGTAAGGTGTTCCCATGGTGATAGGTGTGACAGGAGGCAGACTACGGGCGAATATCCAATGTTCTCAATCTGAGAAATATGCCCTTAAAATAGTGGAGTGGTAGACTGTCTATTACAAATTAAAAACTACAATGTCTGACTTAATAAATAATTACTGACATGGATCAACCAAATCAGGAAGGTGTAAGCATGGCAGGGACAGGTGGGACGATAAGAGAGACATGAACGGGGGGCAGGAGGAGTGATAGGAGGGACAAGAGGCGTGATGGGAGGGACAGGATGGGTGATAGGAGGGACAGGAGGGGAGATTGTAGGGACAGGAGGGAAGATAGGAGGGACAGGAAGGGTGATAGGAGGGACAAGAAGGGTGATAGGAGGGACAGGAGGGAAGATGGGTGGAACAGGAGGGGTGATAGAAGGGACAGGAATGGTGATATGTGGAACAGGAGGGGTGATAGAAGGGGCAGGGGGGGTGATAGGAGGGACTAGAGGGGTGATAGGAGGGACAAGAGGGGTGATAGGAGGGACTAGAGGGGTGATAGGAGAGATAATAACAAGGACAGGAAAGTGAGGAAGGTGATACACTTCGTAAAATGTTTCTGGTTCGTCCACAACTTGTTTCTTGCTTGTAGCAGCACGCGTTTAAAGGAATGTTCTCTCTAACTATAGATGAGCTCTAATATTGCAGGTAGATTGTGTCTTCCATCAATGTAATTGTCTGCTAGATTACAAATGCCCCATGTATTTTATATTTTTCCTTTGTTATTTTCCCCTGACCCTTCCACACCTCCCCAAACTGGAGTAAACTAATGGACAACAACACTTAGGCTTCCAGCTTATACATACTATATACACTTTACTGACACAGTATATTTGACTATCTTGTTATTTTTAGTCCCACCCTTCAGCTCCTCTCAACCCCTCCCATCTGTCTCTGAACATCATCCAGCTTTGATTTCTATTTGCGTATATTTTTCAACTGTGCTGTGATTTTTCACACAAGTTCTGAACATTTCTATTCCCATAGTTTTTACAGATTGCAAATGAAAGATACATGTTTAGATTAAGTTAAAGTCTTAGTTTCATGGTGGTTATGAGGAGGGTGTGGTACTGTAACCGTTGTTGTGTTCCAGGTGGCAAAGAGCCAAAAGTCATACACCCAATGTTTGTTTAGGTATGTGTGGTTCTTTTAACAATGTCGGTCATGCATCTTGTTGACATTCATCCAAGGACTTGACTTGCATTACAAACCCTCACTATATAAACATTATCTAAAAAAATCATGTTTGAGTTTGAGTTAATTTTTTACAGGGACAGTGCACATTAATCAACGTTTCAGTAAAAGTGCCGGTTTTAGCCAGCCGGCTAATTTTCAACCCCAGTCCCTGGGCAGGTCATTAAAAACAATTACAATATAGACAATAGCAACATAGAACAAGCAAGACATAGCAACATAGGACAAGCAAGACGTAGCATACAGACAGAGCAACATAGAACAAAAAGCAGCAAGACAAAATTCATAAAAGCAACAAAGTGTTTCCACACCTCACAAGTTACAGACAACAGACATGGAAAGCGGCAACACACAGCTAGGGACCATGTTCACAAATCTGATTGACCTTTAGCCATGTCTTCAAGCATTTTGTGAAAGTGTGATATGTGGTGCAGTTATGCGTGTCTGATGGCAGTGTATTCCAGACATGGGAAGCTCTCACAGAGAAAGCGGATTTACTAAAGGTGCTTTTCCTTAGGGGAACTATACAGTCACCTCTCATGGCAGACCTTGTGGATCTGCTGCCATATGTTTGGGTTTTCTGTTTAACAAAAATACTGAGTGGAGGGGGAGCCAGGCCATTTAGGATCTTGAATACAAGACATGCATCGGTGTATTGCACAAGATTTTCCCAACTCAGGAGCTCATGCTTTCTGAGGATGTGACAGTGATGATGGCTATTGGGCTTCCTATCAAGCACTTTGAGAGCCTGTTTGTAGACAGACTGAATAGGTCTTACTGTTGTACAGCAAGCTTGGGCCCAACTAGTCAAGCAGTATGTTAAGTGGGGGAGTATCATAGATTTGAAGTACAGTTTTGCTACCTCTGTAGTCAAACAATTTCGTATAAATCGGAAATTAGCTAGGTTGAATTTGGTTATTTGAATTACCTTTTTCACATGCTTTTTAAAAGAGAGGTTGGAATCAAGTATGATGCCAAGGTACTTAAAATCAGATACCACCTGGAGCTTCTCCCCTGACACATAGACATCTGGCTCAGTAGCATCTGTTGCCCTCTTTGTGAAGAACATGCAAACAGTTTTTTTCACATTGAGATGCAAACACGAGTCACTGAGCCACTTTGTAACCTGGACCATTACAGTAGTGAGTTCATGTGCAGCTTGTTGTTTGCTCTTTGCATGCACATATATCACTGTATCATCTACATACATTTGAACTTCAGACCCAGTACAGACAGAAGGCAGATCATTAATGTACAGGCTGAACAGGAGGGGCCCCAGTATTGACCCTTGGGGCACGCCCACATCATAGCTAAGAGTGGGCGACAGCTCATTGCTCACTCTGACACACTGAGTTCTGCCTTCAAGGTATGATTTCATCCATCTCAAGGCATCGGGGGAAAAGTTGAACTTGGACAATTTTGGGATGAGAATCTCATGGTTAACAGTATCAAAAGCCTTCCTTAGGTCCAGAAACACAGCCCCAACAACGCCCCCTTTGTCCATCTTGGACTTCACATTTTCCAGAAGAAAGCAGTTGGCCGTTTCTGTGGAGTGTTTCGCTCTGAAGCCAAACTGCATGGAGTGTAATGTGAAGGGGCTGTTGTTGAGGTGGGCAATCAGTTGTTCTGCTACACACTTTTCAACAACCTTTGACACCACAGGTAGTATACTAATGGGCCTGTAGTTACTCACGTCAGCAGGGTCGCCTGATTTAAAGATGGCCGTTATTATGGCCGACTTCCATACCCTTGGAAACACCCCGAGACCAATAGATGTGTTGGTGATCTTAGTAATGGGGCCAATGAGTGACTCTTTGTAGTTTTTAAGAAAGGTAGAGTCCATCCCAAACACATCTTTGGCTTTAGAGTTCTTTAGTGAGCTAATCACCTTGTCCACCTTTGACTCAGAAACCTCCCTTATGATGAAGACAGGTTGAGCGTCATTCACTAGCACTGAGCCCAAGAAACCAGTGGAGGGGTTCTGTGTCAGTACCCTGACAGAGTCAATAAAGTAGGAATTGAAGGCTATTGCTATTTCGACTGCATCCTGTGTTAGATTGTTATTCACCATGATTTCTAGTCTTTTTGCAGTGTTACTATGGTCTTTCCCTGTTAACTTTTTTAGATTCTCCCAGATCAGTTTAGAATTTCCCTTTGCTTCACCAATTATGTTAATAAAAAAGTTTGCCTTGGCCTGTCTGATTTCTTTCATCACCTTATTTCTCAACATGGTAAACCTACGTCTGTCATGCTCTAATTTGGATCTTAGGGCTATTTTTAGATAATAATCTTGTTCTTTCATCAATTTCCAGATTTCTCCATTTAACCAAGGAAGAGTGCTCTTTTGGCCAGGTTTGGATTTGATTTTCTTTAGGAAACCATTTAATGTAGTCTGATTGTGGATAGAAAAACTTGACTATCAGCTTCCACGTCTGCATAGGACAAGAGATCATTCCAGTTAATTCCCTTAATTGCCTTTTCAAAATAGCTTAATTCACTCTTAGGTATTCTTAGTTGATCCGGCTTTCTAACAGTAGAGAGGTTAAACCTGCTCTTAGACAGCTTTCTGGCTATAAGTGTCAGATTATGATCAGATAGCCCAGTAACCATATTGAATGATTTAGTCACTCTCTCTGGTTTATTACTGAACACCAAATCAATCTGTGTTTTAGAGCAACAAGTCACCCTGGTTGGCCCTTTAACTAGCTGTGTAAGGTCAAAGGTATTAGTGATCCGTTGGAGGGTTTTCCTACAACACTTGTCTTCATAATTAATGTTAAAATCTCCCATTAAGATGACCTCTTTCCCAAAATCACATTCCCTAAGCATGTTATTAAACTGATCAAAAAACACACTTTTGGTGGAAGGTGGCCTATACATTCCAATGAGGGTAAAAGACATTTGGGGAGACAGTGTAATGTTCAGGCCAATACATTCTAGTTCATTATCACATGACCACTCAATTTGTTTACATCGGATATGTTCTTTAATGTAAATCATCACACCCCCTCCTCTTCCTTCAGTCCTGTCTCTCCTGAAAACATTGTAGCCAGGCACAATCAAAGCAGCAGATGGAGAGTTTTTATGGAGCCATGTCTCTGAGAGGCAGAGAAAGTCAAGGTTGGAGTCTGTGAGTAGATGTTGAATTTGATCAATTTTTGGAATGACACTACGAATGTTCAAGTGCCCCCCTAGTAGTCCCTTGGGCTTAGCTCGTGGGTCCCAGATGACTCGAGAGTGATTGACACATTGAAAAAAGTTACATTTTCTGTGTTTTCTGACTGCTGGGTTTAGGCCGTTTTGTTTCGTTTTGATTAGGGGCAGTTCGGTAGCGCAATTAACAATGCCTCCCGCCTGCACTGGATGCGGGGAACTAATTAAAACAGCTTGCGTACCAGAAGCAGAGTCAGGGATCGCATATAGCGACTTTGGTATGTTTGAAGAGTCAAAATCTATCCTGGAGCCGGGTGAGTCGAGAGAAACCATAGGACCATAGCACTCACCCACTTCCACAGCGGCGACTGATCAGTGGATGAGGCCATCCACCGCTTTCCACTCCGGTGCGTATCGCTGGCTCGGTGATGTTGGGCCCAGGATTGAGTTGCACATCCCCGGAGAGCAGGAGGGTAGTGAACAGGTAGTTTAACAGTTTCCGATAAATGTTGGACTTGTGTTTGTTACGCCTAAGCGGTTCAGTAGAATAAGGAGCGAGGTAGACTTGGCCATTATTCAGAACATTATGGTATGCTGTGTACTGTCCGCTCCCGTGGAACGGTGAACCAATGTGTTTGGTGTTGATATTCTCCGGTAGTAGACTGATTGTGTCATCCCAGCAAGGACGCACTGAGATTATCAGTAGAGCAGTTACATAACTGACAATCATGGCAGAGTACTGGAGATAAAACACATAATTGCGCTTTAACTCTTTGCATGAGTTACTTAGCTGGGGTCGGCGTACACCTGATGGTTTAGATAAAATTACAGCATTCGAATGAGAAGCGGCACCTGCCGCACCACCCTGTCTTCCGTCCGCCAATTTGCATATGTCACCAGCACATCTGTAAGGGGTGTGACTGAGGAGGATGTTTGGTGTGTGTGACAGAGAGTGTATGTTTGTGCTGTGTTGGAGTGTGACTTATAGGTAGATAGAACATTCCTTTAAAACTTGTTAGGGATAGGGGACAGTATTCGGAAGTTTGGATGACTGATGTGCCCAAAGTAAGCTACCTGTTACTCAGGCGCAGGAGCTAGGATATGCATGTGCATGGTAGTATTGGATAGAAAACACTCTACAGTTTCTAAAACTGTTAAAATGATGTCTGTGAGTATAACAGAACTGATTGACAGGTGAAAACCCGAGGACACATTTTATTTGTGTTGACCTGCCAGCCAATTCAAAGGTTAAGCTGTTGAAAACAAAGACTTCTGCCTCCCAAAATGCAGTTCCTATGGCTTCCACTAGATGTCAAGTCTTTATACATGGTTTCAGGCTTGTTTTTAGAAAAACCAACGAGGAACAGTTGTTTATCCTCAGGGAACTCTATGGCAAAGCTAGTCTCATTGCGCGCGTGGCCGAGGGAGCGCGCTGCGTTCTTTTCCTTTACTATTGAAAATAGTTTGCTCCGTTTGAAATATTATTGTTTATTTAGATATTAGAGTACCTAATAATGAATTAGACATTTCGTTTGATTTGTTTAGACAAACTTTACTGGTAACTTTTTGAACTCCTATGTCTGCATTCTGAAAGGGTGGATTACTGAACTCAATGACGCCTACTAAATGGACTATAAGGGATATAAAGAAGGACTTTATCGAACAAAATGACAATTCATTGTGTTCCTGGGACTCTTGTGATTGCGATCAGAGGAAGATCTTCAAAGTAAGTGACTTATTTTGTCTTTATTTTCGATATTGTGACGCCTGTGCTTGTTTGGATAATATGCTGTTGTGGGGCGCTGACCTCAGATAATCGAATGCTGTGCTTTCGCCGTAAAGCCTTTTTGAAATCCGACGATGAGATTAGTTTGCCAAGATTCTAAGCTAAAGAATCATGTATGACACTTCTATTATCATGAATGTTTAATATTGCGTTTATTGAATTTTACATTTGGAGTTCTGCACTTTCACCGGATGTTGTCGAGGTGGGTAGCTAGTGGAAAGCCTGCGCCAGAAAGGTTAAACGCGTCCTGCTACAAGCAGGAAACAAGTTGTGGATGAACCTGTCACGCCCTGATCTTAGAGATCCTTTTTATGTCTCTATTTTGGTTTGGTCAGGGCGTGAGTTGGGGTGGGCATTCTATGTTTTGTGTTTTCTATGTTTTCTATTTCTTTGTGTTTGGCTGGGTATGGTTCTCAATCAGGGACAGCTGTCTATCGTTGTCTCTGATTGGGGACCATACATAGGTACCCTTTTTCCCACCTGTGTTTGTGGGAAGTTGACTTTGTTTAGGGCACTTTGCCTTTGAGCTTCACAGTTTGGTTTTGTAGTGTTTATTGTTTTATTTGGCGTCATTTTGATTAAATAAAGAAAATGTACGCTTACGACGCTGCACCTTGGTCCTCATCTTTCAACAGCCGTGACAGAACCAGAAACATTTTACGAAGTGTATCACCTTCCTCACTTTCCCGTCCTTGTTAATATCTCTCCTATCACCCCTCTTGTCTCTCCTATTACCCCTCTTGTCTCTCCTATTACCCCGCTTGTCTCTCCTTTCACTTTCCTATCTCCCACCCTGGCCCTCTTATCTCTCTTCCTGTCCCTCCTATCCCCCCTCCTATCACCCCTCCTGTCTCTCTTATCGTCCCACCTGACCCTGCCATGGTTACACCTTCCTGATTTGGTTGATCCGTTTGTCAGTAATTATTTATTAAGTCACACATTGTAAAATTTAATTTGCAGCTATCTTGTGGCTTCCATCAATGTAATTGTCTATATTCTTTCAAATTCGCCATATATTTTTTGCAAATCTTCAGCCTTTCCTGAACCTGTGACCAAAAACAAGTTACATATGGGCAGTACCAAAACAAATGATCTAATGATTCTGTCTCTTCGCAGCAAAATCTGCAGATCTGGGATGGTTGTATCCCTCATATGTATATCGTTCTACTGGTTGAAAGAATGTTGTATCAGAATTTAAATAGAAAATCTCAGAATTTTGAATCCAGCGTTGTTTTGTGTATCAGTTCATAAACCATAGGCAGTGGAATCGGAACATCGAAAATCTCTTCCCAACTATTTTGCAGTCTATATGGCACAGCTACCATTTTTTTGGTCCTTAAATTAAACTTGTATACTTTTTCATTTACCACAATTTTCTTTAACCAATTGTGGTCTTTATAGCAGTGCGGACAGACAAGTTCCTTACTTTTCCCCTTCCACATGCCCTTTTCCATGTTTGTGGCAATGCTGCAATTAGTTGGTTGTAATTCTGGGTAGAGCAGACATTTCATATATTTGTGTTAGCTGCATGTGTGACATAACTCCACCACTTATTTAGGATATCATTTACAAAGATTATACTTAAATATATATATTTAATGTTTTTATCAATTAGTATATTTGAGTTGAACCATAATAGTTGTTGTATTATTTGCTCTGTCTTTTCAGGTGGATTAAACTGAAATTGCAAACCAACTTTCTATGGCTTGTTTATTTAATTTTCAAAATAACCGAAAGTGAGAGGTTGTAATCTGAATAAATGGAACAGGTCATTCTTTATCATAGGGTTAGCCATTCTCACTAATCTGCTGGAGAACCAGTTTGGATTTAAGTATAACCTTTTTTATGAATGAAGCCCTTAATGAGAGGTCAAATGCTTTATTATTTAAGAAATCATAAAATCTGCAAAAAAAGAAACGTCCCTTTTTCAGGACCATGTCTTTCAAAGATAATTTGTAAAAATCCAAATAACTAAACAGATATTCATTGTAAAGGGTTTAAACACTGTTTCCCATTCTTGTTCAATGAACCATAAACAATTAATGAACATGCACCTGTGGAACGGTCGTTAAGGCACTAACAGCTTACAGACGATAGGCAATTAAGGTCACCGTTATGAAATCTTAGGACACAAAAGAGGCTTCTCTACTGACTCGGAAAAATATTTACAAAAATGTGAGGGGTGTACTCACTTTTGTGATATACTGTAGATACTTTTGCACCTGTTTCCTCCAGCATCTTCACAAGGTCCTTTGCTGTTGTTCTGGGATTGATTTGCACTTTTCGCACCAAAGTACGTTCATCTCTAGGAGACAGAATGCCTCTTCTACCTGAGCGGTATGATGGCTGTGTGGTCCCATGGTGTTTATACTTGCATACTATTTTTTGTACAAATGAACGTGGTACATTCAGGCGTTTGGAAATTGCTCCCAACGATGAACCAGACTTGTGGTCTACAATTTCTTTTCTGAGGTCTTGACTGATTTCTTTTGTTTTACTTTTACAATTGGGTACTTTTTCCTCCACTGATCCTGTACAAGTCCTAAGCGAAAGTTTCATGTCAAACACTAAATAGTGAATCTACTTAGACCCAGATGTATCTCTCAGTAGTCATTTTGTTGTGTGCCATTAATGATTATTGTGGCATCGTCTGACACCACACTGGTCCACTACACAATCATACTGTATGTTGTAGTCCTTCCATGCAAGTACATGACGTTACATTTTTGTTCTTGTCTTCTCTAAAATGTAGGAGCTGTGCAGAAAAAAAAGGAAATTGGGAAACAATAACTCTGAGCCATAGCTAGAGCTAGTTTTGTAAGTGTTGCAAAAACACAGCTTAAAGGGTTCCCAAACTGAGACATAAGGCCACATTCACATATTATTTAACTAAGCAAGTCAGATGAAAACAAATAACTATTTTCAATGACAGCGTACCCCGGCTGAACCCTCCCCTAACCGGGATGACACTAGACCAATTGTACGCCGCCCTAATGGACTCGCTATAATGGCCAGTTGTGATGCAGCCTGGGATTGAACCAGGGTCTGTAATGAACCCTACAGTGCCTTAGACCAGTGCGCCACTCAGCAGCAGTACATATATTGATAGACAAGTTAGAGACTGATTCCCTTCCACATTCAGCAACTATGGACAACCACATACTTCAAGGGTAACTTTGATGTTCCCTCTACACATTAAAATAGCAACAATTTATATATGTTTAAAAATGGTGGTTTGTGAGGTCAGAATACGGCCATTGACGACCCTTCATTTTATGGTAAAGAAGTAAGATAGGATGTTCTCTCTTCAAATGAAGCCAGAAAGGACAACCAGATATTACTAGAAGTAAGTTAGATGTTCTCCATACATAGAAAATAGACAACATAGTTTGTCCTTTCAAAAAAATATGTTTTGATAGCGAAAATCAAAAAATATGGATCGGTCGGGTTGATAAACATGTCTATTTCAGACTAAATATGACTTAATTTCAGATGTATATACCATTAGACAATATTATCCATCATATTTAAATGCTTTTCATCCATTTTGATGTGATTTTTAGAGAATTTTACAGTTTTCTTACAGCACATTTTTCCTGAAGCCCAATGTTGCATTTCTGCCATTCAACTACAACAAACTGTAAAGGCATTGAGTTTGTAGAGTCACAATCTTGATGTAGTCATTGAGTGTTAGGAATATGGTACCAAATACTATGTTTTTTACTACTTTGGTACACTATAAGTGAAATTTGTCTAAATACTGATGACGTTTACAAATGGCGGGACTGGATCTCTAAGGTCATTCAGATATGTAAGAAAATACCTTCAAGTAAAAGGTGACATTCTATACTGTCACCTCATATGAACATTGATCTCAAATTCAAAATGCTCTAGTACAGAGCCAAATGTAACAATTTAGCATCACTGTCCAAAGACAGATAGTGGAGGGTGTATAGGTAGACATCATCAGTAAAGAGAAATGAACAATCATTTAGTATGAGACAATACATACGTTATGTGTCAGGGGGCAGGAAGTTGTAATGCAAAGACACATGTTCTGTAACACCACTTGACTTAGAGGAAGCAGACTTTTCTGCTGTATATTCATTACACTAACGGTAGCATATAGTTAAGCCTACTGATCTTCCACGTTGTTATTGTTTGCTTTGTGCTTTGCATTTTGAAGTATATGAAAATTGCTTTACAAATAAAGGTATTATTAGTATTAGTATATTATTAGTATTGTCATTAGAACTATTATTATTCACAATGTGGGGCTTTCAATACCCAACCTATAGACTATAGCAAATGAGGTCACTTAAGGTGTGACTTATTGAGTAACAATATGTGAAACTATAGCCGGGCAGACACTACACGTTTTTAGTACGATCTACAGGTTCCTGATCAGCTCCCGGCGCATTTGACCAAATCTTTAGATCAAACCCAGAGTAAAACATAATGCCACAGTCTCGTAAAGTGTAAGCACATAACCCATTTGCGGATGATGGCTCCCATAGGCTCCCGGGCACTCTACAGCATCCCGAAAAATGTTCAAACATGTTGAATATATTCGGCCCTCAATTAGTAGTCCAAACATAGTAGTCCTAACATACTAGTTTATTACGATTTGACTTGACTGAATAGTTAAATATTAGACCAGTCAAAACATTTCTATTGTATTACAGCCATAACTAGTGGGAAAGGATTTCAGAAATTGTATGAAAGCTAAGAGAAAGCCTGTGGGTGTGTCAGGGCGTGGGCACCTGAGAGATCCTGTATAAAACAAGTGAGAAGACCCACTCTCACATTGTATCTCTTTAGTATCCTTTTAGGAGCACAGAAACTACTTCTACTACTACTACTCTCACATAGTGCTTGAGACTGACAGATCTTCACTGCAAACATGAACAGCAAAGAGTCTCAGTCTGGTGAGTAGCCTTTAGTTTATAAAGATGGGAACTCAAGTCAATGGTATTGATTTGTTTTTTTATGTGCTTTTTCCTTTGAACTTCATGTGCTCTAGAAATATACTGATGTATAGCAGTGGGGAGCATTATTTTATATTACTCCACTGCTTTTATTTCCTGGTCAAGTTGACACAAAATGTTAACATTATTAGTTACATTATAATGTACAAGTCAGTGGAGTAATTCATATTTTAAAAAATAATAATAATTGAAACATGTTTTCTTAATACTTTAGGTAAGTCTTTATTTTTTTACATTCATAACTAACATTTTGTTTTTATTCTTGTAAGCGCTTATTGTATATGACTGTTTTAGAGCACTACCTTCTCTATCTTTCATTCTCTTTCTCACCTGCTGTAATGATTCTAAAAAGGAACACATGGATTTTACATTTATTTTTGTGCTGTGGCCATTATTTATATATTAAAACCAAGAGATTGCTTGGTATTTGATGGGAGTCAATTTAGCAAAAAAATGATAATGGCATAAAACAGTTTAACACATACAGATGTAAGATCTTTATTTGATAAATGTTTTGTTGCTGAAGGTTTTCCTGCACAGCAGCAAATGCAAAAGTTTAGTGGATTTGCGTTTTAAGTACTCTAATGTCCACTTTGCAAGTTCAGACTTGATTTTCCCTAACGAACAATATGTCAACCCCTACGAAAATGTCCATTAATTATAATCCATAAAATAATTCACATTTCTTGTTGCTGCAGGATTATTTTCCTGCTGTAGCAAACTGGCTCAAATTAAGATCCGACATCTGTAGAGGCGATGCTCACAGATTATTTTGTGCAGACCATGAAGTACTGCTTTGTGTCAAGAAGTGTGAATCTTAAGAAATTAGCCGTTCCTCAAAATTTGCCAACATGTGTTACGTGAAGACTAGACCTCTTTAAAAGTAAACAGCCATGTCCATTTAATCCAACAGAATTCCAACTGCAGATACAAAAGGAGGTCCGGATTGTTCTGGTCGGGAAGACTGGAGGTGGGAAAAGTGCAACGGGAAACACCATTCTGGGGACAAACACTTTCAAATCAATGTTTTCTTTGATTTCTCTGACAAAAGACTGTAAAAAGACAAGAGGGAAGGTGGGTGAGCAAAGTGTAGCTGTTATTGACACCCCAGGTTTGTTTGATACTACATTGTCCAATGAGGAGTCACTGAAAAGGATTGCTAAATGCATCTCTTTCTCTGCACCTGGTCCCAATGTGTTCCTGATTGTGATCAAGCTGGCAAGATTCACTAAAGAGGAAAAGGAAACTGTGGAGATAATTCAAAGCTTCTTTGGTGACGAAGCATCAAAATACAGCATGGTTCTCTTCACACACGGAGAAGTTCTTGGTGATGATGATAATGCTGGTGCAACAATTCAAAAGGCCCTGCATGAAAATCCAGATCTGAAAGGTTTACTTTCCCAATGCAAAGGGGGATATCATGTCTTTAACAACAATGATAAGAATCCCTCCCAGGTCACTGAGCTGCTTGAGAAGATAAACAAGATGGTGACGATGAATGGAGGAAGCCACTACACCACTGAGATGTTCCAGAAGGCTGAGAGAGCGATTGAAGAGGAGAAGAACAGGATCCTGAAAGAGAATGAAGAGAAGATACGCAGAGAAGAGGAGAAACTGAAGGAAGACAAAATTAAACAAGAGGCCCGGGAGAAAGCGCTTAAAGAGGAGAATGAGAGGATCCTGAAAGAGAAGGAAGAGCAGAAACGCAGACATGAGGAGGAACTGAAGAAAATGAAACAAGAGGCTCAGGAGAAAGCGATTAAAGAGGAGAAGAAGAGAATCAAGAGCGAGTTGGAAGAGCAGAGAATCAGGGAGGAGGAACTGGA